>NC_080646.1:17954814-18263055 GCF_027579445.1 Ammospiza nelsoni
AACCTATAACACCACCAAGGCTTTTTGGCAGAGGGATCAAGCTGTCAGCCCCTTTATCTCCTCAAAATTCCCTCCTGCTGTTTGTAACTGCCTAATCACCATTTTCCAGACGTAATCAAATCCTACCCATGGGAGTAGCAAAGATAAAAAACCTTTTCATTGAAAAAAAATTGCTTCTAGTACACACTTTGGGATATTTACTTCCATGGAAGAGCATTTGTGAGTGTCAGTGCATCAAAACACTCCCAGTACAAAGATATCTCCACATCAAAACTCCTGCCATGCACCATTTTTCACCTGTTCAGCCTCTGCTGAAGAGTGGAAAGTATTCATTTGTTCCAAGGAAAGCAGGCAGCAGGTTCTGGAGAAGAGGCAAGTTGGGCATTCCTGACATCCCTCCTCCACTCAGAGAAAACAGGGACATGTGGCCACCAAGATAAGCAGCTACAAGGGACTGCTCTATCTCTGGCTGTGCCTCCAGGGATTAAATCAGGCCTTGGGGACATGTTGAGACACTTTTCTCTTAACAAAATGACATGGGGAAGGCACATAAAGCAGGAGAGCTGCATTTTAACCTCTTCGTCACACAGAGGTGCCTCCTCAAACTCCCCTCAGGAGAGGACACCATAGCAAAATTGGAAGGTAATAATGAAAGCATTTTCTTCACTTGGTTCTGAGGTGATGTGGTCATTGCGCACCTGGTGCTCTCCTATCCCTATGAATCCAGCTTGCAAGACACAGGAAAACAATATTTGACATCTTTATTCTCCTTAATGCAGCATATCAGAGGCTGAACTAGTATCTCCTCCACTCATCACTTCCATTCCACAAACAAATCCACCCCAAACCTCCAATTTTGCTTTTCCACACAAACAATTAAAGTTTCACCAGTGGGACAGGGGAGTTTTTTAATTGTGGCTGTTAATACTTTACTCTACGTGGAATAAATATCTGTAACACATCTGCCCTCTGAACACCACTGTGTAATTACTCCATGACAAAGCTGGCACAGACAGCAACAACCTGCTCATTAAAAACAGGCATAACAAGGCTAAAAAAAAAAGTGGGAAAACAGAAATTTTCATGTCACAAGCTCAGATCTCCCCACTTATCAAAAAAAGAGGAGCCACTTGGTTGAAGTGCTTTCCTCCAGGCCAGGACTGATAAGGCTGCTGGGAGCTGGTGCTGACTCACCATGAGCTAAGAGAAAACAGGCACTAATTAGGAACTGCAAATACACCATCAAACAACAGGAACTTCCAAGCAAAATGTGTATTTTGGGGTGGTGTTTTCCCCATAATCCTCACCTAATCCTCACCTATCACCACAGCAATGACCAAACCCTCTTGAACAGCAAGAGCCTGTTCTCAGCCTCCTACCCAGCTTCCTTCTCCTGCTCTAAAACAGCTCAGCACTCCAGAAGATTTCAAGGAAGTTTTTTGGTGCAGAAGGCAGCACCAGGCACTGGAGAGATCCTGTTTTAGTGTTTTTCTAATAAAACAGGACATCAATAAGCATCAAAACTGGGAGCAGTGTGCAACAGGTCTGCCTAAGCAAGTCATGTATTCTATTACTCACAGGTGTAATCCTGCTGAGGTAAGTATTTTAATGAATATGTTTACCTGTGCATTTGTAAATATAACATGTACTTAAACTGGAAAAGCCTTAACAATAATACCTCACATTGACCTGGCTGGCACCTCCCTTCAGAAAAAAAACAAAAACAAAACCACGGCCCAATTTTTTATTTTTAAATTGATGGTAGTCCTAAACAAGCTTTCAACAACAAGGGACAAAATCTACTGTACAAAGGGATGGGTTTTCAGTGCACTTGTGTAGAGGTATCTCACAGGCAAGGAGAGTGAACTTTACCCCACCCAAGAGAACCAGCCCAAGAAACTCAAATATCAAGTGTTGCAAAGCAGGTATTAAATCAGAATTCTTAACAGCTGTAGTTAGAGTTAAATAGTGGATATATTTGTAACACAAAGCTTTCAGACTTCCAACATTTGCTAAAAGAAGTCAAAAGAAAATAAGGACTAGAAAGCTGTAAAAAATACAATCACTTTAGAAAAAAAATCTAGGTTAAACAAAACATAGCATATACCTGAGCACCATCATTAACCAAAAATATTACACAAAGGGCACTAAAGATGTCCTAAATCCATTAGGCAAGGATAGCACAAATATTTATACTCCAAAATAATTACTGACAGTGTGAAAACCTTTGCTCCTCTTTCCTGGGTGACAGAGTACCAAACTACCCCAGGGTCAGTGAAGGGACATTTATCAATTCACAGGAGCACCAACAACTGCTCTGGTTTACCAAGCAGATCTCATCTTCCCACACCCTGATTATCAGGCAAAGGAAATGGTAATTAAGGGAAAAGTCAAACTTTAATGATCCTACCAGGCCCTCCACACCCACCCATTGGTCACTTCACACCAAGTAAGACCAGCACAACCAGCAAGCCCCTGTTCAGCTTTCACTGCTCCTTTTAGTCCAGATTCATTCTCCTCCCAATTTCTAAAGGAATTTATATTCTCCAGCTCCCTCAACTCTCTTCAACACCAACACTGGCACTGGAATGAACCAAATGCAGCTGGATTTGGTCTCCACTGTGTAACAACAAACTGAGAAGTACCTTCTCTGACAAGCAACATTCTAAGAGCTGGAAATCAAAGATGGGAAATAACCATAAAACACTCTGCTCTGAGGGGGAGGGAGGGAGAGGCAAAATTCAAGCCTTTATTTACACACCCTAAAGAAAACCTGGAGCTGTGCAGATGAAGACAAGGCAGGACCATTATCAGCCAGAAACAATTTAGCCTTGGCCAGAGCAGCAAATCAACATGTCAGGAATACACATGCCAGCATGACAGGCATGAGCAGCTAAACCCAAATCCAAAACAGTTGCTAGATAACAAGAACCTGTTCCTGCTTGCTTTTTTCCAAAGCCTGCCCAAAGCCTGTACATGTTCAAACTGGAAATCCTTCTTTCCAATGGGCAACATAACTTCCACAACTTTAAATCTAACCAGGCATCAATAATATTAAAACAATGAGTCACCAGTCACCCTTAGCTGAGAAAGGGGGGACATTTAGAGCTTACACAAAAGATTCTCCTGCCACACGCCGTGCATTCATCCATCCTCACTTGATCCAGGAACAAACATTTTTTCCAGCTCTGCAGCTGCTTACCTCTCCATCAGCTTCTCCTTATCCCAGTTGAAATGGCTAAGCAGTATTCGAGTGATAGTCGCCGGGTTCTGGAGAAAGAAAACAAAAACAATCAATAATTGAGTGACCAAGCCAGGGTGAGAACATCAGGCAGAGCTTTGAATAGGCAAAGGGAAAATCAGGGTGTTTGATAACATCATCTGTTCAGACAATACAGCTTTACTGGCATGGACTGGGAAATAGCTGGACTTGACAAATTTTAAAAGGAAAAAAAACTCCAACTCTGTAAATCCAAGCACCTTAATAAAATGAGAATTTGGTTGGAGATTTAAGGACCAGACTAATTACACCTACCACAGTCCAACATCTCCACATCCAGTATGCCCACACAATGCAATTCCAGGATGGCTGTAAAATGCAGGAAGGGCTGATTTCTATCCATCCTATCCATTTTTGCCACAATCTCCACACTACTTGCAGAGCAAGAATAATCCAGCCCTGACCATCAAAACACTTGGGCTGGAAAGTGTCCTAGAACACAACTGGCTGCCAGTGTAAGAAGTCCCTGGAAAAGCTCTCAGAAGTTCTTGAAGCACCATCAAATCCAGAAAAAAACTCAGGGCAGCTAAGGAAAGAAAGCTAAGGAAAGAAATACAGTCTAGAAAGGTCAGAAGGAAGGTGGAACATAAGAGCTGATTTTCACTCATGAACAAGTTTTTATTCCAACTAAATCTGAACCATCAGCCAAGAGTTCGATTATATGAGAAGCACACCAGACCATATGGCTTCTGTTACACCCCAGAACCATATTTTAGCTCTCCAAATCCACTCTCTGGGCTCAGTTTTAGGACCATTTACATGCAAAGGAGACAAGAGCAGGGCCGTGAGAGCGGCTGCCTGTACTTTGCCATTTGACACCAAAATGGAAGTTTGCCTCAGGGCCAACGTTCAATGGACGCTCTGAAGCTGTTGAAAAGTAGGACATAAACCAGCAATGTGATTTCCTGAGCCCTGCAGCCACAGCCACAACCTGATGCTGCCAAAAGCCAATGCTGTCACCCACAGCAGCGATCCCACCCCATCCCTGCATCTCCTGCCCTCATCAGCTCATACCACTACAGCCATTTTATGCTGCAAATAATGACTCAGAAACTGATCTTCTCTTTTCCTTTAGGTTGGTTTTTTTCATGGAATCAGCTCTCCAATCCATTTGATTGCCTGACCACACAAACAGCTGCATTAGCACAAGGGGAAAGCAGGACAGCCTCTCACCACCACCAACAAAACCTTCACCGAAATAAAACCCTCGGGTGACAGCGTAATAAGCACAAAGAACAAGTCTTGTGGTTTTATAGTATAAAAGTGACACTCCTCTCCTTCTACAGTGTGTTCTGACTCTTATTAATGCCAGTAGAGATTGTTTAAGGCCAAACTAAGAATTTTTTTCCAGCTTAAAAAGCCCATGTGAAGCAAAGCAGCTACAGAAAGGTTTGAGCAGACCCCTGACAGAACAGCTGGGACAGCAGATCCAGTGTGGGCAGGAGATACCAGAAATGGCTATTGCATGGTCACAGTGTGGGTCTGGCCCATATCTGAAGCTGTCCCCCAGGTGACAGAGATCCAAGCTGTCCCCTGCAGCAACACCAAGTGCCTGGGTCACAACCACATGGCACCAGCCCTCCAACAGCATCCCTCCCTCATCCAGCCCTGCAATGGGAGCAAGCAGCTCAACCCTTTCAAGTCAGTCCTACTAACAAAGAAGCTCTATGGGAATTTAGGGGCCTCCATCCAGCAGCCTCTTGTGGGCTTTAGTTTCTGATCTTTACACGTTATTTTGTATTTGGATCTCCACAACAACCTTTTCTGTAACTCAGGCTGTACTATGTAGGAGTACTTTAAAGAAGTTCTTAAAAGCTCACTTAGACACAATTCCTGGAGCGATTTAATCAAAGATAAAAATATACTTTAGTAAATAAACCTATCTTATCTCTAGATTATCTTGGTTATGATACCAGCCCCTGTAATTCTCCAGTTATTAATTTCAGCTAGCAAAGCACACAGCCCTTCAACATAAGGAGTCTTCACTCAGCCCACAAATCTGCCAGATGTACAGAGAAACACAATTTTCCCCATTTCTCAAGCAAAGGCACTGAGAGAGCTTTAATTAAAATCAGCCCAAAGTCTTGTCCTATCTTCTACCACAGCAGCCCACTTGGCCACTTATTAAGGCTTCTGGGAATACCTGTTAATCACTTAATAGGCTAAGGGGCAGCTGAGGTAGTGGTCTCTGGCTGACTTTAAAAAGACAGAAGGTTTCCCCTGCACTGAAGGAAAAATTGGGGTTTCTTACCCATGAACTCCAATGGTCTGCAGTGATTATTAAGTCTGATCCAGCAAACACCACTCCCCAAAGGAGATGTGGCTGGAAAGGACAAGAGGGTTTCATCTGTGGCTTCTCCATTTTCCCAACACACGGGCACTGCAGCTTTCCAAAAGTTTCCCTAGGTCAGAGCCCCCAGGTATTCCAGCACTGAGAGATCAGGGCACAAAACTGGACATTATTTCAGATTTTACTGTTGACTCTGTGAGCTATCACCTTCTCCAGGCTTGCTGGGCTCCAGCTTCCTCCAGCACTGTTGGTTGAACATTTTAGAAAAGAAAGGAAACGCCAGCAGCATGACAAGCTCCCACCAGAAATAGCTGGGCTGCCTGCTTGCAGTGCCTGCCACATCCCAGATGTAGCATTCAAACCTCCCCTGGCTGTTTCCCAGACACAGAAGGCAGGAATTAACACAGCCCTGCCCTTGCTCATCCCTGAACAGGCATACAATCTGGACTGGAGGAGCACAGAAGACTGGGAGGAAGGCAACTAAAGGGCAAATCAGAGGAAAATACAAATGCCAAAAGTTCTGACATGAAGGACTGTTCCAGTCCAAGAGCAGGCACACCATCATGGAATGCACAGATTTCCCTCACAGTTACTGCAGAGCAGAGCTGGAGGAGTCAACCACAGCACCCACCTCAGTGAGAGCTGTGCCCTGTACCTCAGGCACACAGAGATAAAACACCACCAAAATAATTTGCTATTTCAACACCAGTTCCACTCCAGCTTTGCACGAACCCTCAGCCATCACTCTGCACACTCATTCTGTAAAAATTAATGGAATGTCCAAATCCTGGGTTGCACAGCACTGGGAAGTCAGGGGCTCTGTCTGCCTCCTGGTTTGGCACACAGGATTATTTCCTCCAACCACACACACAGATTAGTTCTGAGCAGGCTCTGTTGCTGCTCAGACGGGATTACTCCCGAGGCTGTGAGAGCACGCTCCTCCTAAAGCTATTTTCTGTTTACAGAGATGAATTTTCCTACAGAAAGCAGCCAGGGAGGACAGAGAGCAGGGGAACAGCCAACATGGTCTCCTCCAAACGTGGTCTGATGAAAGCTGAAACAGCAGATCTCACTTACAGCAGCCTCCTATTAAATTTTACATGTTGGATTGCCGGGAGCCGAGGGAAGCAAGCCTGTTGATATCCAGATAGGAACAAACCCGAGGAAAGCAGCCATTTTGTTGAAATTCTCTGGGCACTTCAAAAGATTTCCTAACAAAACATTCCAAATAAAGCTCTGCCCAGAGAGAAACACCCTCAGTTCTTCAGCAGGGAATTTTTTTTTTTTTTTTTTTTTTTTTGAGCTAACAAAGCAACCAAGTCCCACATATGCTTCAAACAAATTCCACTCCAGCACAGCTTTTCACTGGAGGTATTTGCATTTACTGTCCTTATCTAGGTTGCCATGCTCCAGCACACCAATGCAAGCAGGAGATACAGCAATAGGAAGCCCTACAAAGGTCTGGACTTCACCAAAGAAGCATTATTAATTCAAATAAAACTCCTTAATTTAATAGAATTTAATTCAACTGGAAGCTTCATCAGTGATAAGAGTTAGAATTCTTTTTGCTGTCAAAATAAGAAAGTATGAATCGGAAGGAAGACTCTGGATGCACTTAAATGCATAAATGAATTATAAATTAAATATTATTAGAACATTAGCTTGAATCAGAATTTCCAAGCAGCACAATTTGCTGAATGACAGTTGGGAACACTTGATCCATTCATGTTTCGCTCCATCAAGACGAGCTGCATGGTTAATTCTTGATGCTATTTCAAAGAAAAGCATATTCTACAGTTCAGCTTCTCCTCACATGCTGGGAATCAGTTCCTGGTTCAGTTTCAGCATTTACTACAAATAAAAACCATTTAAGAACAACTTAAGCTTAGTTCTCCAGCAAAATCCTTTCTCCTGGAGACATGATATTGATAAATTCTTTGTTTTGTTTCTTTCCACGTCAGGGATGGTTTTGTTTTCTACCCGTGGCAGCTTCTGCACTCCAAAAGTTTTCATCCCAACTGCAGCACCTCCATCCCAACATCAGGGGCTTTTACAGCAATAAGGAATTGATGCCACTTCCAGTTGGGTTTTCACACAATTGCTCTGCACTTGTGAATCCAAGCAGATTCAGAAACCCTGACTTTGCCCAAGCCTCAGAAGTCTGCAGAGGGTTCAAACCTCAGCAATGTCCACTGCTGTATCCCATGGGGACACAAGGCTGGGTTTACATTTCCCAGCACAAGGAAACCCATGGTTTCACATCAGCTGACAAGACTGAGGGCTTGGCTCGGTGGAGGAGCAAAGAGTCACCACAAGCTAATGCTGGTCTGAAGCCAAGCAGCACAAACATCTGCTCCAGTGAGGTGGCATCTGGGGACACACCACCACTGTCAATATTTAACCAGCCAAACCCCCAGTGCTTGCAACAGCAGAGCACCAAGTGGAAACTCCTGCTGCCCAGCATCTCCAAGGCTTGTCACATGCACACTGTGCCATGGGAGAAGCGCTGATAAATAAACCAGAGGTCACATTTAATGGCAGTGGGGAGAGGAGAAGGGGCCCCACCATGAGACTGTGACCAACACCAAGGCACCAAAGAGCTTCATCACACAACAACCAAGGGGCACCAGCCCAAAATCCTGCAATAACCTGATGTCTGCTCTGCTTGGACCCCTTGCTCTTCACCTGCACCTCTCCCAGCCCCACACAGATAATCACAGGTATAAAGATACAGCTAGAAAGGGTCTTAAATCAGCTTTTAACAGATCACAGTACAACTGTCAGTAAAAGGTTTGCACTGCTGCGCAAGTGGACTGAGTGACCTTCATTTGTGGAGATCCATTCACATCCATTCTTCCAGGAGACAATTACAGGAAATCTTACAAGCACAAAACCTCATTTCTAGCAGCTTAATAAAATTCCCAGGAAGCCAGCACAGAAGATGAGATCCAAGTGTTGAGTATTTCCAGGACATGATCTCAAACTTGCTAGTTTTTAAACACCACCAACTGAGCACTCTGAGAAGCTGCTGGAAAACTTCTGTGTAATCGAATATTCCCTGGCTCGATTACAGGCAGAACATGAGAGGGCTGCTGTGAGGAGAGGACAGAGCTAAAGGGCTCCTTCTGCCAAGCCACCCGTGCTCTCTCCCTGTGCCATCCCCTGGGTCTGGGACAGAATCACACCATGGACATTGCTGCCATTGGCTATAGCAGGATTCACAGCATGCTGGTGGGTCTCAGACAGTTCTCACCTTCCCCTCAGAGATAGTAACAGCATCAGAACTGCTCATTCTCTGTACCCCACTGAGGGGGTGGTCTTTGCATCTTACTGAAGCCATAACAGAAGACTGGAGTTAGAACTCTAAACCACCCGAAAATGAACCAGTTTGCTGCCATGTCAACACAACTCCACAAGAAGCCAGGCTACTCTCTGTGACTGTTGTCATCTGCTGTCCTCAGTCTGGCATTTGCCTCAACTTCAGCACCGATCATCTCCTCAGCTCCCTACATCCTTCTTCATCTCCTTAACCTCCCTTCACACATCATCTCCTAATTCTGAAAATTAAGTTTTACAGAGTTACTGAATTAGTACCATTACCTGATGGCACCAAATGGTAGCTTGATCAGTTTGTAGTAACTTAGGTGCACTTTACTGACTGTTTCCAGCTCTGATGAACATACATTCTTCTAGCAGGGGAAGATAATAAAAAGCAACTTCAGCGAAAACTCTATTACTTCAGTTAATTGGTTCAAGAGACAGAAATGAAGCAGTCAGCTGCTTTACATTTTCTCAGAGCCTTTTGGAAAGCTTTCAGGTTAATGATTAGGAGCTGCAATGAAGAGCCATTGTCTAATAGAGCTTTTAAAAGCAGAAAAAAATACTAAAGCAACAATTCCAGGATGAATTAGCAAATTTGGAAATGCAAAAACTGAATTTGCACTGTAATACTTCTAAATAAAAGAAGATGGCATGGATTCACCCTGATGGTCTCAGACAACTGCAGAAGCTCCACCACCAACTCAACACAAATTAAAAACGACCAGGAAAGGTTTCTTCCAGCATTTCAGCTATGCTCACTTCCATAGCAGGAGAGCTGGGGTTGATGACAGGACAGAGAGAGATTAACCCTTATTCTATACATTTAATCTGAAGAACACTTTGGTTTCTACTTCCTTTTGCTACAGTTCTGGAGAATAAAGTCCATCCTTAAAGAGGAAGGACCCACAGATCCTGAGCTGATGCTCTACTGCCCACAACAGCAGTAACACGCAAAGGATTGCTTTCTTACTGGTGTCTCTCAGCACAAGAAATCCCAACATATGAACAAAAGCTCAGCAGAGCTGGGTAGACAACACAAGCCCCAGGTCTGGTTTCTACAGTCTGTGCTGAGCAACTGCAGCTGCTGTGCTGAGCGCCGGGTGGGAGCACATGGGTGCCAGCGTACGCTGCACAACGGCTTTATTCAATCCTGAGCCTCCCACTCAAGGATTTGCAAAGACTTGCCTTAAAAGAGTAGGAGAAGGTGATGGCATCATTTCCATATAATTCTCCCAGTTTACTATTTCAGCAGCCCTGTAATATCTCCCCATCCACTGAGGAGGAAGCAAACAGCCCCCAGTGCTGCAGCCAGGCTGGGCACGAGGGGAGAGCAAAAACCCTCAAAGTTTTGGCTACCATGGATGTAAAGAGCTTTAATGTTCATCCAGGTACATTCCAAGTCCCTGGTAATCACCAACCTCCCCCTCAAGTCAAACCTTTAGTCAACACCCAGTGTCACAGAGCTGCTCTGACAGGATGAGACCCCATGGAACAGAAATGGATACTCAGGAATCAATACCAGACCTCTGTGTCCCCATCACAAATGATGCACGGTCACCTTCCCTGCTGGTCAATAAAACACCACTCCCACAACCAGGGACCACAAAACACAGCTGAGCCTGCTTCCCTCCTGACACCACTGCTCTTCCAGACCTCCAGGTTCCATTTTTCCTCCTCTATCCAACATGATCCTAATCCTACTGAAATTCTCACCCCACCACATAGCTACTACACTCATGTCATATATGGGTCACAAATGTTTCCAACACTATCAGACACAAAACTTGGGTTTTCTCCAGATCACAAGCATCCCTAAGGCAGAAAGAATATCATTAGATACTTTCAGTTCTATACAGTCTCTAGGCTACACACAGAGACAGCTTCAGTTCTTCTCTCAGACCAATAAACAACTCACTAATGCCTGGCTTGAATAAAACACACTGTGTTGCTTCAAGAGGAAAGCAAAAGCACATTTTGCCACAGAAAAAGAACTCTACTGAATGAAGGCAGTGACTGACAGTAAGTACCAAAACACCAAGGCTTAGCCTAAGAGCACAGTTCAGGAATCTCTACCCCTGCAGAAGATTCCAGAGAGGCCAAGGAAGACTCTGGACAGCCAGAACAGCTTAGCTATGCACCAGCTCTATTTCTGCCTGGGAGATGAAGTGACAGCAACTTGGATTACGATTTTAATCTGAAATAGGGCAGTAACTGGGCAAGACCAGACCAGTTCAGAAAATATTTATTCAGCAGTAACACAAGCTCACACAAGCACTGGCTCCTGCACTCACCACTGGAGTCAGTGATGGGAGCAGGAGTGACCAGACACAGGAACTGACTGGCTAAAGGGGGTGGCAGGTTTATTTTAACACAGACAGGATCACTGTGTCACCAGACAGCTGAGCTGGAACAACCTGGACAACAGGGACTCGCTTCCAAGAAATCTGTTTGTCTCAGTCTGCCAAAAGCCACGTGTCAGGCACATTAAAGCTGGGTCTCCCCTTATCAACAGACCCCCAAATCTTCTTGTCCCAAAGACTGTAAAGCATATTGGGGTATACTTTGATGCCAGGTACAGTCAAAGGTCCCATTTTTTTCTCCATTTTCTAACCAGCTATGAAGAGCAGACCCTCACCCTCTTCACCCCAATGTCTGGGGGCTGTATGCACCTGGCCTACCAAACAGCAGATCCTGATAGTAAACTGTGGGAATACTGCCAGTATCTACTACCAAGTGTCCTCAATGTAGCCACGTGAGCCTGACAGAAATACACTTTTTTATAAAGGTCTTTTATTAGTCAATGTTGGAAAGACAGGAAGTGGCATATGTCAGGCCAGCTACCCATCAAGCTGATAAAAGGAAACAACCCAAAGCACATTTTTCATGTGCTGTCTTCAGTGACTCAACTCCTGAATGAACTGTGCATTTCTGGGAAGGCACAGGTCTGCTGATGTGAGCTCCAGAAACTGTCCTGTTTGCAGGCAGAAATGGGTGTTAAAGGAATAAAGCTGAAAGATGAACTGCACATCTGCTTTCTTCCTTTGCATCATTTTGTACAAGTCTTGTGGAGTCTCAGAAAAGCTTTCCCTGCTCTTTCCCTCACTCCAGTATGTACTGGTACATTGACTCAGCTCTTTCACCACCATGTGCACAGCCAGGGCCTGGCCCAGAGCCAGAGGCACCCAAAGGGCTGAACCCACATCCTGGCATTTATAAATCTGTACAAGAGTGGCACTGCTCCTCCACACCAGCGAGGAAAACTGCTGGCTCCTTCCTCCAGCAAGAATTATATGGAAATAATGCCATCACCTTCTCCTACTCAGCTCTGGCCAGTGAATGATTTCCCAGTTAACACCACCAGCATTTCACGGATTTTGCACACATTTAGCACAACACAACTTTGCTTTTGCTGTTTTAGGCACATTCAGAGGCATCACCCAGACCAGGGCAGTGTGAAGAGGCTGCTATGAGCAGATGAGTGGAGGAAATATCAGAAGCAACTTGAAGAAATAATGATACCATGGTATACTTGAAATGTTTAGAAGAAATCAGACAAACTCTAGGAGGATGAAGGTATTTTTATAATACTCAGCATCACAGTTGTACTGGGGAAGGGTAAATTCCCAATAACTTGCGGATTTTTTTCCACAACCTATTTCCATGGCAGATCTGTCTGTAGGCTCAAACATGTGCCATGAAAACAACTGATTTTCTCAGCTAATTTTTGTAAGTTCTCAGCAAAGGGCTCTCAAATTGTCCTTCCAGATGATGATGTAAGGGTGTCCCCTGTTCAGACAGTGTGCAAGCAGAGGATCAGCCTCCAAGGATGTTCAGCATCAATGTGTCTCTCAAACAGTGCTGGTTATGTCTCAGGTTTTGGGTGATCTGACCTGCTTTTGTTACTGGGCACTACTGGAGAACACCTAGCACAGGGTGCTTGGGCACAAAGACACATGAGTTGTTTAGTACAGAAGATATAATCCAGCCAAACTCTGTATCAGCTCAAGACAGCCACTGGTGACTCCTAAAAATCACAGGATAACAGAGAAATCCCCAGAAATCAGAGTCCTCAAACTCACAGCTATTTGGGGGAAATAACTCACCATGCAAAAATCTCACAGTGACATGCCTGTGCAGCCTGTCCTGAGTCCTGATTTCAGTTCAGAACATTATAATTAACATTTTCCAACAAATATACAGACAGGAAAAAGAAAATGGTGAGGGATGATAACTTCTTCCACAAGCACAATGAGGTGGCACCCACAAACTACTGCAAGTTAAAGATCTACCAATGGAAGTAAACAAAAGCCATCCCAATGAATAACTTCTCTCATGGCAATGGCCAGGTTACCTCAAAAATATTTGGATACATAGTCACTGGTGGCATGCAAGTGTTAACCCCTTCATCAACAGCATGACTACTGAGAAAAATAGGCTTGGCACAGGAATTTTTAGCCAGAGACAATTTACATGAGTATTTCTGGAGAACAAAAAAATCCTTAACATTTTTCTAGCGTCTCTTTCCCCTTCAGGCCCTAGTGAGGTGAGCACTTGGTAGTTTTCTTCAGTTTTCTGTCATTCATTGCTTCTGATTTTGTCCCTTCTTCAAAGGAACACCCATTTTTATGGCCCATTCTCCCTTCACTGGGGCAAAGAGGAAGTTTTCCCATTCCACAGAAGCATCACCACACTCCACAGTATTTTAGAAAATAAAAATACACATTCCTCAGGGTGATTTCATCTGCCCATCACAGGCAAAATATGTTTTAAACATTCAATGTCACCCTGACAAACAGGCAGGAAATCCATTCTGGTGATGCCTATGCCTTAGTCAACAACTCTCAACCAAGAAAAAAAGAAAATTTAGCCATCTCAAGAAACTCTTTAGGCCCAGGAAACCACTGCCAATGCAGCAGTGGCTTGGGGATGTAATCTTTGGCAGCATCTTGACGCTGGCAGCAGCCCCAGTGCAGATGTGGTTGTGGCTTGTACCACTTCCCTGCAAAAAGCAGCTTTACCTGCAAAAGCACTTTGTTCTGCTGGCACAACCTGCATCTGCACTTGGAAAACCTGCCAGCATCCTTTTCCCAACAAGCCTCTTCTAGCTGGGATCATTTTTTAATGATGACTTTGCAGTTTATTTACCACACTCTGCTCATTTATTCTTACTTAGTTTTACAGCCAACAAAACACAGCCCTGGCAACATGTTACTTTCTAAGCCGGGATTTCCGCTACAAGAAGTAATTTTGCCTCTTTGTACCCCAAAATTTTTTCCTCCAAGGGTTCTGCAGAAGCCACCTTTGAAGAAAAGATAGTCTGGAGGCATGAGGAGTTTAGTAATCACTTGTTCACTCTTGTTCCCAACAAGATATACCTCGAAGTCTAACTGCAGTCTCTAATTGCTGCAGGTATTTTTAACCAGCTACCTGAGCTCCCTCGAGTTCAGAGAAAATAGTCTGGTGGGATCTGATACAGAAATAGCAGAACACAAGTCATACAGCAGTGGGGGAGAATGGGAAACCTCCAGTGTTTTCACCATTTTCTTGTTTAAGGGCTTTAAAAATTTGCCTCTACACAGACTTGCACTCATTTAATCAGAAGTGTTTCTATAGCTGTGGAGTCAAACCAGCATGGAGGTGCAGATTCCCTATTCCCTTTTGGCAGGGAATGGAAACAAACCTGGACATGCAATTTTGTATTTGATGGACTCCACACCAGCTGACAAGGATATCCCTTGTTCCTCTCCCATTAAAATATTACTGTCATCAAGACATTGGGCTTCTGCAAGAGGAAAACCCCACCTAATCAGCCCTGCCTTGGAACTGCTGTGCAGGGCAGCAAGAGGAATAATTACACTAATGACTGGTGAATAATTGAGTGCACTGAACAGGCTGGCACCCAGCCTCCTCCAAATCCCACTGCTGCCTGCAGAAACACCCTGGCAAAGGACAGGAGGGAATTACAGCAGGCACACGAGAGTGACACAGAGCCCAAACACCCTCCCTCCAGAGAGCTTCAGTATCCACCATGCCTACAGAGAACTCCAAGTCTTGCACTGCTCCCCTTCTAGAAGTTATCATCCCAACCAGAAATGGTTTTGTGCACATTTTGAAGCATCAATTTCAGCTCTATTAACAATACAAATAAGGATATTTCAAGCATGTCATATTATCAAGTAAAATAAAGAGACTGGTTATTACAGAACAACCTAATGCACATCTAAAATGTGTATAAATCAGAGTATCACCTTAATTTGCTCAGATGGCCTTTCAGTCACTGCAGAAGTATTACAAACTATCAAAACAAAGACATTAGACACATTATTTCATCAGATCTTCACACTGTATAAAAATTATTAATTTTTTTATTGAATTGTTATTTTATATTATAGTTATTTTCATCTATGCAAGCTAGGTGAGATTTTACTCCCGAGGACCTTCCAGTTTACATTGTTGCTCCCAGAGGAAAAATTACACAGCTAACTAAGAGATGGAAAGTTGCTCTTCCCCCCTTTTTATTAAAAAGCTGCAGTTCAGCCTAGTTTTAATACACATTGTTTAACAAAGCTCTGTCACTTCCAAGCTCCAGCTCTGGAATCCAACCTCAAAACATGGCTCTCCCACACTCTTCTTTTCACACCATTCTTTTTACTCCCTATTTCTCAAAGTCTAGATGAGTAGGATAAAGATAACTAGGAGTTAACTCAGTCTTAAGTTTTTCTTCCCACACAGGAAAGCTCATTGCAAGGGAGACTGTTTATTCATGTGAGTCCTCCTGGTTTCCCCTAATCCCTCTCCACATTTCTGTCTGCCAGACAAAGGAATGCTGATTGCATTTGTGTTTTGTTGCACAAGAATACACCAAGCCCACAGTTACCAGCTGCAGAGGGCATCAAAATTTTCAATAACTCTCCAGAGCTCTTTCCAAAGTTAAATATGCACTTTTAACTAGATGTGCACACAAAACAGACCACAGAAATGTTGAGGTGTGGATGCACATCCATTTGTTTGGCTGACAGAGTTGAACAATTCAAAGACCATCACTTCTGGCACCTGGAACAAAGCAGCTGCTCATGGGGTCAGAGACTGAGGAAGAAGAGCAGAGAGGAGACATTTTTACCTGCAGAGTTCCCTGCATCCAGGCAGCCAGTAATGGGAACTGCCCAAGAGCAATAACCACGTAACCATAGCTCTGCTGTAGGTGCATGGGTCTGTACATCCCCAAAAGCACCACTGGGGAGGAGTGTCAGACCCTCAAACACCAGAACAGTTTGAGTGAGTTGGTGTTTCAAGCCAACCAAGCCCATCCCAAGTGCCCCAACTCCAAAACCCAGAGGCAAACCCCAAAGAAGTGACCTGGAGTGAAGCACTGCTCTGTCACTACCATAGCAGGTCCACACAGCCATCAAAGCAAGCACAGGACAGTAAAACAGCCATGTCCTGCTGGGAGTTTCACACAAGGGTGTTGTTCAAATACCAGCTCCTTCCTCTGTGGCACTGGAAGGGTTTTGCTGAAGAAACCAGCAAAAAAACCACCCTGTGCAGGGCAGCACCCAACACACTCCTTCAGAGGTTGGCCCAGTCACGAACAGCAGGCAGGAAATGGGAACCTTCAGAACCACTTCAAATTTTCAATTTTTTACCTTGGAAGAAACTCTCTTCAGGCTGCCTCCTTAATAAGAATTGCAAATATTAGTTTAAAAAGAAAACCTTTGAACTAACACTCAAAGAAGTCAATTCTTTTGGCATTTGACTACTTTTAGGTCCAATTATACAGATTCTTCTGGTTCTACTAAGTTTTTACTGTGTCTTCTCCACTTTGAGAGGACTTTAACTGTGCCCAAGTAAAATTCTTTTGAGCAGGAACTCCTACTCTATCCTGATTATCTGCTGGGAAACAGAGTTGAGAGTCTGCATCCCTCATCTGGTGAAATCACTGCAACAATCACAAACAATTTTTCTGAAGGCAATAAGCAAATATCCAAGCTCTTAATTTCAAACATTGGGATTATCTTCCTTCAGCTCTCAAATTCCTCAAATCACAAAGCAATGAAAGCTTCATCTGTTGTGAATTAAAATGCACAACAAGGCCTATTTGTGGTGTCACAGTACATGGAGAGTCCCTCCCCTCAGACCAGGAAGCCTCTCACACCTCCATGCTTGAGACACAAGTACTGTCCCACAAGAACTAATTGTGAAGCAGATGGCCAAGACATCATCCTTGCACTGCTTGTCCCTGGAAACAAGAGGTGCCACATGGTGCTCTAACATATCAGTTTTTAACCATGGAAGATACAAAACCAGGAATGTTTTAGAAACACTGGGCAGAAGTACCTTCGTGTGCCAGTAAGTGAGCACCAGTGGAAACCACCAGCAGAAGACCAAGAAGCCCAGCTTTAGGAAGGTTGTACACTCAATTACCACCAAATTACAGCTAAAAGCCACCTGCTGTCAGGGCTCTCAGCTACAGCAGCTGTATCTGCCTCCTCTCCCAAACACATCCACACAGAACCACAAGCCTGGCAACAAGGACAGGCACCACACCACAGCCATGGAGCAGCTGTGCTCTCCTCCCCATGCTTCTCCAGAGGGAGGACACCAAGGGGGAACACTCCCCTCCAAAGTCAAATCTTTGTTTCTCCCTTTTTACTAGGCAGTGGTAATGCCTATCAGCTCTGTGCTCCACCAGCTCCCAAAAATTGCCCAAAACTCAAGGCAAGACTGCTGGCAATGCCAAAATGCACCACAACCACCCAAGAGGCTTTCACAAGGGCTTACTCACTTCTTCCAAGTGGCTTTGCTGCTGTCAGAAGCTATCTATGTCAGGTTTTGGATCTGAAATGATTCCCATCATGTGGAAGAAGTTCTCAGTCTTTAAAAACAAGGAAAAGATTGAATGCCAATGGTTTTGTTTGAGTGCTGTGTATGTACAGTGGTTCAAACCCTCATCACAGTGAGCTGCTCTGAGTACCTGGCATTGCTACACCCCCTAAACAAGGGGTCACTCCTGCAAGAGCCTTTGCACTTCCATGGGCATTCCAAATTTGGGAAACAAACACACCTGTGAAGTATAAACTCAGTTACACCTGAAACAACTACTGAGGGAAGCCCTGGATGGCAGTTTTCAAAGCATTTATTTAAACAGTGCTTCCATCACAGCTCAAGATCAACAACTAAGAGCAAGGCAAGGAATTCCATACAGGCCAAGCTCAGGGTTTCCAACACTTCCAACACCAAACACCCATGATGGTGAAGATATTTAATATTATCAGTATTTCCATTATCAAACTACTAATGATTTTTCTCCACCTGAATGCCTCATCCCCTCAGAGCCTCCTGCACCAACATCCCCCACAAAAAGCCAGCAGCCCTCTCCCAAACCTGAGGCATCTGTATTCTGGGCTGTGCTCAAATGCACCATTTGGCATTACTGAGCAGCTACAAACCCTCCCAAGGTGTTTTACAATAAACCAGGCTGCAATTTCCTTGCAGTTGCTGCAGCTCCTAAATGACTTGATGAATTCAGCAGCATTAAGCACTTGTGTGCACCCAACAGCCTCCAAACATCCTTTGTGGCTGTCAGGGATCCAGCACAGCCAGCCACAAAGAGAAAACATCACTTACAACACCCAGATAATTCCAGAAGTACCAGAAATCTGCGGGACCCTGGAGTTTGGGACTGAGGTATGTGGAAAGAACTTCCAGCTTTCTCAGTTACAGACAATTTCAGGTTCTTTTCCCAGTTAAACAGATTTCCTAAGCAGAGGAATGAGTTGCTACCTTCCCCAGGAAAAAAAAAAAAGGCTCCTAAAAAGAAATTCTGGATGAAAACATTGACTTGCTGTTAAAACAAGCACAATGTGGAGATCAACCATCCCTTCCTTCAACTATCACACCTGACACCAACAGCAGAACCACATTCTCATTTGTTTCATTAATGGAGTAAAGGGGAAGAGAAATTAGCTTAGAAATAGAAAACTGAAAACCATTCAACAGGTTCCAAAGACACAGGACTGCCCTACATTTCCAAAGGGCACTGGAGCTTTGGGGTTCATTTGCTGTTAGAAACTTGAACTTGTGCAAGGTCAGAGCTAAGGGGTCAGAGCTTGGGACAAGTATAAAAGGGGAATCCATTGTTTTTAATGATGCTTTAACACCCAGAAATATCTCATTTTGCATCAACTGCAGTCTCACAGCTTTCACTTTATAGCAGAAACAACCCTTTACTTTGCACAGCAGGGATGGTCCTGCTCACTGAAATTAAACCCACAGGGAATAGCAACAACTGTATTTACTATTTAGTTTTAGCGTTCTGGAAATAAACATTTAAAAGTAGTTAAAAAAAAATTAGTGTTTTCAGTTTCACTTTGAAACATCCCAGAACACATTGATTCCCATCTGCACCCCAAGGCCTCTAAGGAAAAGGCTCATTGCTGTGATTTTGGGAAAACTACATTGAGACAAAAGCAACCAACATCAAATGTTTTCACACATGGCCAACCACAAGATTTGCATTTGGCCTAACAGAAACATAAAGCACAAAGCAAATGGGTCATATTTAAGTGCTAAGTTGAAATTCCTCTGGAGACTTAACAAGACTTTTCTACATGGTAATGCTGAAATTTAAAGTAATATTAAAAAAAATTCTATTATACTCAGAATTACATGTCTTGGCAGTCAGGAACAGACACCATGTCATTTCCAAAAGCTCTGGAGTGATTGCTTATACAAGACTCCAGGAATGCTTTGTCACAATCAAGTTTATTCCATTCCTTGGAAATATTAAATGCATTCCTACCATAATGAAACACCTTATAAACACCACGTGACAGAAACATGGGGTTTCACAAAGCATTTCCTCCCAGCATCATAACATTCAGGCCCCTGACATGAATTTTATCATCAAATAAGTAACCACACAAGGAGCTTTGCTAATGCACCTCGGGCTGTGAGAGGAGGACCCGGATGGAAGCAGCTCCAGCCTCCAGTGCTTCCACCCACAGACTCCCACCTAATGCTTGTCAGGCAGCTCCAAGCACTCCCAATTTCCAAGATGTCATCTGTAGCATTAAATACAGCTTTGAGCACGACCCTGTACTACAAGCAGCAATTCCTGTTGCTCACTGGCAAGTCATCCCTGTTTTGGGCAATACCTTTGGAATGTGCTGCCCACAGCAGGCTGAATTACACCAGTGTTGGGAAGATTTCCTAAGTTCTGCCTGAAAATCAGGATGGTTTGTCCAAGCAAGTGAAGCCACTGTTGAACAAGACCCCTCCTGTAACAATGGGTTTGCACTTGTCATCACAGAGCTCTGTTCAACCAGGGCTGTGAACTCCAGGGGCCTCTGGGAAAAGCCATTCCTCAACAAAAGATGGGTTTTTAACTCCTGAGTGGTCTGGGGTTTGGGCATATTTTAATGGCAAAGCTTCTACCAGCAAGGAGCTCACCTTGCTTCCAGAGAAGTCATCCAGCTCTATCATGTAAATGAGAAACCTGTACTTGATACAAATGCTCTGATGTCACATCTGACCTGGTCTGCTCTAAAATATCTAATTTAAGGCCTTTAATCAAAAGAAAAGGTATTTTTGAGCTAGACTAAGTTTTGTTGGATTCAAGAAGGCCACATCCTTCCAGAGAAAGCTCAGGTCTGAAGCTCAACATGATCACAATCATGCAGGCCAGGCATAACACCCAGCCACATCCAGGATCCTGATCCCTGCTGTGGGGTGGGGAAAGAAAACAAAAGGCTCAACTCCTTTTTCTGCCACCTCACAGCTTCATCCCAGTATTTTCAATACCTCAACACTACAAAGTCCAGGAAGAATGAATATGGTCAGTGACATCACAACAATGTCATTGGAATGCTCCAGAAAAGGGCAGGCAAAAAGGGGAAATTAATCCCACCTGGTAATACTGGAATTGCACAAGGTTACAACAAAGCAAGGAGAATACTGGGCCAAGCCAGGCTACAGAGAAACATCATGTGCTCTACTCAGAGCAGAAATAAATGTGCCATTCTAAACATTTTTCAAGTTTATTTTCAGAAAAAAACTAGAGCAAAAATGGAAATAGCAATCTGATATAAAAAAATAAATACAAAAAGAAGTGTCAGTGGATTATTTGGACAAAAGTTCAGAGAGGAAGAATATGGAAAAGACATTTAACTGTGGGAAAATACCTTTGGGAGGAGAAGCCTTTTGTTCCACTGCACCTCTCTGTCTAGGTTTTTACAGTCCCTTGCTAACTAATTCTGCCAGCAGCTGGAAAACCACCAGAAACCCGCCTGTTTACTTAGACAACTAAAATTCCAAATACCATGGCAAATGGCTCTCTGCTCCACCGAATCACAGGGAGAGGATGGGAGGGATACTCAAGTCTCAGCCAACCCACAGCACAAGGTTAAGGGGTTATTCATACCCCTATTTTTGCATTTGGAGAGCAAGGGGAATTCTTGTTGTGCGACACATGGAGACAAATCAGATTATGAGCATAAGTGCCAAATACTGTACAAAAACCACCATGAAACACCTGAAATCCTGATTCTGCTCAGACAAGAAAGAGCAAGTGTAAAATATTCTGAATATCTGAGACATTCTGAGTCCTGCCTGGTTCACTGCAGGTTCAGTGGCCTTAGGGAGGCCAAGTGATAAGAGTTTGGCACTAAGCAGATACCTCCTAAAGTCCATTCCACACTAAAGGGTGAATCACAGGCTCTGTGAGCAGCAACTTAGCCACAAGTTAGCTCCCACTTCTGCAAAGTCTCCATCAGACCAAATCCCTGCCCTGAAAAGTTCATGGTTTTTTTTCACACAGCTTTTATTTGGAAATGACCAAATGGATGGGGGAAAAAATTTAATTTAGACCATTGAACTATAGCCTTGTCAGCTAATAACTGCTCAAATTGAGTGTTTTAATACAGAGTTACACCTGCCATGGCTCAGATACCTCCTTGCAAATACTCTGTGGCTCCCTGTTTCATTTTCCTTACACTACAGCTGCAAAACAAAAGCCCATTTATACCTTACACTGGATCATCAAAAAAATAAAAAAAAATAAAAAAAAAAATCACTCATTAGAGAGCACAAGACCCACAGCTGAAATTTTCAGGCTGCACATTACATCTCCCTTGAACAAATAAGTTCAAAGCACTCAAAAATGTAACCACAACCATCACTATTTGCTCCCAAGAAGCCAGGGCAGACACACACGGACCAAAGCCACCAGTACTTGACTGGAACAAGTGAATCACAGCTCAGCAACCGAGGAGGATCCGCAGCAGGATCCCGAGCCAATGTGACTCCAGAAAAGGTTTACTGAACCAGAAAAGCAGCAGCAGCAATCCTGGTTGGGTGCCAAACACAAGGAAATAAACAGAACAGAGCCCTGGAAGATTTCAGCAGCAGCCACAGGAGTGAGGATGAGCAAATCCTGAGGCATCAGTCAAAGTCGGGCCATTTACCTCAGAAGAGCCCAGAAACGTGATGGCAGGAAATGGCATTTAACAGCCATCCTAAGAGCTTTTCTACCCTCTCCTGAGGCATTCCAGGCCCTAAGCTGGTTTTGGGCCCCGAGTTTACCCATGATATTCTCAACAGACAGACTTGGGGCACCCTGCTCTGCTAAAGCAGGAGGAACCACTGCAAACCCAGGCAGTAACTGGAGCAGGAGAGCAGCCACGGGAAGGTCGGGGGTGGCTCTGCAGAGCCCAGCACAGGGTCAGAACAAGGGGCTCGTCACCTCAGCCCATTCCTCTCCACTATTTCTGCCACTCACAGGTGGAGCACACAAGTCAAACAGCTTCAGGGCGGTGTAAAAGGGGGGCAAATCCACTAAGACCAGGAATCTGGACCTTCTCTAACAGATTAGTTCACAAGAACATGCAGGTGAGCCCACCAGCCGGGTCTGGAAAATGCAGGAGCACTCACAGCTCCTCACTGGCAGCAACTTTTCCACCACTTGTCTTGTGCAAAGATAAGAAATATGTCAGAATCTGTTCAATACAAACAGAATGGGACATGGCCTTTGCAATCTTAATCATTAAACACAGACTCACTATTTTAATGGCTCTTTGAAAGAGTAAAAAGCTGAAGGTCCCAACTGTTTGCATGTCTGCCTGCCAACTGTTTCCCTGCCTACATCAGGATCAATAACTGGGAGCAAAGAAACATCCCTGTTTAACCATGAGATCTTCTTTAACTGCAGGGTAATCAGCTAATCCGGGCAGACTCCTTTATTCAGCTTTGCATGGGCAATGCTATCATTAAAGTTATAAACTTTAATTTGACTCAAGGAATGCCATTTACTAATTTAGCACGCAAATATTTTTACAGCTGTTTGCATCAAGCTCCATATAAACTACAGGGGATTTATAGCACATAAAGGAACATTTTAAAGTTGCTGTTACAGCCATTGCAGAGCACAGGACAGCTGGAGAAAAAACATTCACTGAGGCATCTCGTGTTTAAAGAGATTTACCAACACACACAACCAGCCAAAAAACTGCTTTCTGGGCACTGGATCCCTCAATATTTAATATCCACAGATTTCTCATGCTATTCCCGTTGGCATACTGGACAAATGGTAGCAACTTCCTAGTGACTCTAAGTAATAGTAAAATAAACGGGAACTAAAGAAATCCCATCACCTGAAGAAAAGTGAACTGCATCGGGAACTTGATGATGAGCTGGAGCCGAACCCTGCCACGAACATTTAGAAAAGGATGCTAAACCGCTTCAATGGCTTGATTTTTTTTCCCCAAAAACTTAGGAGCCAAGAGATAAGAGGTAGATACTCTGAGCCAAAGAAGGTAGACGTTATTTCAAACTCTATTTCAGTTTTAAAGAGACACGCTTAAAAACTGAGGGTAAAAAAAGTTACGGTTGTGAAGGGATCGCTCGTACCCCTCCTGGTCTGTGCTGGAAATAAACACAAGGTTCAACCTCTGTGTGTGGCGGGGGGAAGGGAAGGGAGACGGCAACAAAACCAGAGCGGTGCCTCTCCTGGAATTCCAGGGCTGGCCATGGACTCCGCGGGTTAGCGAAGGAGCCGAAGGGGCTACACCCCGCCAAACACCGTGAGGACGGAGGGGAATCAAGAAAAAAACACAGATTACGGCCCCCAGCTCGCAACCACACAAAGAAACAGGAGCCCTTTCAGTGCCAAAGGCCTCGTTCCCGACGCTTCCACAGCAGGAAGCGAGATCCTGGCCGGGCCCGAGGGGCCTCCCGGGAGAACGGGGGGACGAGGAGCCCTCTCCACCCCCGGGGTGCACCGAGACAAGTCGCTCCCCCCGCCCCTCCAGCCTCGGAGATACCGAGTTGAGCCCCCTCCAGCCCCGGGGGGTACTCATGACCCCCTCCAGCCCCGGGGTTACCGATAAGTGTGTGTGTGAGGCCCCGGCCCCGGACGCGCCGGGCCCGGTGCCCGCAGGAGGCCGCTGGCCCGTCCCGCCACCCCCCACGCCCCTTCCCCGGTGCGTCCCCCCCAGTCCCGGCGCCGGGGGACCGCACCTGGATGACCTCGTTGACCTCGCGGATGCACTCCACCATGTGCTGCAGGATCTGCTCGGCCGTCAGCACCTCGTAGCGATAATCCTCCTCCTGCTCGGGGCCGCCGCCGGGGCCCGGTCCGCCGCCCAGGCCGCCACCGCCGCCGCCGCCGCCGGGGCCCAGCCCGCCCGTCTCGCTGCCCAACAGCCCGTCGCGCTCCCCGCCGACGCGGAGCCCGGGCTCCACCAGCTCTACTTCGCCCAGGTCCAGATTATCGTCGGGCTCGTCTTCCTCCTCGTCCTCCTCGTCCTCCTCCGCGCCGCTGTCCTCGCTGCACTCCTCGTCCTCGTCGAACTCGTAGTTGTACCCCTCGTCCGAGTCCATGGCGAGGCGCTGAGGGAGCGGCGGCGGCTCCCGCGGCCTCCCCGCGCCCGGCCCCGCCGCCGCCGCCGTTGGCCCCGGCCCGGCCCGGCCCCGCCGCGCCTCAACCGCCGCCAACAAAGGGCCGCGGCCGCCGCGCTCCGTCACCGCGCGCCCCGCGCGTCACCGCCGCCCGCCCGCGCCTGCGCGCCCGCCGCCATCTCACCCCGCCCGCCGCCGCCGCCATCTTGGGTGCGCGACACGCCCCCAGCCAGCCCCCGCCCGCCTCATGCCCGCGCCGCCATGTTGAGTGTGGCGCGGCGCCAGGGTGGGTGCGGCAGGGAACCAGCGCGGAATCACCGCACCCACCGGGGTGGAAAAGACCTCCGAAAGCATCGACTCCAACCTGAGACCCAACAAGATGCTGTCAGCCAGGCCACGGCACTGAGTGCCACATCCAGTCCTTCCTTGACACCTCCACGGATGGGGACTCCACTATGTCCCTATCCAATGCCTGACAACCCTTTCCATGGAGAAATTTCTCCTGATGTCCAACCTGAGCCTCCCCTGGCACAGCTTGAGGACATCTCCTCTTGTCCAGTTTCCTGTCCCCTGAGAGCAGAGCCCAACCTCCCCAGCTGCCCCCTCCTGTCAGGGAGTTGTGCAGAGCCAGAAGGTCCCTCCTGAGCCACCTTTTCCCCAGGCTGAGCCCCCCCAGCTCCCTCAGTTACTCCTGGTGCTACACAATATTAAGTGGTTGGAATGGACCTTAAATCTCATCTCATTCCACCCCCTGCCATGAGCAGGGACACCTTCCACTATGCCAGATTGCTCCAAGCCCCGTCCAACCCAGCCTTGGACACTTCCAGGGATCCAGGGGCAGCCACAGCTGCTCTAGGCACCCTGTGCCAGGGCCTGCTCACCCTCACAGGGAGGAATTTCTCCCCAATATGTAACTTAAATTTTCCCTTTTTCAGTTTGTACCCATTACTCTGTCCTATCCCTACAGTTCCTGATAAAGCGGTGGGGGTGGGGGAGCAGAAGGTTTGGGGTGTCACCAGCTTCTCCTTCTGCCCACCCAGTGATGGGACATGAGGTGGAGCTGGGGCATGAAGCCCTCATGAAGTGTGCTGTGGGCCAAGCATGGAGAAAACTCCCAGTGCCACCATTAAATTGAATGGTCTCTGGCAAGTGACTTGTGAGGACAATGTGATGCAAATGTGAGTGGAATGTCAGGGAAAGGTATAGGAAAATAGGTTGCACTGCCTCAAAATCAGAATAAAATTGCACTGAGATCCTCCAAGCAGAAATTCCTAATCATTCCATGGGATAAGCATGAGCCCACTGCCCCTGCGGGAACCTTACTGTGCCAGGTGACGTCTCCAAGCTCCACTGTTGCCTTCTAGTCCGTGAAGATGGTACTACTGGGTTTTCACTGGTGCCAGGCTTGATTCCCTTTACTCTTTGTTAATTTGGCATTTTGCAGAGAGGAGAACACACGAGTGGTTTCACCCCCAGACCCGGGATAGACTTTTTTACCTCCTGGAGTTGACAAGTGCCCTGGGCAGTTCAGGAATGCCGTTCTCAGGTGGTCTCATCCCTGCCAGAGCATCTCACCTGAGCACTGAGCTGCTACAAAGGGCAGGATGAACACTGAGGTGCTGCAGGGGCTGAGCACCCTTTGTCTCAGCCTTCTCTGCCTCCAGCATCAGCTGTGCTCAGTCTGACATAGAGGAGGCTGCTGGGCTCATTGTCTGCAGCCGTTCGGGAGCTCACAGAACTCCGGTTGGCTTGGAAACAAGGCTGCAGTCTGGCCCAGAGGAGAACCAGCTGCTCCCCCCTCTCCACCACTGTTCAGCAAGGATGTGAGAGCCTGGCACAGCCCCAGGAGGGCTCCAGGGTTACCTTCTCCCGCTGGTGCTCACCTTCCACTTCCTCATGCCCTGGGGAATCATTTCTTGCCGGGGTGAAGTGGGGCCATTCGGATGTGGTGACGTTATTCACCCACTCTGCCTGGATGAAGATGAGATTCATCAGGGCAGTATGCGGTGTAGGTGTGACAAATTTCATCAGCTCTTTGGGACAGGAGTCATCTGCTGCAGCAGGATCCTGCTTCCTGCTTCTGTCACATACAAATCCCTTGTGAAACAGGAAGAAAATTAGAAGCCACATCCCAAAGGGTGTTTATTTCCTGCTGGAACCCAACATAATGATGGCTGCAGTGACAGGGGTTTACACATGCAGGTGCCCTCAGGGATCCAGGCAGATTAAGTGTCCCATGGCCTGGCAGATGTCTCTAGAACCCTCACTGGGTACCCAGCTGCATCCTCCGACACACAGCAGCTCCCTGAGCTCTGCTCTGCTCAGGTCAAGATCACACAGGGGGTGTGGACTGGGCATGCACATTGCCTCATGCCATGCTACCCAGTCAATAAAGCCAGTTCTCTAATTACCCAACTTAGGTGGAATTGCGAAGGCCAGAGCTTTAATCATCCTGCCCTACATAAATGTAAGTAGCCCTGACTTGGTTCAGCTCCAGATGCACCATCTGGACATCTGCCAGGCTGGTCCCACGTCATGTGTGGGCTCAGGTGGTTGCTCCAGGTGCTCACCCCACGCTTCATCCCCAAGGGGGACTGTGTGTCACCCCCTGGGACTCTGAGCTAGTCCTGCCCAGCTGGTGGCATGCCCAGCTCCTGGCCAACAATGACAAGGTACAAGCCTTTTTGGGGCTGCTCATCTGCCCACGGGACCCCAAGAAAGGCACTGACCAAACAATGGGGTTTGGCTTTATTGAATTTTGGCAGCTTTGGACACAAAAATCTTTGGCCGAGGTGACCTTCCCCTCAGGGACAGACCCAGGAGAGTGTTTGGGAAGGAGCTATTCCTGGGAGCAGGGACTGCCCATCTCTGGGTGCTCCAAGAACCTCCCCACAGCCCTGGCCAAGGCTGCAGAGCTCAGGCCACAGCCTTGCATGGAGCCCAGAGAGAGGAGGTTCTGGAGCCAGGCTGGGAGAGCTGGGGGTGCTCACCTGAACAAGAGAAGGCTCCAGGGACACCTCAGAGCCCCTGTCAGTGCCTAAAGGGGCTCCAGGAGAGCTGGAGAGGGACTGGAGACAAGGAATGGAGGGACAGGACACAGGTAATGGCTTCCATTGCCAGAGGGCAGGGTTAGAAAGGGGAAAAATTCTTCCCTGTGGAGGCCCTGGCACAGGATGCCCAGAGCAGCTCTGGCTGCCCATGGAAGTGTCCAAGGCCAGGCTGGACAGGGCTTGGAGCACCCTGGGATAGTGGAAGGTGTCTCTGTCCATGGCAGGGAGTGAAACAAAATGATCTTTAGGGGTAGGGACCTACCTTCCTATCCAAACCATGCTATGATTCTATGATCCCAGTAATAAATATTTATAAACAGTGATGGGATCATCCCAATGACATCCCACAGATAAAGGAAACCAGTTCTCCTTCTGCAGTTCCAGCCTTATCTTTCCCAACTGCAAGATGGGCATCAGCATTTTGCAGCTGGTTACTCCAGCAACAGTTACAATAACACATCTCAAAAATACTCTTTGGAATGAAGTTTTAGCCGTGCCTTTTGCAAAAGGCCTTTCTTTATTTTGAAATTTCCAACCAACAGTCACATATGAAGCCCTGGTCACCCACCACTTCCTTGTAGGTGGTTGGCAAAAGGTACCTGAGAAAAGCAGGGCTGCCGCCTTTAGCTCATTTGGAGGAGATCTGCACTGTCTCTGGGGATTTTAGGACTCCAGCTACTTGAGGAAAGCCAAAAACTGCTCTTCTGCCCACTCTGAAAAATGATTTAGATCTCCATAGACACCTGGTGCTTTTTCACTTTATTCTTGCAAGAGCTTAATTACCCAAGTGATTCTAGTAACTGTTAACACTGAAGCTGACAAGAATAAAATATTGCCTTGCAATCACCTTGCTCCCCAAAGTTAAGCACGTGCTTACAGGATTTATGGGAGCGTCGCCTCTGGGCACGGGGAATTTGTCACGGCGCATCCACAGGCTCTGATTGATTCCAGCTCAGCCCCACAGCCGTGACTGGGAGCAGCCAGGGACAGCAGCCACATGTACTCAGCCTCCACAAGAACTTGCAGCATCTCCTCGTGACAAGCCCTGATTCGTGATGCCAAAATGCTGTGAAAGTGCTGGTGCCCCACACCACAAACCGCCTGCAGATTCAGGGTGAACCTCCCATCCCACCCAGCCTCTTTCCTGCTCCCTCATTCCTTGAGGCAGGCAGGATCTCTGGAAAAAGCCTTTCTTCTCCATCACCAGAGACACACAGGGCTCCCACGCTGGGAGAAAGGAAATCCAGAAGATTTCTCAATGCCTAGGGTTTGATTTTGGGCGTCTGCACACTCTTTAACAACCTCAACCATGAGCATGGGCTGAACAGCCCCTCACATCACCACTCCAAAGCTGTGCAAGCTGGAGATAACCTAGAAGATAAAAAGCTCTGTGATAACATCAATAGGGGAAACACCACCAGACTGAGCTTGACTCAGGACACCAAGTCCTCCACACTGATGAACACATCTCACTTCAAGCTTTTTGATTTAAACTCCAGTCTCAAGCTCATAACTGTTGAAATAGTAAAATTGATAAGTGGTGGTCTAGCTGGGAAGGTAGGGATGTGGAAATGAGTTATCCTGTGCTTTGAAAAGTGCTGGAATGCAGCCCTGTGCCTCCAAAAGCATCCTGCCACACACCAGCTTGCTTTAGGCCCCCAAAACATCAAGATTCCTCGTGGGTGAGTTGTTACAGCTGGATGAAAACCCCCTGGATGTGGATTTAGCATCTCATGTTTAGCATCCTCTTTGTGCACATGCTAAAGCTCCACCAAATGTCTCTGGGGGCTCCTGCTGGGTGTTTAAATGTGAGCACCCATCTGCTTGATGACGAGCAACATCATCCCTGAAATACAAAGATGTGCAACAGGAGGGTCCACACCTGAAAAGCCCTGGAACATGCTGACCACAATCCCTCCAGATCACCACCACAAGTAAGGACACTTCAACCCTGCAACCCTTGTGCTTGCAGTCCAAATCCCATCATAATTTTACCAAGGACTAAAGTGAAGGTGAACAAGCAAATGGAGACAGTAGTTTTGCCCAGAAAGAGATGCCAAAATCCAGGTTAGAGGTATTTCCAGGAGATGATCTGTGTTTTCCAAAGCCACACCATCAACAGGTCCCTTGAGCTGGGAGTTGTTTCATTCAGGAGCAATTTTCCTGGACAGTGTTGGCTCAAAGAGCAAAGCAAATAGAAAACTCATGCCCTGTGAAGGTGTTCATGAATGGCTTCTCATCAGAGGAAGAATCTGTGTGCAAAACACCCTCCTGGTTAAATGCAGAAGCAGCCAACATTATGGGGAGTTAGGTAGCATAATAAATGGAATTATATATTTTAAAAATGCTGTGGTGCAACTGCACTGATAACCCAAAGGCCACCTTCATGCCCTGAAGTCAAACAAACCAGAAAGACTCAAATGTGACACCAGCCAGGTATTTATATCAGAATAATTAATTTGGATTGTTTCCAAATTCATTGCTGGTAGCAAGCAGGTAATCCAGCAATGTCTTGGCACAGCAGTTTTTTGCAGTCCCCCAGCAAGTCCCAACTTTTGCATCAGACAGGTGTGTAGAGTGTTACCTAAGCCAGTACAACGCTGCCTGGGGTTCACTCCCTGCACGTTCCTTGCTGAAGTATCTTGGAAAAGGCCTCCCAGGTGGTTTTATCAACCTGCAGATCTGCTCTGAGCCCAGGAGCTGGTTATTGATGGGCTACTGAAGAGCATCAGCAGCTTCAGGCTGCTGGTGCTCTGTGCCTGCCACAGGACAGAGTGCAAACCAGGTTCTTCCAGCCAAGCTCCACAGTTAGACACACACTTAAGCAGTTTTTTTTATGTAAAGAAACACTTGAAAATCAGACTGTTAGTCTGGATTAATGCTGGCCAGCTACAGATGAACTTCAATGAGTCATCCCCCAGAGACATCAGGTCCCCTAAAATAGCATCAGCAACTGAATCTGTAGAAAGGCTGGAATATTTGGACTGAAAGCTCTGATCACAATGCTTTACATAAGCTGGCAAACATGCCATCCTCCCCAGGCTGAAATGAGAATTCGCCTCAAGCCAGGGCACTCCCACAGTTCTGTCTCATGTGCTGGGAAGCACAGTCCTGACATTGCCTGATGCAAGACAGCAACAAACTGGCTTGTTTGGGGTGGTTTTCCTTCCACTGAAATTTTAATTCAGTGAAACTACTTGAGGACAAGTCCAGAGATACTGAAATCAACCAAATACAGTCAGAAAATGGTGGTAACAGCTGATGCTCCAGAAGTTTGCACAGAGAAAAGCAACAAACCCAGATCAAGACCACAGAGGTTTTATGCAGACTGGCAGCAGGAAACTTGAACACAAGGAATGACAGGGGCCACTTTCCCAGAGGTCTGACACAGGCTGGAATACAGGTGTTCTCTCTTCCTGCTTTGTGATGAGGACAGAGATAGAGAAGGGCCACAAAATCCTGGAAGAATAGTGAGGAAGAAGCCTGGCATGAGCCATTGTGTTGAATTTGGGTCCTGCCACCTCTGTAGGGAAAACAAGGGATGATTGTCAGGAGCCTGAGGGAACCAACAGGTTTTAATTGCCCCTTCAATTGTTCCCTCTCCTGGGACCTCCACCCATGAACCCCATAAACTCCATTCAATCTGAGATCCAGGCAACCAATTGTTCCTGATCTCTGCTATGAGACTACCTGCTCCTAGGTATTCCTAAATTGATGTTGGACTTCCCTTGGTGCCTTTAATTCTCTGGGTGATACCTGGGCTGTTGGTCCAGCCCTGTGCTCTGTTAGCCTGGCTGTGGAGGTACACCCACCTGTGCCTGTCCTTGACTCCTGGCTCACCTTCCCATTAGATGGACTATGCTGTTTTACACAGCTGGAGAAGAAAGATGCAGTGCTGTGTAGGTGTTGAGCTCATGGCAACACTATTTGGCTCTCTTTGACCCCCTTCCTGATGGAGCCCAGCTTCTCTATCTCTAGGTGACCCTTAGTCCTAGAGATAGGAGCTCCTCATGAGCTCCCTATAAATTTTCACTAATCTCATTAAATTCCCACAATCCCATTTAGACCCAAACCTGACTGTGATCTCCTCCTGGTGCCTCATTTCCCCACAACTGTTTCACCTCCACATCACCCCCAACAACTTCACTGGAACCTCACAGGCTCCTTCAGCACTGGAGAGCACCTCCCTCCATCTCTCCCCAGCCCCACTGAAACCCTTCCATGTCTTCCCAGCTCTTTTTCTTTCTCCATCAGTCCCCAGCTTTGTGCTGGTGCTATTCTAACCTTTGACAACAAGCTTCTTGTGGTTTTTTTTTTCCTACAAAAAGCTTTTTTCCTGTTGATCCTGTTCTCTCTACACTGCTCCCATGAGGGACAATCCCTTCCATTCCCCACCAGACCTTTCCATAGTTCTGTCCTGCTCACAGAGAATGGTTTTTCCTCTTGTGTGATGGGGCCATCTCCCTTGTCACACTTTCTCCTGTGCCATTTGTTTCATTTCCTGCTTGCTCCCATGCCTCTGGCTTGTCTCCCAGCACACCTGATACCTTGGAGTTTTCTGGGACAACAGGTTTTTAATAATTTGATGGAGTGAGTTCCCTTGCAGGTTTGTGCTGGCAATTAGATGGGTAAGATCTGGGCTTAAGGCCCTTATTTGAGTTGGGGATTGCTAAGGAAAGCAGAGCTGGAGGGAAGAAGCAAAATTAAATAGAGTTCATCTGAGGTTAAGGCTTTCCTTGGAAAAGCCAAGCCCTGCATAGGAAGCATCCCTGCACCACTTCACTGTGAGGATCCACCATGGGATAAACCCCTTTTATTTGTACAACCCAATCAATATTTGACTGGCCACATATAAAATATCCTTGGAAATCTGTGCAAAGGATGATTTATATATTGCTCATAAAAATACACAGCACCAACAGAAGATGCTTAAACCAAAGGTGGATCCAAAGCATGGGCAAGGGGTGCTGGTTTTAAACTGAGACAGGTCTAGTTAGGTTAGATACAAGGAAGAATTTATTTACAATGAGGGTGGTGAGGCCCTGGTGTAGGTTGCCCAGAGAAGCTGCAGGTGCCCCATCCCTGGAAGTGTCCAAAGCCAGGTTGGACACAGGGATTGGAGCAAGGTGGGACAGAGGAAGATGTCCCTGCTCATGGCTGGGGCTGGAATTAAATAGTCTTTAAGATCCCTTTCAGCCCAAACACTACATGATTCCACAAAAGCAGCACGGGTGAAATACGTGATTTAAACCCTCAGCCTCCTCAAACCCCGAGGCAGGCTGCTGAGGCTCCCTGACGGCAGCAATCATGGCTGGGGTGGGGGAGCTGTAAAGCCTGAAGGCTGGGACAGAAATTATTTTCAGTGGGGAGCTGCAGGGGTTTCCGAACTTTATTACAAGAGAACGAGGGAAGGGCGGACTGGCGGGGGAGGTTGTGGGGCTGAGGGGAGAGCGGAGGGGAGGCCGTGAGGGCGGGCCCGAGCTGCCATTTCGCGGCCGCCCGGCCCCCCGCTGTCGGGCGGTGCCGCCTCCCTCAGGCTCGGGCGCGACATGGCGGCGGCGCGGGCGCTGCAGCTGTCGCTGCTCCGGCTGCTGCTGCTCCCGCCGCTGCTGCTGCCGGGCCCGGCGGGGGCCGTGTGGCCGCAGCCCCAGGCCCAGAGCTTCCCGCCCGGCGGCGGCCGCTGTCCGGTGCCGGCCCGCCGGTTCCGCTTCGCCGTGGCGGACGGCTCGGCCGTGGGGCCGGGCTGCGCCGTGCTGGACGCCGCGTTCCAGCGGTACTGGCCGCTGCTCTTCGGCCGTGCCACCGGTGAGGGCCGCGGCGGGCGCTGACCCTTTTTCTCCGTGGCTTTGAGCTTAAACAGCCCCCCACACCCTCCTAATTTTGGGGTCAGACCGCGGGGTTTGGTGGCCGTGTGCCTCCCCTTAGTTCTGCGGCGGCAGGTGGGGTGGGAGTTGTGGCTTGGATGGAGTCTGGTGGCAAGGGCAGCGATGGGTTGGGATTTGGAGAGCAATGCCTATGGCACGTGTGGAAGGAATCTAATCGAGTTTGGCACGGCACTAGTTGTCCTTCTGCCAGGATTTCGGCTCTCGCTATCAAGAGTTTTCTCTATTTCATTTTTTGCTTCCTCCAGGTAGTGTTAATCTCTCATTTCACTTCCTTCTCTTGTGGCTGCAGGGAGAGCTGCTCCCAGTCTTGCAGCCATTCCTGCTTCAGGGTTACTGCTCAGTCTTGGCTGTTCTCAGTCGTAGCAGCTCTCGGTGGCCTGTGTGAGGTCTCACCTTGAGGAAAGACTTGCTGCTTTGTGTGTGTTCTTCCAAGTACATACTTGTGCCACAGGACACCTCTGCCAAAGTGGAGCTGCTGAAAGTCCTGAGGCAGCATGGCTTTTCTGCCAGGGAGGGATTAGCTCCTGGATTAATCCTGAAATTGTAGGGTAAGATGAGGAAAGGCAAAAGCTTTGAGAGTCTGGATTTGCTATAGGACAGGCTCTAAAGGTTTCTTGAACCCAGACTTCTTCATGACAGCACCCATTGCTTGCCTGGGATGAGCTGCAGGAAATCTCTTGGCTGTGGAGCCGACATGCAGGGACGCTCAGTAGCTGCGTGGGTCTGCTGCAGCCTGAAGTGCTATATGCAGGGAGTATGAAGCACTTCATTCATCAAAAAGAGCTAGTAACTCTGCTCCCGAGTGTTTTAAATGTCAGTGTGAACTCTGTCGCTGCTGATCAAAGCAGAGAAGGGTGGCAGTGTTGGAAGCCGCTTGGCTTTGTCTTGAGTACATCATACTTTGAAAAAAGCAGGTTTGAAACAGAGAACCCTTTGGCTTATTTTATTTCTTCAACTCTTGTGAGTAGAAGTAGAAATAAATTTTGATTTGAGAGCCAGAAAGACTCCTCTTGGTTCTCTTTTGCTGCTAGGAACTAAAAACAGCTGATCTAATTATTCACGCTCTCCTGTTCCACTCAGAGGGGAAATGTGACCATCAAATTACTTGGAGCAACACTGCGATCACAAGATCCAGCTCACACTCATCACTTTCCATATGCCCTGCTTTCTGATGTTCAAGCTACACAAATTATTTTAAGGCCTTTTTTCCCCTCTTTTCCTTCAGGTTTTTTTTTTTTTTTTTTTTGGTTGTTTTTTTCTGCATGGGTGGTTAGTAAGAACAGGCAGTGGAAACCTTGGATGAAAGGAAATAATTTGTATTAATAGAGGAAATAAATGGCAGAAAGCATTTTCTGGCTGGGCTGCCTTGCAGGTGTGGTTGGTGGTGATGTCTGTCTGCACCTTGGCTTTGGGGGCCGTGTTTGGGTTGGGAAGCACCTCAGCCAGCAGGTTCAAACACGGTGTGTGATGGTGGGACCAATTCTGTGGGGGCTCCTCAGCAGAATGAGTGCTGCCAGGCCTGAGAGCGGCTGTTCCCGGTGAGCAGCCGCCTTCCCGAGCGGAGGGAGCAGGTCTTGCTGTGCTGCTTGCACATCTGTGAGGTTGCCTTGGCTACCAGCTTGTCTGCAGCCGAGAGGAAAGCTCAAAACAGGGCTGGCTTCAAGCTGTTTTCCTTCTCTCTGCAGAGGTTTCGTCATCCCTTCATGGAGAAATCGGGATTTCTGTGAGCTCCTGTGAGCTGTGGAGCAGGGGCTCTCTGCATTTCTCTGAAATGCTGGCAGTGCCACAGTCTCTCTGGAAACTTGGTGCTCTTGGTTCATTCAAAGCCAAACTCCTTATTTTCAGTGACCACATTGAGCTTTGGCTGTTTTGGGAATGCTGTGGGGTGTAGGTACAGACCTTGGCTGGGATGAGCAGGGTCCCACCCTGCCACCCCATGTTCCTTCCGGCAACTGACTGCTCTAAGTCCATTGTACCCCAATGAAGGTTGAGTATCCATTTGGAATGGGGGAGTGACTCAAGTGGGAATTCAGGCTTGTGCATCCTTGGAAGTGCTCTTCACTTAGGGAAGTGTGCCCAGAGCTCCTGCTTGAGGTCTAAATGTGACTGGGTTCATTTCTCTGGCTGCTACACCTGGGACCTGCTCTGCAGAAGGTGAAGTCAGCTGGGAGCTTTCTGAGCTGGGTGAGACCTTTTGATCGCCTCTAACTCAGCCCAGTTTAGCAGCTTCATTTTCCACCCTTTTTAAAAAGAAGGTGGAAACATTCACGTTTTCTTTGCCCTTTTCCAAGAAGTTTGGGTAGAGCAGAGCTCTTGGGCTTGTAGTTTTTTGCAGTGCCGGGAGATCTTGGAAACAAGAAGCTCTTCACCCTCCTGGAGAGGCTTTCACTAGCCAAGAGCCAGGACTGGTGTCCAGGAAACTTCAGGGGCTGCTGCTAGTCTGTATTCTGATGTTTCTCCTCTCTTGTGTGCTCCTTTAAGCTTCCTTGTGGGCTTCCTCACAGGTTGGGATCAGCTCATGTTCTGCTTGGTTGTGTTGAAATTAACCCCTGCTGAGCACCGTGGTGTCTGTTTTGGGGTGCAGGAAGGGGTGCCTGTGTCTGCCTCCATCCCTAGCTGGGCTGGGAGGATGGTGGTAGGCTTGGAAGCAGGGAAAAGAGCTGGGATGGGGTTGATGTGCATGGTCTGTGTCCTTTGCAGAGAATGAGTCGTCCTGGGAAACACCCTGCTCCAGTCTTCTCGTCTATGTTTCCACTCCAGGCTGTGATGGGTTTCCCAGCCTGGACTCCAGCGAGAGCTGTAAGTGACAGGGTTGGGAGTGAGAGGGAATGTGGCTGTTTCTGTGCCTGTCACTGGGAAGTAGCACTGTGCAGTTACCCTTGGATTTGGGGAGGGCATAAATTCCCTGCTGTTGAGACACTGGGGCAGGGCAGGAGGGACATTCCTGAGGGTGCTGATAAAGCAGTGGAGAGAGGATTAAAACAGCAAGAGAGGGCCAAAATTCAGTTCTCTGGGGTCTGGGGGTGCAGTTCTGTACTGAGCCCTGCCCAGTGCTGTCGTGGCAGTGTGGGACATCCCCCTGATGCTGTTTTTCAGATAAGCTGTCTGTCTCCAAAGGCTCCATGCTGCTCTCAGCAGAGACCATCTGGGGAGCTCTCCGAGGTGAGCTGTGCTTCCCACAGGGCATTCCCACTCTCCCTGCCTCGGGCCTGTGGGGATGTCTCCAGTGCCTCTCTCTTTCCATAGACTTTGTTAATTGAGCTCTGCTCCTTTGGGGGTGTCTGTGCTGACAAAGGGGCTGTGTGTTTTCCTGCAGGCCTGGAAACATTCAGCCAGCTTGTTGGGAGAGATGAAAATGGCATGGTGAGTCCTGGCCTCATCCCCTGGGGGCAGGCAGCTCCCCATAGTGCCCCAGCCCCCATGGGGACAGACTGAGGTTGCTGGGATGCTTGGGATGAGTGGGCACGGCCTTGGCAAGGGCCAAGCGGAAATTCATGGATCCAGCCAGATCCCTGCCTTCTGAGTGGGTAAAGAAGTGCTGCAGCTTTTTCTGGACACTGCACTCTGGGCAGCGAGGGCACCTCTGTCCTGCCAGCCCTGGGGACAATGGTGACCCTCAGTGTCTCTTGCTAATGGCCATTTGTCCAACATCCTGCTCAGATCTTCCTCGTGTCTTCTGTGTGCAGTACTACATCAATGAGACAGAAATTGTGGACTTTCCCCGCTTCCCTCACCGGGGACTGTTGCTGGACACCTCTCGTCACTACCTGCCTCTGAAAGCTATCCTGGAAACTCTGGTAGGACATCCATGCTGGGAGATGAAATGGCTTAATTGGGTGTCCCTTCCCCTGTGACAACTGAGCTCCCTTGTTTGGGTGATTTATCAGCTGCCTTTGTTAAAAAGAACACTCTGAGATATTTTGGATCCCTGCAGTCCAGGTTACTCTTCAGGGCTGAGTTGTTTCTAGGGCAAGGGAAAACACTGGCAAGGGTGGGTGCTGGTTCTCTGCTCATCCCAAGCAGAATAAAACTCCCAGATCTCCACCAGTGGCTCAGTTACAGGGAGAACTGGGATTTTACTAAGCAGAAGTATTCCGACCCTGTGCAACTTTTGTGTTTAGAGAGAGGTGTCTGAATCTCTCTTGGATCCTGGGTAGCATTTAGGGACTCTGCCTTGTCCTTCTGGAGCTGGAGGACCTTGTTCTCTATCTGTGTCAAGCTGGGTGACCTTTCAGAAGGGATGGGACATGTTCATCTTTGTCTTGTTCCTTCCCAGGACGTCATGGCTTACAACAAGTTCAATGTGTTTCACTGGCACATTGTGGACGACCCATCATTCCCCTATGAGAGTTCCACGTTCCCAGAGCTCAGCAAGCAGGTAATGATCACCATGTAAAGCCCAGTTCAGATGAGCAGATCCCTGCCTCTGCTCCTGAGCAAGGCGCTGAGCTTTCCTGTGTCCCAGGGGGCCTTCAATGCCATGACCCACGTGTACACAGCCAGCGACGTGCGCAGTGTCATCGAGTACGCGCGGCTGCGCGGCATCCGAGTCATCGCCGAGTTCGACACCCCCGGCCACACGCTCTCCTGGGGGCCAGGTGAGGAGCACACCCTGCCTGCTGCTGCCCTGAGGAGACTTGGAGCTGTCCCAGGGGCAGGAATGGGTGCTTCAGTCTGCACCCTAAAAGCTGGGTGTGGGCAGCAGTGTCCCACAGGCTGCCTTTGATGAGGAGCAAACCGTTTTTTGGGGGATGTGGGACCCAGTGGTCCAACTTCAAGAGCAAAATTCAAAGGGAAACATTTCCATCTTTTCTTGGGTCCAAGCTGGGTGTTTTTTTTATGGGAGCATCTGCTCTTTCAAAACTAAGATCATGGCTTTCAAAACTAAGATCATGGCTTATTGCAAAGATCTTGTGTTTAACTGAGGGTGCAGCTGGCCAAGCTTCCTTGCTCTGCTCAGCTGTGTCCCAGTCCTGACACACTGCTATCTACTCCAGGGACTGTGTCTCCTATGTCTAGAAGTGCAAGAAGCTCCAGGATAACATTCCACTGTTTTTTTCTCTCCTTTCCCTGCCTCCAAATGACAGGGCCCATGTTAGAATTCTCCGTGTGTGTGGTGACAGCTGGAACTGTGGCTGTCCCTCCATTCCTGTCCCCTGACAGGCCCTAAGTTGTGGATTGAGGGGCATTGTAGAGGATGATATGGCCACACTTTGCCCCTTCCTCACCATCCTGCATTTGTTATCATCAGGTGCTCCAGGCCTCCTGACTCCCTGCTATGTGGGCCAGGGTCCTTCTGGAGTCTATGGGCCCATCAACCCCATTGTTAACAGCACCTACCAGTTTGTGACCAGTTTGTTCCAAGAGATCAGCGCTGTGTTCCCAGACTTCTATCTCCACCTCGGTGGTGATGAGGTGGATTTCACGTGCTGGTGAGTTTGAGATCAGTCTGGATGGGGGCTGGGGGTAAGTATTTGGGACTGGAGTCTCAGCCCATAGATTTTTGGTCATGAGCTTTGGTGTCCTGGTCTCCCAGGGCAGGGGTAGTGGTGGTGCTTGGGATTTTTGGGATTTCTGTGCTCATGGTGATGCTGAATGTAGGGAGCTGCTGGTGCTGGTGATGGTCCAGCCACAGGTCTGGAATACCTGGGTAAGCCTTGGACTGATGTGGGAGGGTCTTGACCATGCCTTGACCTTACTGCAAAGCTAAGGTTGCAATGGTTTTATTTCTTCTCTTTGGTGCACAGGAAATCCAATCCAGAAATCCGTGCTTTCATGGTTCAGATGGGCTTTGGTCAAGATTACAAAAAATTAGAGTCTTTCTACATCCAGAGGTAAGGACAGGACATCCAGGGCCTGCTGCTGCACTGTGTGACCAGCTCAAATGTCTCCTGTCCTGGGGACACCAGATGTCCTTTCCAGGAGCTTCCCTGTTGGTCATGTCTCCCTGACCCCAAAAGGGAACATTTTAGTGGGAGACTGACCACAAAAAAGCCTGGGGCTGAGGAGAAAGAAGCCCCATAAGGGGCTGTGCTCTTTCTCTTCTCCTTCAGAAGCACCTCCACATCCTGCTGAGGGTGTTGGGAATATCTGTGCTGCTCCTTAGGCTGTATGTAACCACCAAAGAGGGAAATCAGTGAGATCACCCAAAACTTGGTACTTTTCCCCCTCCAGGCTTCTGGACATCGTCTCTTCCCTTGGCAAAGGTTATATTGTGTGGCAGGAGGTGTTTGACAACGACGTGAAGGTGAGAGCTGCCTGTGCTGGGTGAGCAGTGCCAGCACCCCCTGACACACTGTGTGCTCTGGGGGGGGCTGTGCTGGGGTGAACAGTGCCAGCACCCCCTGACACACTGTGTGCTCTGGGGCTGGTGGGTGTTACTCTGCAATGGGAGTGTGGTCGGTCTCAAGATGGTGCTGCCAGTGAGCTGCCCTCATCTTGGCTTTGTCACACCGCTGCCAATGCTCTGCTTGCTCTAGGGTGCAGGTTTTAACCCTTCCCAGGACACACTGCAAATGTTCCTGCAAACCAGATGGGGAGTGGCTCAGAAATGAAGCCTAAGTCTGCCTCAGCTTCCTTTTGGGGGTGTGGAGGGGTCAGGGCACTCTGCTCAGGGGAGCAGGTGATGCTCCTGTCACTGCACTGATCCCTACCCTGTGTTCACCTGTGCTCCTCAGCTGAGGCCTGACACCATCATCCATGTGTGGAAGGAGAATGACCTGCAGTACCTGAACGAGATCGCCAATGTCACCAGGTCTGGCTACAGGGCTCTGCTCTCTGCTCCCTGGTACCTCAACCGCATCTCCTACGGGCAGGACTGGATAAAAGCCTATAAGGTGGAGCCCTTGATGTTTGAAGGTGTGTTCCCTGTGCCCCTTTCTGCATGGCAGCTGCCTTGGCACTCAGGTGCAGTGCCAGGAGTGGCTGTTTTGCTGTCCCCTCCACAGGCAGCCCTAAGCAGAAGGCCCTGGTGATCGGTGGCGAGGCCTGCATGTGGGGTGAATATGTGGATGTCACCAACCTGACACCCAGGCTCTGGTAAGAGGGACCACAGGGAGGTCCCTTGGGTTGTGTGGGGCTGGGCTTGCATCCCTTTTCTTTGCCATCGAGTGTCGTGGGCTGAACTCATGGGTTTGGTCTGCACATGGTGACTGTCCCTGTCCTCCCTGTGCTGGTAACAGCTTCACTGGGCTGAAATGGGAGTTTGCAAAGCTGTAACAACCTGCTGCTGCAACCAGGTTGTGTTTAACACCCCTCTGTGCTGTCACCCTGGTCTGCTCCTGATGGGCACATGTCCAGGAACGGATCTTGGGATACTCTGAAGCCTTTGTGTGTGGAAGGACACTGGTTAGGAAAGTGCTTGGGAGTTCAGGGCTTCAGGTAAGAATCTTGTGAGCTCCCCCCTGTCCTGACTGCCTGTCCCTTGTCTTCAAGGCCAAGAGCTGGGGCCGTAGCTGAGAGACTCTGGAGCAATGAGACTGTTGGGAACGTGCAGGACGCGTACGCCCGGCTGGCGGAGTTCCGCTGCACGCTGCTCGGGTAACCATCCTGGGGCAACACCCTTGCCCTGCTGCTCTGGGCTCAACCCTGGGAGGGCAGGAGGGAGAGGGGCTTGCCCTGCTGCAAAATGACCCTTGTTCCTCTGGAAAGCCCTGGGTTTTGTGCTGCCTGTGCGTGGGCAGAGCTTGCTTTGTGCAGCGCTGGAGGAGCGCTCCTGCTGCTGGCGTGGGCTGGTGGCTCTGGCGAGGAGAGGGCTTTGTGCTGAGGAAGGAGGGGACTTGTCAGCTCTTGCCGCTCCTCCTGCAGCACCAGCTTCCCCAGGAAACCTGTCCTCACCCCGTGCTCCCACACATGAGCAAAAAACTGAGTTTATAAGCACAGGATGAAAACCACTCTCTCCTTGTCACACCTGAAACGGGACACCCACAGCCACCCTGTGCCACTGGACACCCTCAGACCTGGTGGTGTCTCTGCGTGTGCCCTCTCCCTGATGCCATCCTTCTGTTCTCTTCCCAGGCGTGGTGTCCAGGCACAGCCTCTCTACGTTGGATACTGTGAGCATGAATTTGACGAGGTTTGAAGGAGAGCCCCACTGCCCTGTCTCTGTGCATGCAGGAGGAGTGTTCCCCCCTCAGAAGGGCAGAGGGACCCCTTCCCACCCCACCCTCTGCTCTGGCTTCATTACAATGAACATTTCTTTTGCCTCAGCATGCACTTTTTACCTCTTTTTCTATTTTTATTTCTTTAAATCTATAAATAAATGACCCCAAAGAGGAAAAAGGTGCCTATTCCTGCTCATCTGGGGCTTGGGACACTGTGCAAGGGTTAGCAGGAGATGGGTAGGGCTTGCTCCAGAGATGCTATTGGAAAAGCATCATCCTGGCAGCTCTGGAGTTTGCAGGGTGCCTGCTCAGCTGGATGAACTGTGCTTAGCCTCTGCTGTTGTCCCAGGGTTTGCTTCTGCAGTCACATTGTGCTGTGAGGTCCTGTCCTTGTCCCTTCTGTCTCCTCTGATGGCCAGGCCTGCAAGCCACCACCTCTGCTGCACTAAACCCTGGTTGCTGCCACCTCCTGTGACTTTTCCTCAGCAGATGACACCCTGGAGCCCCTCTGAGGCGCCCTTGCAAATCTGCTGAGTGGTGCATGGACACTACAAAATCTCTGCTCAGCTCTTCAGGCTGTCACCTCTGCCTGGAATTTGGCCATCTGACCCATCCTCCTCCTGCTCTGTTACTCTCAGGGTGGGAAGCTCAGCTCCAGGTCTCCTCCATCCAGAGGGGTTGGTTTCAATGGTGTTTACCTTGGAGAAGAAACCAGTGTTGCTGCTGTCCCACAGATCTGGGACAGGTGTGATTGTTGTCCTTCCATGGCTGGGATTGCCGTGCTGGAAACGGCATTCAGCTGAAAGCAGGGAATCTGTCAGGGAGAAATCCCGGCTGGCTGGGACTGTTTTATGTGTGTCTTGGTCTTAAGTGAGTGAGATGCACTGTTATAGCTGGAAACCTTTCATGACTGAAATTGAAATTAAAAATAGTGAATTAACAGTTATTACTGCCTCCTATTTTTACAAATCAGATTTTTTTCATTTTTTTCCCTTCCCAACGTGCTGTAACGTGGTACTTTGGCTGGGTGCTTTTGTTACTGCAGGGAGCTGCTGCCAGCAGGGCTGGGGCAAGCAGGACCCTGGCTTTGGGATGGGTGTTCTGTTCAAAAGAATGTTGCTCTGTTCCCACAGATGATGCTATCCCATTCCCTGCCCTCATTCCACCCTCCCTTCTGCCTTGCTGGGCTCCCTTTCCCCCATAACCAGGTGTGAGAGCCCCCAGGGCTTGGGATACCCACGGAGGACCCCAATACTGAAGCCTGGTGTGATCCAGGTTAAACATCCCCCATGATCCCATTTCCCGGGGTGTCTGCACCAGCATTTTCCCAAACCCGCCCTCACGGAGGTGGCTCAGTGACGTTTCCAGCCCCGGACGGGCCGGGATCCCGGGAGCGCCCCGCTCTCCCCGCCGCGGCTTTGCCGGGTGGCCCGTTCCTTCCAGAACATCTATTTTGGTCGTGTAAAACTTGCCGGGGAGCAGGGAACAGGGAACAGGCAGCGTGTGAATCACTCGGGGCCAACGGGTTTAAAAATAAACCCAAGCGGCGGCGAGGAGCAGCCGCCAAGCCCCCGGATTCCGGCAGGATTGTGCTCCACACGTCCCAAACCCACCCGTGGGCGCCGGCACCAGCCAGGGGAGTTTATTGGGACACACTCACAGCGGCGGGCACCTGTGTGCATGGCGTGTGTGAGTGCTTGTAAACACGTGTGTGCATCGGGTGTGTGCCTGCAAGCGTGTGTGCGAGGTGTAAATACTTGGTGTGTGTTATGTGTGTGCTTGTAAATACTTGGTGTGTGTTATGTGTGTGCTTGTAAACACGTGTGCGCTGTGGGCATCGTGTGTGTGTGCTTGTAAACACGTGTGTGCTTGTGAGCACACACTTGCACACACGTGGTTGTGGGTCCTCACATCCACTCGTGCGCACACATGCATTAAGGGTCCTTGCACGGGTGCACTCACACATGCACAAATGCACTCGCTCACATGTGCACGTGGGTCCTTGTGCACAAACTGGCACACATGTGCATATAGCTGCTTGCATGCATACACTTGTGTACATGCATGCACACCTGTCCATATGGAGCCTTGCACACTTGCACACACGTGCATGTGTGTCCCTCATGCACATACTTGCACTCACGTCTACACACACACTTGCACTCATGATCAAGGGAGTCCTTGCACACTTGTGCATATAGGCCATTGCACACATGTGCATATGGGTCCTTGCAAGCCCATACATTCCTGTACATGCTTGCACACACATGCACACCTGCCCACATGTGCAAATGCCCCCACACATCATTGCCCAGACTCACACATGTGCTGTGCACACCCTTGCACGCACTTACACACTCGTGTGCACTCTTGCAGCACCTGTATGTTCATGCACATGCTTGAACATGCATGCACACGTTTGTGCAGACTTGCACGTGCTTGCACACATGCTCACACACACATGTACACAGTGGCACATGCTCACAGCCCTTCCCACACTCACAAGCCCCTGCACGCACGAGGCAGCGCGCTGGGGAAGCCAGGCTTCCCCCCACCTGGCTGCTGCTTTGGGACTAATTAATTAATTAACGACAACACCAGGTATTAAAGCTGCTCAGTCTAATTACAGATCTTTCGGGGAGACATGGGATGCAGGAGGGAAGTGCTCTCCTCCTCCCCCTTCTGGGGCAGCCCCAGGGGGGCAACAGGGCAGGGTGGCGTCCATGGAGGCGAAAAACTCATTAAAGTGTTCAAATTGACCCTTTTTGAGCCTCTTGTGTGTGTTTAAACCCTGCTCTGAGGTGGGGAGCAGAGAGGGGTTAAGTTTGGGTGCTACTAAAGGGCTGCAGGGGGGAAGGTGGGAGGCTGCTCTGCTCCTTGGACAGCCCTGGCAGGGGCTGGGGGGATGATGGGGCGAAAGGGGGATGGAGGGAGGTGAGGGGATGGAGGTGCTGAGGGATGATGGGGGTGATGGGGAGATGAGGGAAAGGGAGGGACGTAGGTGGTCATGAGGGTGATGGGGGATGAGGGGAAAGGGGGTACATGGGGGGATATGAGGGGCATGGGGGGTGGCGGGGCATGACAGAGCGTGATGGGGGTCAGAGGAAGTGATGGGAGGGATGGGGAGGGAGACCGGGGGTGATGGAGAGAATGGGGGTGATGGGGGGTGATGGGAGGTGATGGGCATGATGGGGATGATGGGGGAGGGTGATGGGGGTGATGGGGGTAATGGGGATGCCGGGAGGTGATGGGGGATGATAAGGATTCTGGTGGTGGGGGTGTGCGGGGGGGTGTGTGATGGTAATGACGAGGGCTGATGGAGGATGACGGGAGTGATAGGGGTGACAGGGGCCGAATGGGGGGACACGTGGGGCCATGGACGGGAGGGTGGCGAGCGGGGGGGTCCGGCGTGAGCCCGGCAGGGCGCAGCAGTGGGCGGAGCCTGGACGCGCCCCACCCCTCTTTCCGCCTCGAGGTTCTGATTGGCCACCGCCCCCTCATTATGCTAATACAGCACCCCTGGGCGGAGCCGTCCGGCTGACGTCACGGGCCCGCTGGCGGGCGCGGGCCGAGCCGAGCCGAGCCGAGAGGTGCCGAGCGGGGCGGTGCCGAGCGGTGCCGAGGCGAGCCGAGCGGTGCCGAGCGGTGCCGAGCGGTGCCGGGCGGTGCCGAGCGGTGCCGGTCGGGCGGGGCGGGGCGCGGAACGGGCCATGGCGGCGGCGGCGGCGGGCGAGGCGGCGGGGGCGGCGTTCAGCACCGCGAACAGCGGCCGGGTGAACGGGCTGAGCCGCCCGCCCGGCGCCATCGCCATGAAGGACCACGACGCCATCAAGCTGTTCGTGGGGCAGATTCCGCGCAACCTGGAGGAGAGCGACCTCAAGCCGCTCTTCGAGGAGTTCGGCCGCATCTACGAGCTCACCGTGCTCAAGGATCGCTTCACCGGCATGCACAAAGGTGCGGGGGCGGCGGGCCGGGGCACCCCCCCGGGTGGGATGCCCTGATGTTGGACAGCCTGAGGTGGGGGCTGTCCTGAGGTGAGGTGGGACACCCTGAGGTGGGGGGGATCCTCAGTGAGGCACCGCTCTGGTGGGATGTCGTGAGGTGGGGGGGACCCCTCAGTGAGGTACTGCTGTGGTGGGATGTTGTGAGGTGGGGGGGGACCGTCAGTGAGGTACTACTGTGGTGGGACACCCTGAGGTGGGGGGGATCCTCAGTGAGGTACTGCTGTGGTGGGATGCCGTGAGGTGGGGAGCACCCTCAGTGAGGTACTGCACTGGTGGGACACCCTAGGGTGTGGGGGGATCCTCAGTGAGGTACTGCTCTGGTGGGACACCCTCAGTGAAGTACCACTCTGGTAGGATGTCCTGAGGTGGGGAGCACCCTCAGTGAGCTACTGCTGTGGTGGGATGTTGTGAGGTGGGGGGGCACCGTCAGTGAGGTACCACTCTGGTGGGACACCCTGAGGTATGGAGGGATCCTCAGTGAGGTACTGCTGTAGTGGGACACCCTGAGGTTGGGGGGATCCTCAGTGAGGTACTGCTCTGGTGGGACATCCTGAGATTGGGGGGATCCTCAGTGAGGTACTGCTCTGGTGGGACACCCTGAGGTTGGGGGGATCCTCAGTGAGGTACCATGCTGGTGGGACACCCTGAGGTGTGGGTGACTCCCTCTGGGAGGTACTGCTGTGGTGGGACACCCTGAGATGGGGGGCAATCCTCAGTGAGGTACTGCTCTGGTGGGATGTCCTGAGGTGGGGGGGGCACCCTCAGTGAGGTACCGTGCTCATGGGACACCCTGAGGACACCAGGAGTGTCCTGGGATGGGGGACCCCTCAGGTGGGACGTCACTGACATGTGGCACCGAAGTATGGGCCACCTGTGAGGCAGGACAGACTGAGGTGGGGGGGAACCCCTCAGGTGAGGGGTCCTGTCCCTCAGGTGGGATACCCCTGAGGTGAGGTACCCCTCAAGTGGGACAGCTGGAGATGGATCATCCTGACAAAGGGATACCCCTCAGGTGGGATGCCCTGAGGTGGGATGCTCTGAGGGTGGGAACCCCTCAGTTGTGGTGCCCCTGTGGTGAGATAAACTGAGATGGAGCACGCTGGCATATAGGGGGGACCCTGGGGTGAAAACACCCCTGAAGTGGGACACCCTGAGGCAAAGACACCCAATGTGAGGCACCCCTGATATGGCACAGCCTGAGGTAGGATATCCCTGAGGCAAAGGCACTCCTGAAATGTGGTTTCCCCATCAGATGGGACAACCTGAGGTTTGGTACCTAAGTGTGGGCCACCACTGAGGTGGGGTGCCCTGAGATGAGGGTACCCTTCAAGTGGGACATCCTGAGATGGTGCATTCCAAGACAGGGATACCTCTAAGGTGGGACATGCCCGAGGTGGAGGCACCCATGAGGTGGGATAACGTGAGGTGGAGCACCCTGAGATACAGCTGGGATGCTTTGAGAGGGGGCACCATGATCTGAAAGTATGCCTGAGGTCAGAGACACTGCTATGGGGTACCTGTGAGGTGATGTAGCCCTGAAATGGAGATGTCCCGAAGGTGGGACACCCTGAGGTGGGGTACCCAAATATGGGCACCCCTCAGCTGAGTTACACCTGAGGTGGAGATATCCTTCATGTGGAGGCTACACCCATAAGTATGGGGCACCCTAAGGAGTGGAAACCTTTGGGGTGAAGATATTCCTAAGTTGGAGGAAACCTTGAGGTAGAGCACCTTGAGGTGGGAACACCGCAGTATGGAATGTTTGGATATATGGCCCCTCCTAAGATTGGGGTACCCCTGAGGAAGAGGGGAGCACCCACCAGGGGTCAGGGTGCTGCTGTCTGGCTTGGGGGCACCCCTGGGACCAGAGCATCACAGGGCAGGGAGCACTGCAATGGATTTTAGAACATCTGCCTGCCTTGGGGGCACCTGTCTGGCATCAGCACAGCCACATGAGTTTGTGCACCCCGGGAGCTGGAGCACCCCTGGGGTACAGACACCCCTCTGTGGATGGGGACGTGCCATGTGTGCAGTGTGTCCCGGGTGCTGTGGCCCTGTGGCACGGCATGAGGAGCAGTGACACACCCAGGGGGTGGCACAGGCTGGCGACGTGCCATCTCTGCAGTGTGTCCCAGGTGCTGTGGCCCTGTGGCACGGCATGAGGAGCAGTGACACACCCAGGGGGTGCCACAGGATGGGGACACAGTGCCATCTCTGCAGTGTGTCCCAGGTGCTGTGGCCCTGTGGCACGGCATGAGGAGCAGTGACACACCCAGGGGGTGCCACAGGATGGGGACACAGTGCCATCTCTGCAGTGTGTCCCAGGTGCTGTGGCCCAGTGGCACGGCATGAGGAGCAGTGACACACCCAGGGGGACACACAGGCACCGCCGAGGTCTCCACGGGACACCCCACCCAAGAGCTGTGCTGTGCAGTGCCAGAGCAGAGTCAGCACACCCCAGGTGTCCCCAGAGAGGAGCCACAAGCTGTCACCAAACCCCTGTGCCACAGCCAGCACCTGCTTCGCTGAGACTATCCTGGGGAGCCAAAACTTGATGTTTGTGGTTGCTGCCGTGTCGATGCCCTTCGTCTGTGGGGCAGCCGCCTGGACTCTGGCACTTTTGGCACTTTTGGCCTCCAGCACTTCCCCAGGTGTCTCTGAAGCCGCTTCTATGCCTGGATCAATGGGATTTGCACCTTCCAGGCTCCCCCTGCGCTTCCTCCAGCGCGGGCTTCAACGCCTGCGGCCCAGCCGCATGATTTAATTGCGGACGCTCCTCTAATTTGAACGGCATCCTCCCTCCCGGCGAGCCTCCCGAGCAGAACCGCTCCTGCGCCAGCCCTCCCAACTTCTCCAGAATGCCCGGGCACTGTCTACATTGTCGCCTGCAGGAAAAACAGGGGGAAAAAAAAAAAAGAGAGAAAGAAGAGCGGAGAGCAGGAAACCAACATGATTACAGATGGTAAACACTGGAAATGGCACCGGGACTGAGGCGAGCTGCTGTGCTGATCTCCCAGAGTGTTGATCCAGGGGGATCTCTCCTTGCTCTCCATTGAGGGCAGATATCCCCAACACCCCAAGGCGGGCGAGGGACCCCATCCCGCAGCGTCCCCCGCCCTGCCGCCATGCTCCCTCTCCTCCCAGGCACGCTGATTGTACTTATTAAGAGTTATTAATACTTAATCAGCTGGCGGATTTAATTGTGCCAATATTAAAAATGCATCAATGTCAATTTTATTCATTAAATATTTACTTTGTTGAAGGGAAACTGTTTTGCTGCTGTTTTAATATCACTTTCAGATGCTTTTGGATGTGACCCCAGCAAATTGGGGGGGAGCCCTCAGGGAGGGAGCGGTGCAGCGGTGGCACAGGCACCAGGAATGCTTCAGGAGAGACGGAGCAGAGAGGACCGGACCCTGTCCCCAGGGCTCGCTCGTTGCTGCCAGCTCTGCGAGCGAGTGGCTCGGCAGCGTGAGTCAGCGTGGGAAAACCTCACCCCAGGCGTATTCCCGATTTCCAAAGCGCCATGATGTCGAAGGAGCCCGAGTGCCTTCACCACACAAATCTCATCCTAAGGAGGATGCTTAGGCTGGGAGAACTGTGCTGGCAAGAGAGGGTGCACAGCCTCGACACCTGGAGATCTGCTTCCTGGAGGACTTGGGTTGTGGCTTTCCCCAGGGCTGGGGCCAGAGTGCCACTGCCCATGTGCTGCCTGCTCCTCCCTGGCTCCTTCCTTCATCCTGCTGCTCCATCTCCTACCCTGTTCCGGGGGTGAACTGTGACCCTGTGTGTGCCCATCTGGGTGTAGAGTACCAGGGCACCAGGATGCTGGATGCCATGGGGCCAGGGTGTCAGTGCAACGGGATGGTGGATGCCATGGTGCTGAGCTGCTGGATGCCACAGTGCCAGGGTGCCAGATCATCAGGGTGCTTGTTGCTGGATGCCGTGGTGCTAAGGTGATGGATGCCACCATGCCAGGGTGCCAAATCCCAGGTTATAGACTGCCAGCGTGCCAGAGTGCTGAATGTCAGGGTGCTGAGGTGCTGAATGCCACCATGCCAGGTTGCTGGGATTCTGAATGCCACCGTGCCAGGGTGATAGAGTGCTGGGATGCTGGATGCCACAGGGCCAGGATTCTGGATGCCAGGGTGTCAAGTGCCATGGTGCTGGGGTGCTGGATGTCACAGTCCCAGGGTGCTGGTGTGCTGGGTGTCACTGTGCTGGATGCCAGGATGCTGAGACACCACAGTGCCACATCAGCTGTGCCACCAGCTCCCTGTGTGCACAGGGCACTGTGGCAATAGCAGGCCGGACACTGATGCTGTCTCCCTGTCTCCACAGGCTGTGCCTTTCTCACCTACTGCGCCCGTGACTCCGCGCTGAAGGCGCAGAGTGCCCTGCACGAGCAGAAGACGCTGCCAGGGGTAAGTGAAACTGGGGCGGCGGGGTCAGCTGGGACGGGGCCTGGTGACACCTCCCTGCAGCACGGCAGAATTGAGTGACACTGAGGTGGTCCAGTTGAGCTGGAGCAGCACCTGGGGACACCTTCCCATGTCATGGGAGCCTTAAGTGACACCGAGGGATCGGGGTGAGCCAGGGCGGGGGCTGGTGACACCTCCCCGAGGCGCGGGAGCCACTTCCAGCAGCCGCAAACCGAGGCATCGATTTTCCAGCCGCCCGCGTGCTGTTGCGCTTTCTGTGGGCTCCGACCTCCCGAGCTTAACAAAGTGAAAATAAATATTTAATTATTCGCCTAAATAAAAATCAATAGGCCCGCGGGTTGGCTGGGGAAGGAGCCGGGGCCCATGAATATCAATCCCTGCTGTGTGCGTGTGGAGCTGACAGAGGAGGATGAGGTTTGCGGGGATGTGGCTTCCTGAGCCGTGCTCTCACCGGCGGGGCCACACTTCAGTAAGTTCGAGAGTTACCAGCCCACCTTGGCAGCCTAAAGGAGGCCGGGGTCAGGCCCTGCCGGGGGATTCTCATCAGGCACAGGCAGGTGTGTAGTGTGTATTGCTATTGCCATGGCCCCTCGCTTGGGGATTGGGGGTGAATGTGTGAGCATGTGTGTGCACATGGATGTGCTGGTGCATGCCCCATAGGGGCTCACTGCTGTGCCTACCTCTCCGTGTGTGTGTGTGCACACAGCAGTGCAGGGCACTGTGTGCTTGTGCTCACACCCTGTGCCCATGTAAGTGCTCACGCCTGTGTGTGCTCACACCTATATGTGCTCACATGTCTGTGCCTGAGCACTCCTGTTTTTGCACACACCCATGTGTATGCACTTGTGTACGCTTGGGTACACACCTATGAGTGCCTGTGAACACACATCTGTGTCTGTGCACACCCATCTGCTTGTGCACACAAGCACACCCATGTGCACTTATGTGCAACCCCTCTACCTGTGCTCACCCCCTGTACCTGCTCATACCCCTTGTACCTGTACTCAAACACCTATACCTGTGCTCACATACCCTGTAACTGCTCATACCACCTGTACCTGTGCTCACACACCTCACATACCCTGTAACTGCTCATACCACCTGTACCTGTGCTCACCCCCGTATCTACGCATCCCCTGTACGTGTATTCACACACCTATACCTGTTCACACATGTTCCAGCTCATACCCTGTACCTGTGCACACCTCCTGTACCTGTGCTCACACCTGTCCCTGCTCATACCCTGTACCTGCACACCCCTGTACCTGTACCTGCTGACCCCCTGTACCTGCTGACCCCCTGTACCTGCACACTCCCTGTACCTGTGCTCACACCCCTGTACCTGCACACCCCTGTACCTGTGCTCACACCCCTGTACCTGCTCACACACCTATACTTGTGCTCACACCTGTCCCTGCTCACACCCCTGTACCTGTGCTCACACCCCTGTACCTGCTCACACTCCTATACCTGTGCTCACACCTGTCCCTGCTCACACCCCTGTCCCTGCTCATACCCTGTACCTGTGTTCACACCCCTGTCCCTGCACACCCCTGTACCTGCACACCCCCTGTTCCTGTGCTCTCACCTGTACCTGCTGACCCCCGGTACCTGCGCACCCTTCGTGTTCCCACCGTCGCCCCCCAACCCCAGCCAGGCCCCGCCCCCGGCGTGTCGGGGACTGGGGGCGTGTCCAGACTGCGGTGGGCGTGTCCAAGCGAGGCCCCGCCCCCCGGCCCGGCTCGGCGGGGCTGCGGCCGCCCCGCCCTGTGCCCCGCCCCCCGCGCGCCGCTGCGCGAGCCCAGCCGAATCCGGCCGAGCCGAACCGAACCCAGCCGAGCCCAGCCGAACCCAGCCCAGCCGAGACCGGCCTTGCCGAGCCGAACCTAGCTAAGCCGAGCCCAGCCGAACCGTCTCGGGTGGAGCCGAGCGCAGCCGAGCTCAGCCGAACCGCCTCGGTGGAGCCGGCGGTCCGGCCGGTCCGGCCATGCAGCTGCCGCAGGTGCCGGCGCCGGGGCCGCGGCCGCCCGTGCTGTGGGTGCCCGCCGGGTCCAAGATCCTCTGCATCGAGGTAGGGCCCCGCCTTTGTCTGCCGCCGCCTCCGCCCGGCCCGGCACGGCCCGGCACCGCCCGGCAGCCTCCGCTCGAGCCGGGGTGGGGGGGCTGCACCGGAGGGGCTCTAGGAGGGATGTGGGTGATGGCAAGGGGGTGTATCTGCTCCCGGGGATGCTGTGCGGGAGCGGGGGTGATGGCGAGGGTGTGGATCCTTGCTCCTGGGGATGGGCATGGAGGGGTGTTCATGGTGAGCAGGGCGTATCTGCACACAAGGCTGGGGATGGAGGGGTGTTGGTGAGGGGGTGCTCCCAGGGGTGGGCTGGGGATGCAGCCGTGTTTGTGATCAGGGTGTAATTGCACACAGGGATGGTGGGTGTGAGTGGGGGTGAGGGTGATGGAGTGTATCTGAACCCCGGGATGGGAATGAGGATGGAGCAGTGTTGGTGAGGGGGTGTATCTGCTCCCAGGCATAGGATGGGGATGGAGCAGTGCTGGTGATCAGGGTGTATTTGCACACAGGGACGGGGATGGAGGGGCGTTGATGAGCAGGGTGAATGTGCACACGGGGTTGGGGGCTGTGAGTGGGCGTGTTGCAGGGTGTATCTGCACACAGGGATGAGGATGGAGGGGTGTTGGTGGGGAGGTATATCTGCTCCCAGGGATGGGGTGGGCGGCTGTGGGTGTTGCAGGGTGTATCTGCACACAGGGATGAGGATTGGGGGTGTTGGTGACAGGGTGTATCTGCTCCCAGGGATGGGTGTTGGGGATGGAGGAGTGTTGGTGAGGAGGGGTGTATTTGCACAGAAGAATGGGGTTGGAGGGGTGTTGGTGAGGGGCTGTATCTGCACCCACAGATGGGGTGTGTGGGTGTGTGTTGCTGTGCAGGGTGTATCTGCACCCAGGGATGGGGTGCATGTGTTGGTGATGAGGATGTATTTGCACTCCGGGGTGGGGGCTCTGTGTGTGTGTGTGTGGCTGGGAGGGTGTATCTGCACCCAGGGAAAGGGAGGGTGTCGGCAGAGGGGTGTTGGTGATGTCTCCGGACCCAGGGAGGCTGTGTGTGGTGAGGAGGGTGTTCTGGCACCCAGCAATGCTGGGGGGGGGGGGTGTTTGCAGGCAGGGATGGAGGTTGGTGGTGAGGAGGTGTATGTGCCCCCAGGGATGGGTTTGGTGTGTGTGCTGGCTGGAGGGTGTATTTTTCCACCGCAGCTCTGTGTGTGTGTGTGTGTGTGGTGCAGGTGTGCAAGGGGGCAGCGCTCGGGGGCTGTTGCACCCGCAGGCGGTGCAGGGAGGGGTGTGTGCATTGGCAGGGGTGCAGCTCTGACCCCCGGGTGTGTGCAGGTGGGTGTGCAAGCACGTGGGTGTCTGTGTGTGTGGGAAGAGGAGCTTAGGGTGTCTTTGTCCCCAGTGATGGTGACATGGTGTGGGTGCACATGGGCTGGGGGAGTGGCAGCAGTGGGGGTGTGTGGGCACACAGGGTGTGACAGGGAGTGCAGGTGTTGTGCTGGGCTCAGGTGTGCATGGTGGCCATGGGGATGGGATGTGGGTGTTGCTGGGGTGCCGTGAGCCCACCCAAGCTGTCTGTGTGCCCACAGAGGGCTCCCAAGGGTCCCACTATGGGACCTGCTGCTACAATGGGGAAACTGAGGCAAGGGGAATTGTATCCCGGCACTGGCTGTGCATCCCAGGGTGTGTGCCCGTGGCTGTGTGTGATCCATGGCAGCAGGCAGGGCTCTGTGGGATGCATGGCGTGCAGCCTGGGGTTGTGCAGGTGCCCGTGGGGCTGTGTGCAGTGGGCACACGTGGGTGCTGGGACAGACGCGCGGTGTGCACAGCACTGTGTGGGCACACGTGTGCGGCTTCCGAGTGTGTGGCTGTGCCAGGGGGACTGGGGGTGGCTGTGCCAGGGGGTGCTGGGGTCTGTGGGTGGGTTCAGAGGTGTGTGGGTGTGTGTAGGGTGTGCCAGGGTTGTGCAGTGCTGTGGCTGTCCCCAGGCTGGCTGTGTGGCCTGGCTGTGGGTTACCCCAGGGCTTTGTCAAGGTATTCCCGTGACGAGTGACTGCCAGACCTTGGTTCCTGTCTCCCTGGGGTGGCATGGGCATGAGGCTCCCACAGTCACTCGCTGCTCCAGTGTCACCTGCCACCTCCATCTCATTTGGGTGCATGGTGGCCTGCTGCATCCTCTGGCTGTTGGTTGTGAGGACAAGGAGGAGGAGTGTGATGCTAAGGAAGGAACAAAGGCCAGAAGTGACCCACTGAGCACATCCCCTGGCGGGGATTCTATGGGCTGGCTCTCCCTGGTATCCAGGTTTTTGAGGGGCTCTAAATCTGGGTGGGTGACAGTGCCTGAGCAGTCAGGAGGTGGTTTGGCACCCACTGGTGATCCCCTGTCCTGTGGAACACCAGTGGTTTGACCGTGGGGTAACTGGGGCTTTGTGAACTGCTGATGATGGTTGGTGCTGGAACACCCCAAGCAGGGTGTCACTATGTCCCTGGGGCGTGGGAGATGGATGGATGGATGGATGGATGGATGCATGGATGGATGGATGGATGGATGGATGCTGTGGGAGTGGAAAGGTGGGTGGTGGCAAGATGGAAGATGAATGGGCAGATGGAAGGGTGGTGCAGGGATGGATGGGTGTTGGGGATATGGATGGGTGTTGTGAGGATGGATGGGTGTTGGGGGATGGATAGAGGATCTTGGCAATATAGATAGATGCTGTGGGAATGGATGGGTGTATGGGGATGGATGTTGGGGATGTGGATGGCTGCAATGGGGATGGACAGGTATTCGGGGGTGGATGGATGGGTGTTGGTGCTATAGATGGATGCTATGGGAACAAATGGGTGTTATGAGGATGGGTGTTGGGGATATGGATGGGTTCTATGGGGAGGGATGGATGCTATGGGAATGGGTGTTGGAGTATGGCTGGATGAATCCAGGGGTAAGATGGGTGTGTGGGTGATTGTGTGGGTGTCCCGGATGGATGAGTGGATGGATGGGTGTTGCAGGTGGGTGTCAGGAGCAGGGGGAAATGCCTGGGTGGCTGTTTAGTGTGGGAACATGGATAGAGGGCTGTGTGGACACGGTGCAGGGGTGCTGTGGGGACAATCAGGAGTTCTGGGTGCCACAGGGGGTCATCAAGCACCCTGTGGTGGGCACATCGTGATGTCAAGGGTGCCAAAACCCCCTTCTGGGGGTGTCTAGAGGCCAGGGCAATTTCTCCTTGGTGTGGTGTGGCAGCCCTGGGGTAGGTTAGCTGTTCCCTGAGGCCTGACATTTATAAACATCAGCCGCTCCCGGGGAATCAATACAGTTTAATAACCGGCGAGCGGAGACGGGAGACACATCAAAATGACACTCTGCGGCTCCGTAAATGTTATTCTAAATCATCCTCACTGCCTTTATTACATTAAGCATACAGCAGCGGGCATGGGAAATTTATTCCATCAAAGGCCATCACGCTGGTAAATGGGGCTGGTGGGTCAGTGGAGGGGGGCAGCCCCCCCCAAAATGGGGTTCCCTCCTCCCGGCTGTGGCAGGGATGTGAGGGACAGAGGGGTTCTGGGTTTAGGGTCTCGGTGCTGTCACAGTCTCCGGAGTTTGGGGTGAGCCAAATCCTGCCCCTACACAAGGTGGATGTTTGGGGGACTGGTGACATAATGGGTGACACTGTGAGGTGTCCCTCAGTGCCACTCTGTGCCATCCCATGACTCCTGGGGACTCAATCCCTTCCCTGGACCATCCCCAGCTCTGCGCTGACATTTCTCTCCACGTTTCCCTGGAGACGAGGCGGTTGCTGTGGAAACCTCCCTCCTCTTCTCTCTTACCCATCCTCTTCCTCACCCTGATGTGGGGAGGACTGTCTCTGCCCCCACCCATCCCCAAAATTTAGGGACCCCTACCAGGGTGCGGCGGGGGGCACCTGGGATGGGGGTGCACACACACATGGGGGCGGCTGTGCCCGTGTGTGCTCGGGGCGTGTTCGTGTGCGCGCCCCCGCGCCGTCATGTGTGACATCTCGCTGTTGCCGTGGCGACCCCATCGAGCACATGGCTCGGGCTCCGCAGCATCGCGGGGGAAGCACGCTTGTTGCCATGGAAACGGCCATAATTGTAGCGTTTTTCGGCTAAAAGAGGGGAAAAAGGAGGGGGAGAGAGGAGGAGGAATGGCTCCATGGGGCAGCAGGCCAGGGATGTGCCTGCCAGCCCAGTGTGTCCTGCTGCACACGGGTGCCACGCTCATGGGTGCACATGGCGGTGATGAGGAGGAGGCCAAATTTGGGTGAGGTTTGGGAAAAGGAGGGCAATGGTACCAGAGGGGCTGGGGCTGGCGGGGTGCTACTGCTGCCTCTGCAGTCCTTTGCAGTCGAGGAAAGCAGGCAGGCGGCCAAGCCTGGCACTGGCAGCCCCGCGGGTGCCTGCAGCACTGGGTGCCCATAGCCAGGGCCGGAGCATTGCCCTTTGCACGTGGCATCCCCGGGTCTCTGTGGCCACAAGCCCCAGATCTGTTCATGCAGGTCCCTCCCCTTTTCCCCAGCTCGCAGTGCCAGTCATTGGCCAAATCCTGCTGTTCCCCATGGAGAGGGTTCAGGGGCCCCCACACTGACCAACCGCTCTCGCTTGTGTTACAGATGAACCGCCCCATCCAGGTGAAGCCGGCCGACAGCGAGGGCCGAGGAGGTAGGTCCTCAATTCTCCAGATGCCTGACATGGGCAGGGGGCCACAGGGTTGCCTAGGGGGTGATGGGGGACATGGTGGCATCACGAGGGCTGCTGTGTGAAGGTTGGTTTGCAGAGAAATCCAGGAAAGGATCTGCCTTTGCTGGGGGCATCCAAACCTGGGTGCAGAGCAAATGCCATCTTCTCTCTCCCTGTCTGGTCAGCTGGGGGGAACATCCTCATATCATTCTGGGAATGTCCTGACATCATACCGTGAGCATCCCTGGGGTGCAGAGCACCAGCCAGCATCTCTCCCTCACCACCTTAATTTACAAAAAAATACAATTCCCTCTCCGGAGCTGCCTGTGGGGACCCCGGGGCAGGAGTTGGCTGCATATGGCCCAAGCCCCTATCAAACTACCACCCCCCTCAAATTCTTTGAGCATTTGCCACTCATTGGGCTGTGGCATTGCCAGGCTGAGGTGATCATTTGGGCAAAATGGCAGGAATTGGATCAAAATCCCACATGTGTTGTGTTGCTGGGCAGGTAGGCGCTATCAGACATGCAGGATGCTCTCGTGGGGCCGCCTGCACTTGGCAGGATGGCTGAGGTAGCTCCCCCCCATCCAAACCCTGTTATTAAACACACCGGGAGCTGGTCCCAGCGTGTCCCAGAGGGACCTGGCAAATAAATTACCCACTTACCGAGTGTAATTGGTGAAGGATTAAAAATCGATGGGTGAGCTGGGGCTCCCGTCTGCAGCCCCCTCACCCAGGAGGCAACGCTGGGCTGCCCAGCCCACTCCCCCTGGGAGATGCTTTATGTTTAACTAGACAACACACGAGCCCTATTCCCTTAACTAATTTTCTTGGTACCTTAACAGACTAAGCATTCATCGTCTCCTGCCATTATTTATTTATTTCCCCAGCAACGCTCTTGACAGGGCACCTTATTTCCTTTGTCAAATGCCATTAGCGTGCGGCGGGAGCGCGCGGCCGCACAAGACAGATGCTGGTAATAATCATGAAATTCTCATTATTTACTATCCCTTCTCTTGTGTTTGGGTTATTGATGTCCCCTGGGCATGGCTGGAGGCTGTGGGTTGTTCTGCGAGTCGATCACACGAGGGTGATCTCCTCCAGTTTGTGAATTCTCTTTGTTCCACTGCATCCCACCCCAGTGCTGGGGGAGCCAGCCCCCCCATCCCTAGAAAAAGTCTCAGCTCCTCTCCCTAAAGCAATGGCTCTTCAGGACTCGCCCCTCAGCAATTTCCCCACAGGAGAGGTTTTCCAATCCTGAGTGTTCTGTAGGATGGAGACGATAAGCCCAGCACCTTCTCTGTGGGATCGGTGTCGCTCCCTCCCTCTGATGTCACTTGGCTCCTTCCCCTCCGTACACCATTTTTGGTGAGGGGTTGGGATGGTGAGTGACCTCCCGCTCTCTGATGGGTTTGGTTTTGTTTTTAGAAGACAGGAAGCTCTTTGTGGGCATGCTGGGGAAGCAGCAGAGCGAGGACGACGTCCGCCGCCTCTTTGAGCCCTTCGGCCAGATTGAGGAATGCACCATCCTCCGAGGGCCTGATGGAGCCAGCAAAGGTGGGCTTTGGGGCACTGGGTGGGCACCCTATGGACCCACAGTGGCCACATCCAACCTGTCCCATGTTCCCTCTGTTCTCTTAGGTTGTGCCTTTGTGAAATACGGCAGCCACGCCGAGGCACAGGCTGCCATCAACAGCCTGCATGGCAGCCAAACTATGCCGGTAAGTGCCAGGCTCACACCCTGCCCTGGCTGACCCCACGCTGCCTGCTTAATCCAATCACCCACTAATTTGATCCTCAGTCTAATTGCATCAAAATCCTACAGACTGGCAATTTGTTGGCCACATCACCCCAGGCTCCTCCTTGCCAAGGTGCTGAGCCCTGGAGGTGGGAGTGTGGGACTAATTCTCTCCATGCCAGAGAAAGGGGCAGTTTAATTAACGCTGAAGGTCAGAATTGTGGACAAGGAAAGGGAAAGGAAGCAGAGGTCAGGGAGCTGCCACTGGGGAGAAAAACTGGCTATAATTAAACCTCACATTGATCACTGGTTGCTGCTGCCAAGCTGGGCAGCGTCCCCAGGGCTGAGGCTGCTGCGGACGCTGCGAGCCACGCCCATGGCAGGTACACAGTTTGGGGCATTGCTGTGCTCCCACCATCAGCCCCATCTTCCCCCACCTCAGGGCGCCTCGTCCAGCCTGGTGGTGAAGTTTGCAGACACGGATAAGGAGAGGACCCTGCGGCGGATGCATCAGATGGCGGGGCAGCTGGGCATCTTCAACCCCATGACCATCCAGTTCGGTGCCTACGGGGCCTACACGCAAGCGGTAGGAGCTGGAGCAGCCCGGGGACTTTGGGGTACCCCCGTGGGTAGGGGGGCTGGTTTGGCCCTGAAAGCACCAGTGTCAGGGTGTGTGGATGCCTGGAAGGGCTGGTGTATCCCTGTTTAAGGGCAGATGCAGTGCTTCCTGCCCACAGCTGAGGGCGGTTGTAGGGTTCAGTGGTCCCATGTTTAGCATCACCAAGACCAAGACTCCTGTCCCTGGGTCTGGCAGTGGGTGGCATTTATCCCTCTGAACCCATCCAAAGCAGAGATGCTGATTTGCCCTCCCCTCTCTCTGTTTCTCTGTGCCTCTCGCTCTCTGTCCCCTTTCCCCCCTTGTTTCCCGAAGATCATGCAGCAGCAGGCAGCCCTGATGGCGGCCGCGCAGGGCACCTGCCTCAACCCCATGGCTGCCATCGCTGCCGCCCAGATGCAACAAATGGCCGCTTTCAATGTCAGCGGGCTGGTGGCTGCTCCCCTCACTCCCTCTTCAGGTAGGACCCTCGCATTTGCCACTTGACATCCTCGGGGGGCACTCTCGGGGTGGTGCCGGCCCTGACGCCATGCTCCTGCAGGTACAAGCACCCCTCCGGGGATCAGCACGGCGCCGGTGCCCAGCATTGCCACGCCCATTGGGGTGAACGGCTTCAGCCCGCTGCCGCCCCAGACCAACGGGCAGCCCGCCTCCGAGACCATCTACACCAATGGCATCCACCCCTACCCAGGTACAGCCCTCCTGGGGCTCCGCCACGCCCCGGGGCTGGGGGGGTGTGCTTGGCTCGTGTGGGGTGCTCTCGGGGTGCTCCCCATCCCGGGAACATGCTGGATGAACCCGCGGTGTGCTCCCGTGGCATCACTGCAGGGAGGAGGGAATTCAGGCAGGGAGCAGCTCTGCCCCTCCATGGCGGCACTTGGTCAGGAGCCCTTTCCCACGGGAGCTGTGCATGCATCCATCCCTGGCTTTCTCTGGCTTATTCTGTCTTCCTTCTCCTTTCTCTTCTCTTCCCAGCTCAAAGCCCCACGGTGGCAGACCCCCTCCAGCAGGCCTACGCCGGCATGCAGCACTATGCAGGTCTCAAACTTCGCTCCCCACTCCTTCCCTCTCTCCCCTCTTTGCTCCTCACTGTTATTTTTGGGAGGTGAACATCACCCTGGGGTTGAACATTGGACTGGGGCATTTGGGCATGAATTAATGAGGGGAGCAGCAGGTGCTGAGCCCTGGCAGGAGCTCCAGGGTGGCAATGCCAATGAAAGCATCATCCCCTCATCCCACTGGCTCCTGTCATGGCGCCCCGTGCAAATTTGGATAGTGCAAAGTGAATTTTAATACCCACAGGGCTGAGATAACTGCATGGGCAAGCCCTGGCAGTGGTATTGAGAAGAGGGGGCAAGATCTGGGAGGTGGCAGAGGGTCACCCTCACACCAAGACACCAAAAGTCTGGATGTTCATCACGTGGCCAAGTCTGACGGCCAAGGACATGGGCTGTGGAGGGAAAAGAGTCAGGGCCTCCCATGGAAATATGTCAAGCCCAGCAGCCATTTTATTAGGAGCATTGACAGCAATGTCCAGATTTGCAACAAAATCAAGTTTTGGGGTTTTTCTGCTAAAAGTACCATCTTTACTCAGCTTTGAGGCTATATTACTGCTATCACCAGCATTTCTCCTGGGAGAGCTGTTCCCACATTCCTGGTGTGTCAGGAGGGGTGGGAAGGGCAGAGCCAGCAGCCATGGGGCAGAACAGGTGACAACAGGGGACCTGCCTGTCCCAGCCCTCTCTGTGGCTGGGGCAGGTGCCATGGCCTCAGCTTCTTGTTTCTCTCTTCCAGCAGCATATCCCACTGCCTACGCTCCCATCAGCCAAGCCTTTCCCCAGCAAGCGCCCCTCATCCCGCAGCAGCAGAGAGAAGGTGAGGGGTGGGGGTCACCCCACGTGGGGCCAGTGGCTCCTCGGTGTCCCCCAGGGTGACCCCACCTCGTAGCTGACGTGTCCTGTCCTTTGTGTGTCACCCAGGTCCCGAGGGCTGTAACCTGTTTATTTATCACCTGCCCCAGGAGTTCGGGGACGCGGAGCTCACGCAGATGTTTTTGCCTTTCGGCAACGTCATCTCTGCCAAAGTCTTTGTGGACCGTGCCACCAACCAGAGTAAATGCTTTGGTAAGTCCCAGGGTGTGGCTCTCCCTGGTGTCCCAGCTCTTCCCAGTCCCTAGCTCAAGGTTCCAGCTACCCTTAACATCGCAGCTTGGAGCTCTGGCTCTTCCTCAACATTCCAGCTCAGGGTCTGTCTCTCTTCAGCATCCCATTTTAAATATCTGATGCTCCTCGACATCCCGGCTCTTACCAGTCTCCAGCTCCAGAGTCCCATTCTTTCTGGTCTCCAACCTGGAGGTCCAGCTCTCCCAATATCCTGGCTCAGGGGGTCTGTCTGTCCCAAAATCCCAGCTCAAGGGTTTGGCTCTCCCAGTCTTCCCAGCGCGGAAGTCTCGCTCTTCTGGACACCCAGCGCAGAGCATCTCCATCTGAGGTGTCCATCTGAAGTCCCTGCTTGAGAGTCTGTCTCTCCAACATCTCATCTTAGGGATTTCTCTTTCCCTAGTCTCTCAGATGTCCATGTCTCCCTGTTGTCCCTTGCTTGGGGTCCAATTCTCCCTATGTCCCCAGCTCAGGGATTTCTATCTCCCTCTCACAGACCTCAGTGTCCCCATAGACTCTTTCACTTGGTGTCTTTGGAGGTCCTATCAACTCAGGGTCTCTGCAGACCTGGCCTACAGATGTCCCCTGAGCCCACACATCCCATCCTGGTGTCCCCACAGACCCCATCACCCTGGTATCAGCACATACCTGCAGACCTTGGTGTCCCCACAGACCCCATCACCTCAGTGTCCCTGCAGCCCTTATCACTTTAACAGACCCTGTCACCCCAGTGACCCCACAAATCCCATCCCATAGTATCCCTGCAGATGACTCCAGTGTCCTGTGGACCCTCTTATGCTGCTGTCCTCACAGCCTTGTCAGCTCAGTGTCCCTGCAGACCTCAGTGTCCCTGCAGGTGCCATCACCTGTCACCCAGTCCCTGCAGTCCGGGGCTGTGGTGTTACCCAAGGACCCTCTCTCCCAGCACTCCCAAACCAGGAGCATCCCACAGGATTTCAGTGCCTGGGTTCAGGCAAGGCAGTGCCTGTGATGTGTGTGGTGACAAGCCCCTGTGTCCCCTCCCCGCCAGGTTTCGTCAGTTTTGACAATCCGACGAGTGCTCAGGCGGCCATTCAGGCCATGAATGGCTTCCAGATCGGCATGAAGAGGCTAAAAGTGCAGCTAAAGCGGCCGAAAGACGCCAACAGACCCTACTGACCCCAGCTCAGCCTGCGGAGAGGTGAGGGGCCTGGCCCTGGGGACGTGCTGGTCACGGAGGATCCCCCTGTCCCTGTGTTACATCCTGAGTGTGTGCAGGGATCTCTGCCTGGCACCACCCACCTAATGGATGAAGGGATGTGTCCCTCCCTTCATCCTTCCTTCCCTCCATCCCCCAGAAGCAGGCTGACAACCTTTTCCTTCTGTTCCAGGTCGGACGTCCCGCAGTGTCTGACGACTTTCCCCTTCCCCAAGTGCAGTATCCAAACCCGTAACTCTCTTTCTTTGCAACACACCCCGGAGGAGGTGAAGGAGGAGGAGATGAAGGAGAAAACGGCAAAGAAGAGAGTGTTTTGGTCGTAGCTTTTCCTTTTTGAATTTTTTCCCAAACTGGTCTTGTTTGTTGTTTAACGGGAATGAGAGGAAGACAAGGAAGGAGGGGAGCAATGCGGTGCCGGGGCTGCGATTCGCCGCCGGCCGCTCGCCGGGACTCACCGGATCCCTCACTGGGAGCAAGGCTGATGGCTCCGGGCAGCCGGGCCACGATCTACCTTTGTTTTTTGGTTTTTTTTTTAAAGCACTCATTTGCTGCTACCGATTTCCCAGGAGAAACGAGGAAAAGAGGCTCCAAATGGATTCTTAAACCAAAGCCGGTGGGACGGGACCAGCCTCGGGCGCTTCACCTGGAGGATGTTTGTTTGGATGATAAAGAAAAACGGCAAGATTTTCCTTTTTCCCTGCATTGGGGGGAAAAAAAAGAAGGATCAAAGTATGTTGGACTTATAGAAGATATATATAAATAAGTATATATATATATATATCCCATGGAGCAGGGTGGCGGGACACGCGCTTCCCCTGCTTGTCACTGGCACAGGGACATAGGATTACTTGTTTCAGAGTCATATCATTCCTTAGAGTTTAGGGACCAAAGGACTATTGCTTTTTTTAAATATATCTATAAATAAATTAATTTAAAAAAAAAAAAAACAAAACAAAACACACAAAAAAACTTCGGGAAAGGAGGAGAAAATCCAACAAAAATTAAGAAGGTTGAGTAAAAACCCTCGGGCATTCAGAGCCACGAGCGTTTCCTACAGGGCTCGGATTTGGGGGGTTCAAGGGCTCGGTTTCGGGGGCCAGTTCGTGGCTGGGGACTGGGGGGATGCAGAGGGGATTTGTGGGGGGGACTGCAGTGGCTCCCCCAGCTCCATGGCCCAGGGGGGAATTGGAGCCCCTCGGTCGCCTCTGGCAGAGGGTGGAGTGATGTGGTTCTTTGCATTTTGGGTTGGTTTGGGGGGATTTTTGGGTTGGGTTTTTTTTTTCAGCCAAAAAATCTTAAAAAAAAAAAAAAAAGAAAAATGTGAGGTTTCGGCCGCAATGAAGTGAAGCGAAATAAACTTATTTTGTCAAAATCGTCACCTTGGTTGGTTCTTTGGAGCAATTGCTGCTGCGTCCACCCCAAACACAACACCCGGGCCCCCTTTATGGCCAGCTCAGCTCCTGCTGGGCTGGAGCACCCACCAGCCTTTGGTGAAGCTGGGAGAGCACCATAGGCATCTCTTTTATTTGCTTTTTCACAGGAATTGCTATTTTTTGGAGGAATTCACCCTGGCTGCAGAGGGAATCAGGACAGGATACAGCCCTGTGGTTTCACTGATCTTTCCAAGGGACAGAGAGAGGAGCTTCAGAGAGATGTGGCCATGTCCCATGAGATAGCCCTTCGCATTGTGGGTACAGCTGAGTGACTGCCATGATCCCAGGAAAGTGACTTATTTTTTATTTGAGGAAAAATCCCCAAACCCCACAAATTTAAGCAACTCCCCCACCAAGGGGTAGGTGGCAGGGCCAGGGGTGAGGGAACAGCCACCAGCCCAGGTTTGGGTGGCCCTTGGATACTTGGAGCAGCCAGTGTGGGACACGTGGGGATAGCCAGATGGTGGGATCCAGGGGGGACAGAGGACAGGGACATGCCGTAAGTGACACTGAGTGAACCCATTGGTGTAATGAACCTGTCAGGACTCAGGGGGTGACTCCAGGATAATTCTTAGATCAGTTCTTAAATTCCATCATAAATCTTGGCTGAACTCATGGCCTTGTGCTGCTGTGACTGACCTGGAGAGCCCCTGGACTGTGGGGACCAGCAGTGCCCAGCCCCCTCTGCCCACCCTGAGCCCTGGCAGCCTCTGGGCTATCTCTGCTGAGTTTCTATCCAGGTTTGGGTGTAGCAGGATGCAGCTGTGCTGGCACTGCCTCCGTGTCCATGGAATTACTGGGATGGGCTTGGGCTGAAACAAAATGCTGTCCCTGGGAGGTTCCTTCCCATTAGAATCTCTGCTGCAGCACCAGTGCCTGGGGGGCTGCTCTGTGCAGTCCCATGTTCCCATCCCTGAGGCACAATCCCTTCTCCATCGTGTTCCACCTCCACAGCACCATCCCGTTGTGTGATGGGGGAGTAGTTCCCTCCCAGCCCTATCCCAAAGCTGCATCAATTCTCTATGGCACTTCCCCAGCATCCCATCCCTTCCCCTCAATCCTATCCCTTCCCTGTGAAGGGATTCCTTTCCTTTTTGCATGATCACCCTTCCCCTCAATCCCATCCCTTCCCCAAGATACCATTCCCTTGTTTCCCACCTCTTCTCCACAATCCTACCGTTTTCTCACAATCCCATCCCTTACCTGTGCCCACATCCCTCCCCCAGGTTCCAGTCCCTTCCCTGGGCCCCTATTCCTCCCTCACACTCCCACCCCCTCCCTTAAATCCCACTCCTTCCCCATGACTCCATCCCATCCCCTCCCAGTGATCCCATCCCTTTCCTGTGCCCCTTTCTTCACAATCCCATTCCCTCCCTGTGCCCCCATCCCTTCCCCAGCATCCCCTTCCCACACCCCACACTTTAATTCCAAGTTAAATCCACAAACACTGATTCCTTTTCTCTTTTTTTTTTTCCTATGTTTTTGGGTTTGTTTTGGTTGTTTGTTACTTTTTTTTGCTTCAGTTTCTCATCGTTGATAAAAACGCCGTTGCTGCCAACGCCAGGAGGGGCCGTCCCCAGCCACGCTGGACCCACGGCTCCTTCTCCAGGCTGCCACAGAGTTGGGGACAGGGAGGGGATAAGGGACCGCTGAACCTGCCTGGTGCTCACAGGTGCCCAACGCCTATGTACAGGTGGAGCCGCTGGTGCTGCCCCGGCTCTGCCCTGCCCGGGGGGCTCAAAACCTGCTCGGCCCCTGCCCAGCCTTGCCCGGGGGCTCACTCGGTGCCCGGGGGGTCCCAGGGTGCCACCGCCACCATCAGTTTGTGTACACCTGAGTCCCGATCACACGCATGATCTCCTTCTGGATTTTGGGGTCCTGAGTATTGATGTTGGCATCTCCCACTTGGCCATCTTCGTACCTGCAGGAGGAGAAGGGGGTCAGGGGGGTTCTGCGGGGGTCCCGCAGGGGCAGCAGGGTGGGCACAGCCGGACTCACACAAAGAAGAAGCGTGTGCACACGTGGTCCGAGACAGGGCAGACCCAGATGTTGCCGTGTTTCTGCAGGTCCTTGGAGGTGATCACTGCTGGGGCAAGGGGCTGTTGGAGGTGGGATGGGGGACAGAGGGCCTGTCCCTCCATCCCTCCACCCACCTGGTGACCCCAGAGGTGCCTGCGCCCCCCCATTATCCCCCCACATCCCCTCACCTTCGCAAAGCGCGATGCAGTTCAGGTTGCGGCTCTGGAGGAAGCGGGACTGGATGGAGCGGGTCTGTGGGAAGAGCAGCCTGTGTTACCACCCTGTCCCAAACACCCATGGGTGCCATGTCCCCATTCCCATCCTGCCCCGGTGTCCCCTGGCCCATCACCTGGGGGATCGTGTTCATCCGGTTGTAGCGCTGCACCAGCTCATCCTTCGACGGCATCCGGTGCTGCCCTTTCCCCATTCCTGTGGAAGAAGCAAGGCAGGGACTGTCAGTCTCTCAGGAAACACTCTGGAGTGACATAGGGACACATGCCACAGACAAGGATTGCCACCCTCAGTGTTCCTGAGCCCTGGGAACCCCCCAAAAGTGTGTGCAGCACCTTCTGAAGCCTAGAAAATGCTGAGGGTTTGACTCTTTGGAGTTTGGGAAAGCCCCATCCTGGCTGGGAAGAGGCTGGTGTGGTGGGATGGATATGGGATGCTGCCACTCCTGAGCAGCTTCTCCAGCCAGCACGATGCCAAACCTCCCCAGGCCCATGCAGGGAGTGGGAATGGGAGCACAGGCAGGACCAGGCAGCACAGGCAGGACTGGACAGTGCAGGCAGCCTCTTACCTGAATATCCAAAGGAAATACTGGAGATGGGGCTCAGATAGATGCCCTTGCCATAGGCTGCTCCATGCAGCTTGCAGGAAAATACCAGGGTGAGCATGGTGGGATCACCCCGACAGTTGAGGCACAGTGGTAGTGGAGGAAGCCTGGCACTTCCCAATGTCTGCTCCCTCCCTGCCCTCCTGCCCCTTCCCTGCCCCCCTGCTGCCCTGGGTGTGCTGGGTGCAGGGAGCAGCTCGGTACCTGCAGTTTGGTGTAGGAGGCGTTGACCAGCCCGTTGCGGAGGATGGAATGCCAGTTCTCAATGTGAGAGCCACTGCAAAGAGCCAGCCCCACATCAGCCATCATCATCCTCAGCCCCAGGGCACCCACCCGGGGGGCTCCCACCATCCCTGCCCTGGGAACTCACTGGAAAGCGAAGGTGCTGCCGTAGAGTTTCTTGGCCGTGCGGAACCGAGCTTCCTTGGCCGGGGGGCTGCTGAGCAGGAGGAACTGGTGGGAGGTGTGCATGAACTTCAGCTGCTACCAGGGCAACGGGAAGAGCAGCGGCAGTGCCGGCAGGAGAGAGGACAGACAGACAGACAGAGATCATGCACGGCTGCCGGGCCCGGGTTCCAGCCCAGCCTGGCTTTGGTGACTCCAAGTTTGCCAGAAGGGTCCTTTGCATCCCTGTCTTGTCCTCATCCCACAGCCTGTGTCAAACATCCCCCTTCCTATATCCCTGTCCTGACTCCCATATCTCCCAGGCTAGAACCCCACCCTGAGGGATCCATCCCACATCCCAGACGCTTCCATTGTCCGTCCCATATCCTTACACGCCTCATCCTGTATCCCATCTCCTGTATCCCTCCATTCCACCTCCCATATTCCACACCCTCCATCCTGCACCCCACCTGGAGCCTGGCCTGGCCCCTTACCCTGCTGAGAGGCAGCTTGACAATGTGGGATCTGTTGCTGGAGATTATCCTTGGGAAGAGGAGGAGGAAGAGGAGAAGGAAGAAGAGAGTCAGAAAAGGTGGTCCCAATCTGCCCTGAGATCGTTAGATGCTCGTGACCCCCCCAAAAGAAATGTGATGAGAGGGTTGTGCCCCAGATACCTGGCTGCCCCCCACTCCATCCCATGTCCTGGGGAATGTGGGGCAGTGGGAGGGACAAGGGGCAGCAGGAGAGGGCTGCAGCACCCTCAGCCTTACCACTGCAGGAGGGGATGTGCCAGGGGGTCCAGCTTGTCCATCTGCTTCTTGATCTCCAGGTAGGACCCCTGGCAGAGGCAAGATGGGGTGCAGGTGGGTCTCCTAGCACCCACCCAGTCATGGGCAGATGGAGATCAGCACCAAAATGCCACTCCCAGCTTGGATCACACACTGGGGAGGTCACATGGGGCTGCGGGACCACGCCACGTACCTGGGTCATCTCCCGGATGGACATCACACTGTCCAGGGCCTTCTGCAGCCGCTCGTAGTTCTTCTTCTGCACATGGGGCAGGAGAGGAGTGGCCATCAGAGGGGTCTTTGGGGCTCCCCATCACCCCCTGGTGTGGGGCAGCATTGTCCCCCCCCAGAGCTTACCTTGGGGTTGAAGGCCAGAGTTTTGGGGTCGTTGGGGTCCACCACAGAGGGGTAAGGCTCGAAGATGATGCTCTTGCGAGGGGACTCGAGGGCAGCGCGGCACATGGCCACCAGCAGGTCCACCACCTTGGGGCAGAGCAGGGACTGAAGGGACAGCCCAGCCCCCAGGGGACTGGGGGAGGTGACACCGTGCCCAGCCCTACCTCGGCACCCGTGGCCACCTCCTCGGCCGCGCCGGACATGACGCCCAGCGTGTAGAAGGAGAAGACGCAGAGCTCCCGGGTGCACACGGCCGGCTGTGGAGGGGACAGGAGGGTGCTGAGTGTCAGGGATGGTGACACAGGGACACAGCCCGCACCTGGCCTGGCCCTGCCACCCCACCTTCAGCATGGAGCCGTTCTGGAAGACGTGCTGCTCGTCACACACCACACAGTACTCGTTGAGCGTCGGGATCCGCTGCTCTGCGTACTTCATGATCTGAGGGCAGGATGGAGGGAGTCAGGCCCTGCTGCAGGCACGGGGCTTGGGGGATGCTCCAGGCAGTGGGATGGGGATGAGTGGGACTCTGGTCAGCGGGGAGGAGGATATGGGCAGTGGAGTGGGGATAAGTGGGATGTGGGGCACTGGGGAAGATACTCTGGGCAATGGGATGGGGCTGAGTGGGATGTGGGACAGGGAGAAGGACGCTCTGGGCATCAGGAGAAGGATGAGCAGGACATGGGGTGGCGAGGAGAATGCTCCAGATAGCAGGACATGGATAAGTGGGAAGTGGGACAGTGGGGAAGGATGCTGAGGGCAGCAGGCTGAGGATGAGCAGGATGCAGGACTCTCACCTGCACGAGGAAGCCGTACTCCAGCGTGGGGATGTTCTTGCAGTGGCCGCCGACCTGCGATGGAACCAGAGTGGGGCCAGCTGCGTTATCCCCCTTCCCACACAGCCCCAGCTCTGCATGGCACGGGCACCCCCAGCCCCCCAGCACCGCAGGACCCCAAACACACCAAAACCCTGGCACAGCAGGACCCCCAACACACCAAAACCCTGGCACAGGAAAACTCCTGAGATTCCAGTGTGCCCTGGCACAGTGAGACCCCCAACATGGCAACCCCCTCCCAACACAGCTGGACCCCCAACATCCCAACACCCCCTGGCACAGTGGGACCCTTGACATGCCAACACCCCCTGGCACAGTGGGACCCCCAACATGCCAACACTCCCTGACACAGCAGGACCCCCAACATGCCAACATTCCCTGGCACAGCAGGACCCCCAACATGCCAATATTCCCTGGCACAGCAGGGATGCAGCACCACGAGTGGGGTAAAATCCCACTGGACCCCACAGCCAGGCTCCAGCTCCCCAGGATCACCCAAGACTGGAGACAAGAAACCCTACAGGGGCTCCCCCCATCCCATGGGGGTCCCAGCACCCCAAAATAAACAATCAGACCCCAGAGGAGCCCCTGGGAAGGGGAAAGAAGAGAAAAGCAAACCCCAAGGCGGGGTGGCACCCACCAGGATGTTGAAGGGGGCAACACCTGCCTGGGTGCTGGCGGGTGGGTACCCGAAAACCTCCACCTTGGGGTTCTTCACCATGCAGGACACAGAGCGGTTCATCAGGCGGTTCACGCGAGGCTCGGGGATGCCCAGTTTGCCCTTCAGCACTGAATCTTGTATAACAGGGAAGCTGGGAGACCTGCAGGCACAGAATCCCCCTGAGCACCTGTCTGTCACCATTCCCTGCTCCTCCATCACCCAGTGCTGGATCCACCCATCAGCTACTCGTTGGGAGCAACCTCCACCTGCTTGGGATCTGGTAGGGAGCAGCAGCATCCAAGTGGGGAAACTGAGGCACAGTGCCAGGCCTCACCCAGGATGAGGGGATGGAGGGCTGGTGGGGACAGCATAGGGACCTTACTTGGGAATGGGTGAGAAGATGCTGAGCCCAGCACGGAACTTCTTGATGGTGCCGCTTGTCTTGAACCAGCTGTGCCGCTTCTCCTGCTGGGTCTTCAGGAAATCGTTGCTGAGATGTTTCCATTGCTGGGATGTGAACATGCCCAGGATTCTGGCAAACAGGGAGGATAGCACCCATGGGTGTTTGGTGGTCCATGACACCCCCAGCCCCTCCTCTTCCCCACACACAGATGGCGGTGAGCCTGTCAGAGGACTGTGTGGTATATAAAAGGTAGTGGCAAGGGGACATGTGGCACGTGGCCAGTTTTGGGGCACAACAGCGACTCTGTGACCCACCCCACCCACCACCCTTGGGTGCCCACCATGTTTCAGCTCTTACTTCTTCAGCTGCAGACCCAGCCCGAAGCCCTCCTTGTTGGACGGCTGGAAAACCTCGATGGACGGTTCTGTGGGCAGAGAGGAGGATGAGGAGCCATGGGTGCTGCACTGTGCCTGTCCTGAGGGCACAGGGACCCCACACCCCGCCCGTGCCCACTCACCGGGGCCATCGAGGTACTGGGACAGGGAGAAGCGCAGGCGGAGGACGATGGGCTCCGTCCGCAGCACCTTCCACGCCGTCGCCACCTCCTCCTGCCAGGGCACAGACACTTTGGCACAGCCACGGGAGCTCCACCCAGGCTGGGACATCTGGAGCCCCCATGGGTGCCTATGCCCACCTCCCCATGCCAGCAGTGCTGGGGAAACCCCAGGGACTCACATCGAGGAAGCTGATGTTCACGTGGAGGTCGATGTCCACGTCATCGATGGTGCCATACTCCCTGTGAGGACAGGCATTGCTGTGGCACGGGGGGTGGCACAGTGCTGGAACAGTGGCCTGGTGCCCACTGTGCCAGGGTGGGCAGGCTCGTGGGACAGGGACATAGCACTTGTGGCTCCCCACGTATCAAGTGTGTGCATGGGGGGAGTGCCCTGAATGTGGATGTGAACCTGGGAGTGTGACAGCACAGCCAGTGCTCAGGGGGTGGCATGGCCAGGTGTGCTAGGGGTGCCACGGCTGAGTGCCTTGGGAATGGCACAGCTGGATGGCACAGCTGGTTATGCAAGGGTGCCACTACTGGGTGCTCCAAGATGGCATGGTCAGGTACCCGGGAATGGCCTGCCCAGGTGTGCTGGGGATGGCACTCCTGGATGCCTGAGGATGGCGCAGCCAAGTAACCCATGGATGGTACTGCTGGGTGTCTGGCAATGCCATGGCCAGGTGACGCAGTGCTGCCACAGCTGAGTGCCCTGAATACAGCACAGCTGGGTGCCCAGGGATGGCACAGCTGGGTGTCTGAAGATGGCACAAATGAGTGCCTGGGGCTGCCACAGCTGGATGCTCCACGAATGCCATGTCTGAGTGCCCAAGGACAGCACAGCCAAGTGCCCAGGGGACGCTGTGGCCAGTGAGCTGGGGAGGGTATGTCTGAGCAATGTCAGCCAGGTGCCCTGGGGATGCCATGGTCAGGTGTCCCAGAGATGGCACAGCAGGATGCCTGGGGATGCTGTGGCCAGATGTTCTGGTAATACCATGGCCAGGTGTCCCAGAGATGGCACAGCAGGATGCCTGAGCATGGCACAGCTGGATACCCAGGGATAACACAGCTGAGTACCCCAGCGATGGCACAGCTGGGTACTCAGGGACACCACAGCTGGATACCTGGGGATAGCACAGCTGGGTACCCAGGGATAGCACAGCTGGATGACTGGGGATAGCACAGCTGGATACCTGGGCATGGCACAGCTGGGTACCCAGGGATAGCACAGCACAGCTGGGTACCTGGGGATAGCACAGCTGGGTACCCAGGGATAACACAGCTGGATGACTGGGGATAGCACAGCTGGGTACCCAGGGATAGCACAGCTGGGTATTCAGGGATAGCACAGCACAGCTGGGTACCTGGGGATAGCACAGCTGGGTATTCAGGGATAGCACAGCACAGCTGGGTACCCAGGCATGGCACAGCTGAGTGCCCAGGGACAGCACAGACATCCTGGCACAGCCCAGCTATGCCCCTGTGCCTGGCAGTGCCCGGGGCAGGGCAGCAGGGCACCCACCTGACGGCCACGGCATTCTCGCTGTAGATCTCCTTCACCGCCTCGATGTCGGCGTCCAGCTGCGGGTGCCGGTACAGGTCGGCGGCGCAGGTCCCCTGTGGCACAGCACTGTCACACCCAGAGCCTCCCCAGGCCTGGCAGGGGGCTCGGGCTGGGGGTCCCTGAGCCCCCCGTGGCACCACGGGGTCCCACCACCCACCTGCACGCCATAGAGGAACTCCTCGGACTCATTGTCCCCGTCGGAGTCATCGTCCGTCCAGTACTGGCCCTTGAGGTCCTGGGGACACAGGGGTGGCAGGCAGCAGGGACGGGGGACAGGGGTGGGGAGGGGATTGGGGGAGCACATTAACAGGGAGGGAATGAGGGGGGAGCAAACTGGGGGAGCTGGTTCTGGACAGAGGGTTGGGGGCGGTGGGTTTGGGGAAGCAGTTATGGGGAGCAGAAGGATAGGGAGAATGATAGGGGTTGGGGGGAGTGTTTGGGGGCAGCAGGATGTGGGCAGTGGGATGGGGGGAGCAGGACGGGAGGAATAATTTAGGGGGCAGTGGGATGGAGGAGCAGGTTGGGAGAGGGAGGATGGATGGAGCAGATTAGAGGGGAGCAAGATGGAGACAGCAGGAAGGACCAGCAGGACGGGGACACTGGAATGGGGGAACTGGGAGAGAACAGGATGGGGGAGCAGGATGGGAACAGAGGGACGGAGGGACAGTGTGGGGGAACAGGACGGGACAGCAGGATTGGGAAGCAGGATGGAGGAGCAGGATGGAGGAGCAGGATGGGAACAGCGGGATGGAGGAGCAGGATGGAGGAGCAGGACGGGCACTGCGCACGGAGCTGCCGGGGATGCCCGGCCGATGGCGACGCGGGGGTCCCTCCTCCTGCTCCGGCCCCATCCCCGCCCCGAGCCGGGGGACCCCGGGACACGGTGGGACACCGAGGGCCGCTGCCCCTCCCCCGCCCCGGGCCGCCGCGGGCCCGTCCCGCCCCCTCGGCGGGCGCGCTCCCCCCGCGGCCGCGGCCGTGTCCCCGCGTCCCCTCCGCGCCCCGGCCCTCACCATGTCAGCGCGGGCCGGCCGGCGCGGGCACGGCCGCCATGCTGCCGGGGGGCCGCGCCTGACGTCAGGGCCGCCGCACCGCGTCACCCCGCGGCGCCGCCATGACGTCACCGCCGGGGACCCCCCCCCCCGACACCCCCCGAGCCGTGAGGGGCGGGGCAGCGCCGTGAGGGGACGCGGGGCTGGGCCCGGGGCCGGGTGTTGTGGCTGTCCCAGGACAGGGGAGGCCGTGCTGGGTGTCCCTCACAGTGACCCCTCCATCCAACGCGGGTCCCGTGTCCCCAGCACAGGGTGACCATTGTGGGGCCCCTCCCTGTCTGTCACAGCCCTCCCGCAGCCCAGCCCGGTGTCCCCAGCGTCCTCAGTGCAGGGTCCACAGTGTTCCTAGCACAATAACAGTATCCCCAGTGTCCCCAGTGCAGAGTCCACAGTGTCCCCAGTGCAGCTCCTCGCCCCCCCAGCACAGGGTGACCATTTTTGGTCCCCTCCACGGACCTCAGGGTCCCCAGTGCACCCGGTGCAGAGCCCTCTGTGGTCCCACATAGTCACCATTTTGGGTCCCCAGATGGCTGTCACAGTCCCTACAGTCCAGCACAGGGGCTGAGTGCCAGGGCCCTGAGTTAATGGCATGTCCCCACTGTCATGGGTCACAGGCAAAAGGTCCCCATGGTTCTGGAATCATGTTCTCGACACCTCCAGCATGGGGTCCCCAGTGTTACCAGCCAAAAGCCTTCGTGGATCTGGCATACAGTGTCCATGTTGGGTCCCTCACAGCTGGGACAGTGTCCCCTGTGGCCCCAGCATCTCCAGTCTGGTCTCTCCTTGACCCCAGCACAGTGTCCTCAGCACCCCCAGCACTAATTCCCTAGGTTTTAAGTTTTTCTGTTCTGTGTTGGTGTGCTGCTTTAGCTTTATATTGTGTTACTGGGATCTTTTCACAGGGTGGTGGAGACAAAACAATCCTGTTCTAGCTGGAGACTCAAGGACAATCTCTTCAAACTTCAGGTCCAAAGCACAAGCATTGTGAAAAGAGGAGGGTGGGCAAGCAACCAAGGAGGATGAAACGTCATAATTTGAAGCTTTTAACTAGACAGTTAACACATATATACAAAAGGACTAAAACTTATAAAAATGTGAGATCTCATGACTAAGCCCTGCTTTGCTTCCATCTTGGAGCCGTCCGGGCAGAGCCACTGCTGTGGCTCAGTTATTGCCAGGGTGTGGCCTTTGAAGGCACTTCAATAAATCTCCATTTTATTCCTCTTAACTCTGTCTAGCCTTGGTTCCAGCTCCTTGGGGCGTTAGCACCATGTCACCAACATCTCCAGCCTTGTGTCTCCAGTGTCCCCAGTCCTTGTAACCCAACTACAGAGATTTCACACTGGTCCCCAGTGTCCCCAGTGGGAGGTCTCAGGAGCTTCCAAAGCACCCCAAAACACACAGAACCACCGCCCCTGCAGAGTGAGGGACCCCTGAGGTGTAAGCTGGAGGCTTGGTGTGAGTAGGGGGTGTCAGTGTGAGCTGGGAGTGTCAGTGTGAGCTGAGGGTGTCAGTGTGAGTTGGGGGGGGCTCGGTGTTTATCAGAGGGCTCGGTGTGAGTTGGGGGCTCGGTTTAAGTTGGGGGGTGCCAGTGTGAGTTGGGGGTGTCAGTGTGACTTGGGGGTGCCAGTGTGAGTTGCGGGCCACGGCCCCTTTAAGGCGGCGAGCACTCTCCGTCCTCGCGCGCGGCGGCTGCGCCGCTTCCTCATTGGCCGGCCGAGCGCGTGCTGTGACTCAGAGCCTCCCCCTGCTGGTTTGTGCGTCCGCTCCCGAAAGTAGCTCCGGCGCCCCGCCCTTGCCGAGCGGGCTCCGGCCCCGGCAGGGCGGGCGGCGGAGGGATATGAGAGGGGCGGTGCTTCGACCATCCGGGATTACTTTGACGGAGCGTGTGGGGGCGGTGCTCAGAGCGGCGGCGGCGCTCCGAGTGAAAGGACGAGGTAGCGGCGTGACCCAACGGCGGTAGGTAACGGCGCCCTGCGGGGCTGCGAGCGGTGGGGCCGGCCGCGCCGGTACCGCCGTTATGCCCAAGTTTCCGCTGCCGGGTGAGGGTCCCACCGGGCGGCGGTTGAGGGGAGGGGGCGCGCGCCCTGCGGGACGGTTGAGGAGGGGGCGCGCGGGGGGTCGCGGCACCGCGCACGTGGCTGCCGGCAGCCCCGGCCCCGCGTCCCCATCTCTGCCCCCTCGAGCATCCCCCCCGAGATCCCGCACCGGGAACGCCCTTCCCGAGCATCCCCCCGTGACCCGGCACTGGCGAGCGCCCGCTCCGAGCATCCCTTCCGATTCCGCGCCGGGGAACGCCCGCTCCGAGCATCTCCCCACGGCCCACACCGGGAAACGGCCGCTCCGCGCACGGGGGAGAGGGCGGCGGGGGTCCGGTCTGGGGTGCGAGGGCCCGGGTGAATGAAGTGGGGCGGCACGCAGGAGCGGGGAGCCCCGCGTGTGCCCGGCGGCCGTGCCGTTACGCGGAGCGCACGGCGCCGCTGCGGCTGCCGGCCGGGCCGGGCAGTGCCGGAGGAGCCGCTGGGAGGCTGAGTCAGAGGCAGACGGAGTGAGCGCTGGGCCGCCTCCCCCCCGTGCCCGCACTCACGTAAGAGCCGGCAGTTCCCCAAAGGGCATCAGCTTAAATCAGCGCCCGGCTCACTGCACCCACCACTGATGCTGCAGCCTCTTCCCGGGCCCCCTCCGCGGGAAGACGAGGCCCCTTCTGAATTTATCTTCTCCCGTAATTGTGCCGGCTTAAACACATCCAATTGATTTAGATCGTTTTCTTGCAGTGTGAAAACCTTTCAAACGTGTTTAAACCCCCTTTGCAGAGCTACCAAGGCATGAATAGCGCTTTTGTCGGCGGACAATGGCAACCTCCCGACTGTCTCCTCAGAGTACTAAAAGTAGACGGCAATCTCTGAAAACCTGCTTTTGTTCTGATAAGGCAGTTGGGTATCAGAGAGGCCCAGGTTAACAAAAAAAAAAAAAAATCAAAAAAAAAAAATCAGTGTTTTGTGAAGGTTTTTGTCACGTTAATTTTCCTGCTGCTCATCGTGACTTGCCTTGGCTCAAAGGTGCAATGACAAATTTTTGATTACTCAGACACGTCCAGAAACTTGTGCAATTACAAGTGCTTAATTAAAAAAAAAAAAAAAACAAACCAAAAACAAACAAACAAAAAAACCCCACTAAAGAGTGTAATTTTATGCCTGCTTATAGAGCAGGATTCTGGCTAATATAAAGGAGTTCGATGGGTTAATGGTCTGTACTGGTGCCAGCAGGTTTCCAGCCCATCACCGGATTAAGCAGGAGGTTTTTGTGCTAGGCAGGAAGCGCTGCTGTGAGCCACGTGCTTGAACCGGGGACTTCTGCCTTTGAAACCCTTCTGAGAAACTTCACTTGCACTAGATAAAGAGCTTGGAGAGTCTGCAGCAGCCTGCTTTTTTTTTTTTTTTTTTTTTAAATATTACGTACTGTTTTATCTATCTAAAGCTGTTATTAAAACCTTTATTTATTGCTGTTAGCCGTAGTGATCCACCGCCGGCCTTAATTCCCTTTCCAGCCAACAAGTTGATAATTTAATTTGAAGGGAATGAGACGTTTGCCAGGCCGGCTGGAGCACGTGCTCGGTCCTTTATCTGCCGCCGGGCCCTTGTTCTGCCGGGGGAAGATGGAGCCGCAGCGGGCGGTGATGGATGGCACGTAGGGAATGGGGCTGCAGTACCGGGGCGCTGCCACGTGCAGCAATCGCCATCCTGGAGTGGGGATGCAGCGCAGTCAGGGGTCCGCACTTCTGCCTGGTTAAATGTGAAAAGAAAACCCCCAAGCTTTCTTTTATCCTGTAAAGCAGGTTTTTGCAGCTTGCCTGAAGGCAGCCAGGTGCTTCTTGCCAAGCTGAAGGGCTCCTTGTCCTCTGCAAGGTTAAGCCTGTAGGTGTGTCCTACAAGTACCCTCGAGATCAGATAAGTCTTTCTCGTCACCAAACATCCGATGCTTGCCACCTCCTCTTATTTTTTTTAGTTAAGTTTTCCAGGGAGGGCAGCTCAGCAGAGGCCCGGCTGAGCCAGCAGCACACGGGGAAGGTGCCAGAGCCAGCCTGATCTTCCTGTTCTCCTTTGCCAAAAAGCTGGAGAGGCATCTCCGTTGTGGGTCTCTCCTCCCGTGGATCTGCAGCTCAGTGCTGGGGAGAGCATTGGCCAGCCAGGAGCAGGTGGTGGCTCCTGGGTTCCATCCAGGCTTGCAGAAAAGGGGTGGAATTTTGGGGTGGCCATTTTGTCCTTACATAACGGCGAGACACCTCCAGCATCAGCTGCCTGGCAGGAATGTGCTGTCCTCCCTCCCTGGGAGAGGGGATGCCAGGCCGGGGTAAAAACCTGCTGCTCTGCAGAGCTGCATTTCTCTGTTGTTGAGTGCCTTCAGCGTCTGGAATGAGCAAAGCTGATATTTTTCTAGGCTTCTTTTGGGAATCTAAAGGCCTGCCTGGTTTCATAACCCTGTCCTGAGCACTAACTCAAACCATTTCTGCCTCTGGGCTGGGTCACTGGGCATGAGCAGCCTTGTTCTGCAGCATCTGTGTGTTGTGTAAGTGAGGCTGACTAGTAAATCCCGAATCATGGCCCCCTGGGAGCCTCCTGGCTGGAGTCCCTGCAGGCAGTGACACAGCTCTGCCTGTGGCCTGGGGACAGCCCCTGCTGCAGTTTGTACTTCCCTTTGTCACCGGTAACAGCAAAGGCTTGGCCCTGGCTGGGGATTGCCTGGGTGGGGATTGCTGCTCCCTCTCCTTTCTCCATCCCCAAGGGGCATATCCAGAGAGACTGTGATTTTAGGCTTTCTCTCTGACCCATGGGGTGAGCTGGCTGGAGTTACTCACCTGGCTACAGCAAAAACCGGTCCCAACCTCAGATGGCTCAGTCTGGAATATTCAGAAGCTGGGGAGATACCAGACATCATTGGGATACTCTGCCTGAAGCATGGGCATGCCAAGTAATAATTTTTGGGATTTAATCGTTACTCCTTGAGGAATGAATTCAGGTTTATTCAGTGCTGGAGACATTCAGGCATTGTAGGATATTGCTCACCCCCCCTCCCTCAATCTGCCCAGACTGAGTGCTTCGTGTTTTCTGGTGTCCTTAAAGTCCTTGCTCCTGTGTTTGATGTTAAAAAAAGCGGAGTAGTGGGAAATGCCAGACATTCCTGTTATAAATATGAGACCAGTCATTCCAGTAAAATTCAGTCGATGCTTTGTAAATGCATGGTGGTGAAAGGCAGGAGGGAGTATTGAAAAGGCTCTTGGTGGTCGTGGGCATGGTGCTGTGGACAGATGGGTGTTTGGGATATTTTCTGGCTCCTGCGTCTCTGCTCTCGCCCCTGGACAAGGTCACTGTGTCTGCGGTCAATTTTTCTGAGCCTTCTGAACTGCTAGAAAATCCTGCGAAGGGGATACTGGCTGGGAAGTGAACTTTTCCTTTCTCTTTATAAAGACTTCAAGGGTGTTAAAATTATATTTGCAAATGACATGAGTGGGTGGGGGATTTCCACGAGGAGGGGAGAATTCACATGACTATTTTTTATAAACTTCCAAATTGTGCTCTGGCTGCAGTTTCCTTGTTGGGATACCTTGTTCAGTATTCCTCTTGTTCCTAGAAGCCGTGCAAACCCGATTGCTTGTGCGTGGAGGTGATTTACCAGCAAAAGCTTGTTTTTTTTGGCATCTAAGGAAAGTGACACTGGAGGGTGAAGCAGCAAGTGTTAGAGGGCTGAAACACAATGTTTTAGAACTGACCAGAGGGTTTTCCTATAATAATAAGACTTTGTTGGGCTTTTTATGTGGGCAGACCTTCTTGTAGTGACTCCAGTGAATCAGCAGCTTTTGGCAGGGCTGAGGGAGAAAAAGCTTTGCCAGGTCAAATTATGGTTTTTGCTGGCCTGGCTGCTGTGTGGCGCATGGCAGCGCGGCGAGGGTGAGTCAGGGCTGCCTGCGAGAGGATCTGCACGTACGTGAGGAAGGGCTGCGGAGCAGGGGAGGAGCATCGGGAGCAGGCTGGCAGGGCTTGCTCTGCCCTTCGCTGCGCTCAGTGCTGCCGGCTCTGCCACGGGTTTTGGGTTTGTTGGTGCCTCTGTGTCAAAGCTGGATCTGCTGAGCTGGCTGGTGTGTGCCACTCACACCATTCTGTGGTTTATTGGTGGGCAGAACAAAAGCTCAGCTCTGTTCCTGCTCTGTCCCAGCTTTTAGCTGGGCCCAGCCCATGTTTCTGTAAGCACATCTTGGAGATGAGGGCTGCTCATGCCTGCTCTGAGTCTCACCTGTGTGCCCAGGGCACAGCGTTTAAGGCTAAACCAATCTTTAAAGACAAAAACAATGAGTGATCTGCCCATGCCAGTAGCCATCACCTTGCATCACTCTTTTACCAGAGGCTTTTGTAGTGCTGAGATTTTAGCCTGGGCAGGTCCAAGAGACAAAGCATTGAGCTGCCATTATTACTTGAGAACAAAATTATTGCAATTAGAAATGCCTGGGGCACCAGCACTGCTGTGAAATGAATGTACTCCCATCGCAGTGTACTGCTAACCTTCAGCTCAGCTTTGTCTTTAAAGGATAGGTTGGTTCCCAAAGAATAGGCTGGTCCTGCTGTTGTGGAAGCTCTCAGGGGCAAACAGCCTGAGTTCAGAGAGGTTTTTTAATCCAAATGTTGAAAAATATGACCAGTTTTAAACCTGATGATAAATTTTGGTGCTGTAGGTGGAGTGCAGGAGGTGGGGGAGACCTGCAGCATCTTCAGTCAAAGAGGGGCCTCGAGTGTCTTAAATCTTCAGACCTTTATGTGTTCTCTGCCAAAGTGTTGTGTCCAATCAACTCAAGTCTGCTTGCTTGTCCAGGCTTAGAGGATGGGTTTAGGCTTATGTGGACTTTGCTGTGATTAGGTGCTCCTGGGCAGAAGGCTGCCCCTGTCTGGGCAGTCACGCCAGCGCCGCGCTGCCCCCGTCCCGCGTGGGATGGGACGTGCAGTTGAGGCCTGTCGGAGGAATGAGTGGAGAGCTGGGAGGGAGGAGGCAGAACCTCTGCCTGTGCACTCAAGTGCTTGAATTTTGTTGCGTTGTGTAGCTCCAAGGGAAGACTGGCAATGAAGAGAAGCTATGAAGGGAACATCTGCATAGAAGGCAGGTGAGCTTTGGGCGGTCCATGTGGGGGATGACATGGAAATAGAAATGTGCCTTGCCTGTTAGGATTCTCAAATAGGAACATAAAGATAGTTTGACCCAGTAGCAGCTTTCTTGTTACCTCCATTCATCACATTGTTGTCTTGGTGTCTCTGCTTGATGGGCAGTTTGGGGTGGGTGATTCCCAAACCTGGCACCGCTTTCTTCCCTTCCAGACACAGGAATCTAGCAACCATGTCGAAGCACCACAATGCAGGGGCCATCCAGACCCAGCAGCTGCATGCTGCCATGGCAGACACCTTCCTGGAGCACATGTGCCGCCTGGACATCGACTCGGAGCCGACCATCGCCAGGAACACCGGCATCATCTGCACCATTGGTAAGCTATTCCTAGACAGGAGGGAATTGCAGCTAGGAGCCCACACCCTGGTGAAACTTAGGAGGGAAATTGTGAGAAGGATCTGACTTTCATCCCTTGCCAGGGCTGATCTTGTGTGGTGAAGGAACATGACTTTCCCATGTTTGCCTAACCTGTGTTACTGCTGGGAGTGAATCCAGTATCCAGGGAAATGGGAATCGCTTGGGTTCTGCTGCACTCCGTGGGCAAGTTAAAACAATATTTGCTGCTGCAGCGCTGAGCAATGCTGTATCCATTTACCTTTTCTCTTCCACATGAAACCGCCTGCTCTGTGTGGGTTACCTCATTATTTTTCTAAAGTTAATGTTCAATCTGTTTCTTCCTCCTAGGCCCGGCCTCCCGCTCTGTGGACAAGCTGAAGGAAATGATTAAAGCTGGAATGAACGTTGCCCGCCTCAACTTCTCTCACGGCACCCATGAGGTGAGGGTGTGGTCTGAGCTGCTACAGCCTCTGTGTGTGTGCTGAGCCTGTCCTTAGGGAGGAGGGAAATCCAGCTTCATCCAGACCATCCCTGGTGTGGGAAGGTCAAATAGCTGCTTTTGGGAAGGCATGCTGGTTGTACATGCTGAGCCTGCGTCACTGTTGATAACAGTGAAGTGTAGTGAGCCATTTTGAAAGCAATTCAATTCCACACCCTGCCCTGTAGCGGCGAGCCAGGTAACTGGTATTTGACACTGTGTGCCAACTTCTTGCCATGAAATCCTTGAGTTCTTCCTCATACCCTGCTATTCCCAGAGCTGCTGCTTCCTGGTGAGCAGCAGAAGCTGAGAAGACCTGTCCCTGTTTTCACCTCTGAAGGAGGTCACACTATCAGTTAATCTCACTTTTTGTTGCATTGCTGGGGATTTTGCATGCAGGTGATCCGTGAATAACCCTGATCAAAAGGCATCTGTTATTGGTGATTTGATGTAATTACTGTGCTCAGTAGGAAGAATGGGCCCCTGGGTTTTCTGGCTCACCAGCTGCTCCAGATGCATTCCTGGCACTCTGGAAGGTCCCACCGTGGAGCTTGGGAGCTTGTAGTGAGCTCAGAAAAATAAGGTCAGAAGAAATCAACACTCCATGGCAGTCAAGCCCTTATTGCTATAAATAGCTGACACCCTCAGTGATACTGGAGGAGCTGAGGATCCCATTCTGCTGAGGTTTTTTGGGTTTTTTTTTGACCCTGGCTGCTTTCCAACTTTCAAAATGTCACCCAGTGGCAGCTGTAGGTGGCTTTACTTAGTGACCCATGAGCCTTGTGGTATGCAACAGCTTGGCCTCTCACCCTGGTAGCCTTTAATGAGCACAGGGCAGTGTCAGGATCAAAAGGGCTGATACTTAACTGGGGGCAACCATCAGACCTTGACTAACCACCCTGGGATAGTGTCAGTGCTTGTCTTGCAGTTGGGAAATCAGCCTGGAGGAAGAGTAGTGTGGAGTAATTGCATCCCAGGAGGCAAATCCTGCAGCTGGGTGGCTCTTGGGCCAGGTGACACAGCAGGGACTTGGTGGCCAGGCTGAAACTGGGAATTCTGACACTGTTACTGCCCAGTTGCTGTGGTCTGTGAACTGGCTGAGGTCTTTATTCTTCCTGCTTTGTGTGAGGTCTAATCACACTTTTCACACCAACAAAGCTGACTGCAGGCTCCGGGGTGGCTGTCACCTGCAGAGTGTGACCATCAGCCATAGCCAGTCCTGAGCTTGTGTCCCATCCTGGCTCCTCCAAAATGCCCTCATTTCCAGCCAAGGCCCAAAGAGCTTCCATCTGTCACAGGTGCTTCAGTTCTTGTGTCCACCCCAAAGCATTTACCAGGGCTTGAGCTTTACAAGAGGTGCTTTGGCACCCACTTGACTCCCTTTTACATGGACTAAAAATGGCTTTTACCTCCAGTTCTGCCTGCATTCCTGTTCTGCATGTGTAACTCTTCAGAAAGTCAGGCTCCCTAGGAGCCAGTTAGTCCTTGGTATCAAACTAAAATGGAAATCTCAGATGATTGTGTTCAGATAAGTGTTGTGGCACTGTCAGGGCGTGCTTTCTGTGCTGCATCCACCCCAGCTGCTGTCCCTGGAAGGTTCAAGGCCGACTCAATCCCACATTGCACACTGTCAATAAACTGACTCATTTTCCTGCTATAAAGAGTTATCAGCTGTTAGGTATTTCTGGGTAAGGGCACACATGTGAACTTCAGCATGGCTTTCCAGTCCAACCTTCCTGGTGCTGGCTTATCATCCCTGAGATATTGGAGTCAGTGTGGAGGGCTCATGTTGGAGTGAGTGAGTGACACGAGGGAACCGAGTGTTCGGGGTGAGTCAGGTCAAACTCCATCAGTTCATGTGGCACAGAGAGGAAAGGGTATTTGTTATCTGCTAGAGCCTGTCAAGTGTTACACAACTCTTACTAGTTGTAAGTAGTTGAGGTTATCTCTTAGTGTTATTTAAACAAGGAAAGTAAATTGATCTCTTGGCCATCTGTAGCATATTTGAGGGAGTTGGCATGGGTTTTGTCACAAAACTGTCTTAAAACTGGCAGCATTTATCAAAATGCTCTCCCAGACAAGGTTTGGAAGCCAGGTGTGTGGTGCTGGACTATTTTGGCTGTCTGTGTTTGCTTTGATTCTGGGAATAAACTGTAAATATTTACATGGATAACCTTCTTTTAGCAAGTCCTTTATCTGTGGGAATTCAGACCAAAGAGTGAAAAGCCTGTCCACCTGCAGGGCTGATAGTGGGTCAGGCTGGAAGTGTGTGTGGGAGCTGGCAGTGTGGAGAGGCATCTTCCCTTGCTCTGATGGGAGGAGGAGCACAGCCATGTGTGGCACTGTGACATTCTTCTGCCCTCAGGTCTCTTTAAATGCACACAGTTATCCAGCTGCTGGTGCTGTGAATATTCTGCTGTGTTGAATAGGCAGGTGTTCAGGTAAGCTTTTGGAAAAGTTCCTCCTAAAGGCCTTTTGGTTGGTGAGCCACCTTCAATTGGCAGGTGTGTGTCCTCATGAAAAATCACTTCAGCCAGACCTTGGGACTGTCTCCTTGGGTTATCCTTCTGGAGTTAGAGCTGAGGGCACACCAGATAACTTCCAGACTCCATGGCAGGAAAGCCCAAGTATCCTTGCACTATTACAGGAAGCTTTGTCTGGGTTCAATTTTGAAGGTAGAACTGAGACTTGGAGCAGAACAGTCAGCTTGAGCAGCCTCTGGGGTGCACTGGGATCTTTTCTGTAAGCAGACAAGTAGAACTAGCTTTAACATTTCCATCTTTTTTCTTTTCTTGTCAGTATCATGAGGGCACAATCAAGAATGTGCGAGAAGCCGCAGAAAGCTTTGCCTCTGATCCCATCGCCTACAGACCTGTGGCCATTGCACTGGACACCAAGGGACCTGAAATCAGAACTGGACTCATTAAGGGAGTAAGCTGCTTTTTTTTTATCACACTTTTTTCACCACAGACTCAATACTGTGTTGAACCTGTGGCCATTTTCAAACAAAAAGATGTCATAGGAAGTGAGGTAACAAACCACCTCCCAAAAGTTCTGACAGATTGCTGTGGGCTGTGAGGTGGTGGTGTACTGGTTTTTACTGGTGTTGTTGTCACACAGAGTGGCACAGCAGAAGTGGAGCTGAAGAAGGGTGCACAGCTCAAATTGACCCTGGACGATGCCTTCATGGAGAACTGTGATGAGAACACGCTCTGGGTGGACTACAAGAATCTCATCAAAGTTGTAGAAGTTGGCAGCAAAGTCTATGTGGATGATGGTCTGATTTCTTTGGTGGTTAAGGAGAAAGGTGGGTAACAGTCATTTTAACTCTGCCTATTTGTGTGTTCCTCAGGACATATTTGTGGTTTCCCTCCAGTAACTGTTTCATAGTTTGCAGTTGTAGAAAGGAGAACATGGTTCTTGATGGTTTAGTGAGACTTTGCTAAATTTCTCTATCTCAAGTGTGGGAACTTTCCAAAATTTAACTTCAGCTGAGTTTCATCAGGCTGGCATCTAAACCCCATCTTCAAAGGGGAATTTATGGTAGGGCCATATCACTATTTATGATCAGCCAGGCTAATTCATGCTCTTAATGAAGGCTTTAACTGGTTTTACAGCACAGGCCCTGGGTTTTGTAGTTAAGAGACAGAACTAGTTTTAACTGGCAATGTAGAGGTAAGGTTACTTCCATAATACTCCCTTTATAGTGCTGCCTAAACTGCTGTAGCCTCAAGCCTCTCAATCTGTGAGCATGTAGGGAGTGGGAGGCAAGGCTTTGGTGTTGCAGGGCTCTGTGTGCAAAATTGCAGCCTGCCAGCTTTTCTTGGGGGAGGCAATCCCAACCTCCTGCAGGGAACAGCTGCTATCTTATCCAGGAACAGCCTGGAAGTTGTTTTTAAGACCAATCTATTGTGTTCCCAAGGATAAGCTGCAAGCCTGTGTGATACAGGAATGCTCTGAAGGGATGGCATGTGCTTTTTATCGCGTGTGCCGCTGTTGACACCGCAGTTCCCAGGCAGGGAGGTGTGTGGGAGTTGGTAGCAGGAGCTGTCCTGTAAACACTGACCATGGGAACCTGTGTTCCAGGGAAGGACTATGTCATGACAGAGGTTGAGAACGGTGGCATGCTCGGCAGCAAGAAGGGCGTGAACCTGCCCGGCGCTGCCGTCGACCTGCCCGCCGTCTCTGAAAAGGACATTCAGGACCTGAAATTCGGTGTGGAGCAGAACGTGGATATGGTGTTTGCTTCCTTCATCCGCAAGGCTGCTGATGTCCACGCTGTCAGGAAGGTGCTGGGGGAAAAGGGAAAGAACATCAAGATCATCAGCAAGATCGAGAACCATGAGGGTGTACGCAGGTGAGCTTTGTGCAGGGGATGCTTTGGGTTTGTCACACTGAAATAAAGCGACTCACACTCCCTTTCTGTAGCTTCAGGCAGCTTTGTGTAGCACTGAATATGTGCTGTGCCTTGCTTCTGGTTTTCTTCCTCCTTCCTTGGCATTGCAAGAACTCAGAGAGCCCATGAAAAGCGTGAGTGCTCCTTTCAGAGGAGGACAGATGGGAAGGTGCTTTGCAGTACAAATGGGATAACACAGCTCTTCTCTCGCTGTCAGGTTTGATGAGATCATGGAGGCCAGCGATGGCATTATGGTGGCCCGCGGTGACCTGGGAATCGAGATCCCAGCTGAAAAAGTCTTCCTTGCCCAGAAGATGATGATTGGGCGCTGCAACAGGGCTGGCAAACCCATCATCTGTGCCACTCAGGTACTGGAAACACCACCTTTGGCTCCTCACTGCCAGAGTCTGCCCACGAGGGAATGTTGGGGCACCCATGGGTTGATGGTGTTGGTTAAAAGAGATGTAGAGAAGTTTTGCTCACAGCTGAAAAGCTCATGTTTTTAGGCATTGCTGTGTTTGGGATCTTTTCCCAGTTAGATTATGGGACCTCTTGCCAAAGGTTATATGCCTCAAAACATCACATGGTAATGAGCCCTTTGGGGCTGACCTTGCAAATTCCTGGGAAGAATGGCACATGGTTTTCCTTGGCATCTTATGGCAACTCATCCCTGCCTGACAGGGAAGGTTTGCTGGGATTCCCAGGTGTCTTAGAAAATGTACCCACACTGGAACTTCAGAAGGAACTGAGTAAAGGATCCTTCTCCTTTTTCTGGGAGTGAATAGGGATCACTTGCACAGTCCTCGAGCACTGGGAGGATTGGTTTCCTGACTGTCCTTGCTCTGCACACAGGTTGTGGAAATTAAGACTTCTTTAGGCAGTAATCATTAAAAAAGCTTCTGGATTTACAGTGGCATGTGCTCCTTTTTGCTGTATTGCTACAGGAATGCAGCTGAAACACAGCCTGAGGCAATGTCCCATGGGTGAAGCACATAGTGTTTAAACAAGTGGTGAGCTCCAGCTGGGGGGAAGCTGAGCACCTGAGGAAGACAGGAGAGCTGGCCAGAACTGGGGTTGGAAAGGGATTAGAAGTGCTCACCTCATGGAAAGCTGTCCCCTTTTCCACTCCTTTAAGTGGGGATGCTTAGGAACCTGTTGGAGTTAACTGTTCTGATTTTACTACCCTGTATGTATTGTCTAAAGCATTTGAAATCCTGAGTTGGGGGAAGGCAACTTCATTGGTGCAGACTCTGCTCTTTATGATTTCTGGATGATAAAATCCCCAAATTTGAGAATGTGTGACTGGATTTGAGCTTTCCATAAATGCATGTAATGCCACACTGCTCTAAAGAGCTCTGAGTTCCTTGGGCCAAGCTTTGTGCTGAGAAGTTGAAGGTTGGGAGTCTTTTGTCTGAGATGTTGTATGGCTTAAATCTGCCTGGAAAAGGAGTAAATGTGGAATGGGTATAAAATGGAGTGGGTTATTTTCCTGACTGATGGAGATCAAAGCTGCTTTAGGGGCCAGACTCTCTCTCTGTTCCATACCCCTGGCGAACTCCTAGATTCCTGAGGTTGCGTCCCACTCTGTGCCCAAGCCATAAGGAGTATTGAAGTGCAGCCCCTTCCTGTGGCAGAGTGTTGATCATCCCAGTGGGTTTGTTCCCTCCCAGATGCTGGAGAGCATGATCAAGAAGCCTCGCCCGACCCGCGCTGAGGGCAGCGACGTGGCCAACGCCGTGCTGGACGGCGCCGACTGCATCATGCTGTCCGGGGAAACTGCCAAGGGAGACTATCCCCTGGAGGCTGTGCGCATGCAGCACGCTGTGAGTACTGCCTGCCTGCCCTGTGGGGACAGGGACACCCATTGCTCTTGGCCACCTCAGCTGGCCACTCCAAGGCTGAAATGGGTGCCTAAAATAGCCATTTTTTTCCTCACACTCTGCTATGAGTGATTTTTTTTTTTTAACAAACGTGGTTCTGAGGGCTTGGAATCTCACTTTGTGTGCTCCAAACTTGCCAAGCAGAGCTGAGAGCTGCTCTGTAATGCTGAGATATAAAACTTTTTTTTTTGCCTTTACCTCAATAGAAATTTCATCCAATGTTCTATTGCAGTGGCATATTAAGTGCTTTAAACTGCTGCATAGTCAAGGAGCTGCTTTAAGCAGTTTATCTATAGATAATGAAAGGTTTTGGCTGAGTCCTGCATGGGAGGGGGTGGGGAGGCTCCTGAGGGTGATTTACAGCACTGCTGCATTCAGCACCTGCTGTGTGCTGGGGGTTGGGGGGTTTGTTGCATGAGTACTGACAGCACCATATTTTTACATGCCTGAACTGCCAGAAACCTCTGCTCTGCTTCAAGTTCGTGTTTCAGCTGATATAAGCCTCATGTCAAGTACCTGTGGGCATTGCTGCTCCCCAGTTAGCAGTGCTGTGAATCACAACACAGTGTGAATCACATCACAAGTTCTAACTCTCACCAGTTTTATTTGCAATTCAGCTTCTATAGGTTATTCAACTCAGCCAGTGTTTGTTTGCAGTGTGTTACCTAAACATCTTTTACCTCAATATGGAGTGGTGTTTTTCTGCATGAGGCAAATGCAAAATACAACTTACAATCAGTGGGCAGTGGTGCTCCTTTGCAGGCCAAATACTAACTAACTTCACTAACCAATACTAGTGCACCTTACAGCTTCTCCCTCTTTTTCCAACCCCTAAATCACAAGGATCAACTGCCTACCAAGACTTGGGAACTTGCTGCAGCAAACCTTACACCTGGGTTTCCATCCTGGCATTAATTCTTTGGGCTGGGCAGGTTGTGTTGTACCTGTAGCCTGATTTGAGGATCTGTTGCATGTGCTTCCCTCCTCCTACAGACCTGGGCATGGTGTTCATTCCACCAGGGCTTCTGGAGAAGCACTGAAGGCTTTAACACTGCAGAAATTGAAATACAGATTGGCTAAGTGTGAGATGTTCCAGGCAGCAAGGTGCCAACTCTTGTGGTAGGAGCACATGCAGTACAGTGAGGATCTTTCCTCTGAGCTAATTCAATTCTCATTAGTCAAGCCCAGCAACAATGTCCCGAGTAACCATGGTCTGGGGATCTGCAGTATGGCTGGAGCAGGTGGATGTTACCATCTGAAGTGGGCAGTAGCAAACTTCTCAATACTGGCCAGGCTGATTGCTGTAGGTGGGAGTGGGCATCCATCCATTCCACTCCAGGATCCACACTTCAAAGCCCAGCCTGGCCATGCTGTGCTGCCCGATGGGACCAAGGTTTAAACAGCCTCTCCATTTTCCTTTCTCCCACTCCCTGGTATCCCCATCCGTGCACCAACTGGAAACCCTCTATAGCTATTCCTGTCTGAGCAGATCCAGCTGTGGGGTGAAGTTAAGGATTGCTATGCCCCTCTGCAGCTGCTGTCAAAGCAGACACCTGTGTTCCCACGTTCCATAACGTGTGGAGAGTGCAGACTTCCCCTTAAAATCAGATCTGCTCTCTATGTTACATGGACCTGCTGCATTTGTCCAGGAGCTGAAAATAAACTGCCAGGTTTCCAGCTCCTGCATTTGGAGTAAGTGTTGTGATGCAAATACTCCCCTTTTATCTAAATCCAGCAGTAACAATATGCTTTAGGACAAGTTGGCACTGGCCTGCTTTTCTGGCCTGCTGCCTGTGTCCTGTTATTTTTAGAGCTAAGATACTTAACTACTTTGGCTTAAACTGATAACTGTGGAAGGGATAATTCCCAGCATCACATAAAATAATTCATTAACACTAGAGTGGCAAAATTCTGAATTTTCTAACTGCAAAACTTTCACTGTGATGGCACATCAGTCTCTAATTCAACACGAACTTGTCATGCTTTGTGTAGCAGCTGTTCACTTTGTGGAGTAACTGGGTGAAATTGTCCTTGAGAAGATCATGAACCTTTGCATGCTTTTCTAGTCTCTGCAAGCCTTCTTTATCAGGTTGTCAGGCTTTCTGAGATGATTAGACACGATGATTCCCAGGATTCTGGGATGCACAGGTTGCCGAACCTGTTGCCAATGCTCAGCCAGAACACAAAGCCTTTAGTTGTGCCTCTGTCCCTCTCATCTGTCCATATCTGGCACTGTACAAACACCCAACATCTGTGACAGCCCTATAAGGAAGACTTGTTTTGATTTATTTCCCTATTACCTAAAGGAAATCACATTTGGATGTGAAGCTTTATTGACTCTCAAGTTAAAATAAATCTTTGTTGGCTCTCAAACCAAATCTTTATTTGCTCTCCATGGAAGCCAAATTTTCATAGACTCTGAAATTCAACTAAATCTTCATGGACCCTGAAGTTAATCTAAATGTAACAAGACTGAGAGAACAGTCTCCCACCTTCAGGGGTGACATTTAAAATGTGTTACTTGCATGTTGGCTCCATGAAAACTGTTCCAGCAGCACTCTGTTGGAGCCTAGGAAAGGGAGCCAGATATTCTGTCTTACAAAATTGCAAGCAGGAGCATGGGCAGGCAGGTAGGTGGCATAAGAGTCTCTCAGGAAAGTCATAAGCAGCCATGACAAAGCACAGTCTGGCTCTGAGCTGGCTTCTTCTGCTCCTTGAAAAGCAATTTACGTTTGCCTGCTCTGCTGGAACTCCCAAATACAACTAAAATACCGTGTTTGGAAAGCCTGCCCAGTGACTGGGGCCTGCCAGTCCCATGGTATGGTGAATTTTAGCCTGCTTACATTTGGCAAAGTGAAAACCCGAGAGACAAAAAGCTTCACTGCTTCACCTTAATGCCTTCTTGCATGCACTACTATGACAATTAAGCAAGTTAATATGATCTCATGTTCCTGTGGTATATCTTTCCTTCTTTTCTTTCCTCTGTTCTCCTCCTTCCCTCCCACTCGGGCCTGCAGATCGCCCGCGAGGCTGAGGCCGCAATGTTCCATCGACAGCTGTTTGAAGAAATTTTACGGCTCAATGCTAACACCAGCGACCCTGCCGATGCCATGGCGGTGGGCGCCGTGGAGGCCTCTTTTAAGGGCTTAGCTGCAGCCGTGCTAGTCCTGACTGAGTCCGGCAGGTAGGGCTCAGAGAGGGGGCTTGGGCCAGCCCTTGCTGTGGCTAAACACGCTGCACTCTAACACTGCAGTCTTTGGCCAGTTGCTCACTGCCCATGCCGACCTTGTGTAACCGCTGCCATGTGAGCTGACCCGTGCCAGGGAGGGATCCCAGCAGGCAGGAGCAGAGCGAGAGTGCCTGGCAGTTGGCATGAGTGTCACCTGAGTGTGGGCTTGACAGGGCGAGGTGCCACCATTGGAAAAACAACCCTTGGGAATCGAGTGGTTCCTCTGCAGGGCCGTGCTGTTGGGGCGAGCTTAGCCTGAGCTCGCTGGTTAATGGCAGTGCAGATGTGGCACTCTGTGCCGGAGCACCTCGCCCTGCCCCGTGCCCGAGCGCCTGCCGTGAGTGTTGTCTCCGAACGCGTGTTGCTCTTGTAGATTGCCCGGGAGGCCGAAGCCGCCATCTTTCACAGGCAGTTGTTTGAGGAACTGCGTCGTCTGACCCCCCTCAACTGCGACCCCACCGAGGCCGCTGCAGTTGGCGCTGTGGAAGCGTCCTTCAAGTGCTGCAGCGGGGCCATTATTGTCCTCACCAAGTCTGGAAGGTAGGAGGGATCAGGTGCCCCCAGGTCGAGCCTGCTGTGTGACAGGGTGGGGGAAGGAGAATCTCGTGGCTTTGAGAGACCAGTGGAGTCAGGTTCTGGCAGTGCCTGCGGTGGTGGTTCCTCGGGAGATGGACACACATCCCTACGCTGAGTCCTCGGCCTGCCTCTGCCAGCGTGGCACCAGCTCCGAGCCCAGCCTCCCTCACTGCTGCAAGGGGCAGCAGCGCCAGCTGGAAGAGCCAAGGGAAAATAAGTGTTGCAGCTTCAATTCAAACTTCTTGGCAAGAAATCATCAATGTAACAGTGAGGCAGAAGTTCAGTGGATGCACAATCTATTTATTTTCTTTTAAATCAAGGCTTTGGCCTTTTCTAGTAGCATCCAAATTATTGGTCTCTTGCTAGACTTTGCAGTCATCAGCCCTGCTTGCCTGAGCCTAAGGCGTGAAGAGGGACTGCACAGCCTGTGATTGGTAGGCAGGGAAATGGAGAGAGTTGGAAACGTCCTCTTCCAGGATTCCTTGCCCCTGCCTGCAGGTAATCTCTGCACAGACAGGCATCTGGCAAGCACCAGATGAGCTCAGTGGCTGCAGGTGAAGAGTGCTGGAACAATGTAGTTTGGGATTTCTGTCCAGCAGTGGTGATAGCTGCCAAGCAGAGACCCGTTCTTCCAGTTGTGGAATGGGAGCTGGAGCCTCATGGATCAGCTCTTCCATCTAGAGGACCTGGGCTGCCTGCTCCCAAAGCACGTCCGACCATAAGTCTCAGACTGCTTTCTGGAAGGAAATCAGGATTTCTCACACTGGATTCACACCATAACAGTAGTGCAGCAAACGTACCTGAAGATGTGGACCATCGGTGAAACCTTCACCAAAATGTACAGCTTAAATGATATTGAGCAGAAAATTATTTTCTGCAGAGATGAGGAGGGAACTATAAGCACGGAGTTCTGGATGTCCTCATGCTTCTAATGTTTCTTGGTCAAATGTTCCAGCCTTACACTTGACCTTCTTAAAGAGATTTGAACTCTGATATTTGAGTATTTTTAGCTGTGGATTAGGTTAACTCTTGTGAGTACCTGAATCTCCCAGATCTCACGGGAGGCGGCTTGGATAGTGTGGGCAGGATTGTCTGAGAGCTGGTACGTGTGGTTGGGTGCTTGGAGCAGTCTGCTGGCCCCTGCTTTCAGCAGCAAACTTTGCATCTGAGTGTCGCTGAGCTTGGCTTCTCTAAACGAGGCTGCAAAAGCAAGTGGAGACACCAGCATGTCTGCTGGAGAGATAGAGCTGCAGATGCCATAACCTTGCAGTTGAATCCATTTTGGAGATTCTTTTCCTCAGCAGTGCTCAGAGAAAGGAAAGCTGTAGTCTAGTCCCTGCCCAGGCTGTGCTGCTGCTATTTTAAGGTGTTTTAAAGACTTTGTGCCCAACTTCCCAGTATAAATTTTGTCCTCTGTTGCATTTGCTTCCCATGGGGTGCAGGAGCAGAGCTCTGTGTGGAGGAACTGGCTGTTTGCTGGCTTCAGTAGGTGGCTGGGAGGCAGATGGCTTCCTCCTTGGCATGCTTTGGGCAGCGCTGCTGGCACCGGCTCTTTCCACCCTGAAAACCGGGAGCTCCTCAAAACAGGGAACTTTCAGGGACCCCTGTTGAGATGCCAAGGCCTGCTTGCAGAGGCCAGAATAAATGGCACCTCGCCACCCTAACATAGCAACAGAGACAAGTAAAGGCTTGTTCAGGGACCAAAACACCCTGATGGCACTTGCTAAACTTGGAGGTGAGGAGATTGTCACCACCAGTGGGGGCAGCCAGTGGTGGTCTGCCCCATTGCCTAGTCCAGCAGAGCATCAAGGTGGTTGGTGAGTGGCTTTTGTGCAGTCTGGTCACATCCCCCCGAGGTTTTGGGGAGCTCTGGTAACTGACAGATAGACCTTGGGCTGCTGTGCTCCTGCAGACCATTGCCATGTGTCTCTCCGGAGGCAGTGGTGGCCGTGTGGAGCCCCAGCGTGGCTGTTGTCCCCGCAGGTCGGCACACCTGGTGTCACGGTACCGCCCGCGCGCCCCCATCATCGCCATCACGCGCAATGAGCAGACGGCGCGCCAGGCCCACCTGTACCGCGGCATCTTCCCCGTGCTCTGCAAAGACCCCGCCCTGGACGCCTGGGCCGAGGACGTGGACCTGCGCGTGGCCCTGGGCATGAATGTTGGTGAGTGGCACCCTCCCCCTGCCCTGGGACACGGCTCTGGTGGTGGCCCCAAGCACCTGGGTCGTACTTTGGGGTCACTGGTGATGGGAAGAGAGGAACTGGCTGCCTGTGTGGTAACTGGATCCGGACGGGAAACGGGCGGTGGTGGCGTGAGCAGAACCACATCCGATTGGGAAATGAGGTGGTGGGTTTGGCACAGCTGCCTTTTAAGGAGTTTTCAACAGAAGCCCAGGTTGGGTTTTTTGGTGAGTGATAGGCCTGTGACACTCAGCACTCCTGAGGGACAAGGGAAGCCTGGAGTGGGGCTGACTGTCTCTGTCCTACACCCCTCCAAATCATGTGCTGTGGAATTTCAAGCTCTGTCGCAAAGAACCCCAGAGCAGAGGCAAAGGGTGTCAAATGGGTGGGCAGCAGGAAGGTGGGGTACCCTCCTGGAGCCCCAGCTGCTGTGGCACAGGCAGCCTCAGTGACGCGGGGAGTGGGTGATGAAGGAGCCAGGGTGGGACGGTGCTCTGACGCCTCCCTCTTCTCTCCTAGGCAAAGCTCGAGGGTTCTTCAAGAGCGGCGACCTGGTGATCGTGCTGACGGGCTGGCGCCCCGGCTCTGGCTACACCAACACCATGCGTGCGGTGCCCGTACCCTGAGCGCCCAGCGGGCCTTCTCCCCCTGCCCCTCCCCTCCCAGCACCCCACTGCCCCGTCTCCCCTTGCAGTAGACCAGCCATCGCTTGCGCTGTCGTCCTTGTCCCTAGAGTGGATGTAGGTTGCTAAACACCACCCAGTGCAGCAGCAGCAGGGGCAAGAGACCTTAAATCACTAAAAAAAATTATACTTGAAGTGTTTAGTTTTTTAAAAATCTCTCCCTGTAGTTAAAGTCCTGCCTTGATGTGTGTTGGAGTCAGCGTAGGAGGTTCCTGCGTGCTGTTGGGACTCCTCTTTCCTGGTGACTGTGCTCAGAGTGTGAAATGTCCCTTTTCCTGGCCCTGGTGTGGGGTTTTGGGGAAGGGGAGAGGCAATGTTTAGTCAACGGTTCTGCTGGACCCCTCCTTGCTCGAGGCAAGCTGCTACTCCCCCCTCCTGTAATGGCTACATGCCTCTCCAGACCCAATTCAAGGCAGATCCAGCCTTTGTGAGCTGGCTGCTTGGGGAATGGGGGCAGGGGAAGGGTGTTGGCTCCATGCACAGAGCTTCCCGTGCTCCCCTTGCAGCGTTGTCTCCTGTGTTAGTCATGTTCCCCCACCACCCCAGAGCCCCCCCCTCACCCAGCACTCTGATGGGCCCTGGGGTGGAGAGCACAACTGTTCATCAATAAAGAAAAGCTGAAGCACCTGCTGGGCTGAGCTGCTCCTTTGGGGGTTCATGCGGGGTCTGCAGGGGAAGGGGGAGATCTGGTGAAGGGCTGCAGGAGCTGGGGAGGGCTGCAAGGGTGGGAAAGTGCTGAGGGTTCCAAGTGGAGATCTGGTGCAGGAGTCTGCAGGGCTTGGGCTGTTCGGTCTGGGATCTGCAGGCATTAGGGGGGGCTGCGGGGAATCTGCTGCAGTTTGAGGGGGTGCCAGTGGAGGAGTTTGCTCGGGTTGGGGCTGCTTGCAGGGGTAGAGGGGCTGTACGAGGCGTTAGGCGCTCAAGGGAGGCAACGGCAGGGCTGGAGGCATCTCGGGGTGGGGAGTGGGCCCAAGGAGGAGTCAGTAGGGCTGGGGGCTCTACTGGCATTTCTGGGGGAAACTGTGGGACCTGGGGTTTCTGTGCTTGGAGGAGAGAGCCAGCAGGGCGCCTGGCTGACATCCAGGCCGGTTTCTCCCGTCCTGAGCCCCACCCGGAGCGGAGGAATCCCGGAGCTCGCCCGCCGCGGCCCCTTTAAGAGCCTGTACCGCGGTCGCTTTAAGGGCCGGGACCCCGCCAGGCTCCGGCCCTCACGGCGGTGGGCGGGGCCTGCGGGGGCGGGACGCGGTGCTCAGTGTGGCGGAGGCGGGACTGGGCGGTAGGAGCCAATGGGCGGAAGGAAGGGGGCGGGGCTCGGCAGTGAGCGGCCAATAGGCGGGGTGGAAGGCGACGGGCGGCCAATGGGCGGGCGCCGTGGCGGCGCGAGGAGGCCGGGGCGCGCGGGGCATGACGGCGGCGCGCGGGGCCGCGCGCAGGTAGCGGGGGGGCTCGGGGGGCTCCGGGGCTGGGGGGGACCCGGCACTGAGGGGGGCTGGGTCCGGGAAGGGCCTCGGGGCCGGAGGGTGCCGGGACCGCGTCCCTCCCGCCGCCGCCGCCGAGCCGGTGCTGGCCCTCGGCCTGTCCCGGCCGGCGGCGCCGCACTGAGGGGAGCGCGGAAACACCGATACCCCCTCGCCCATTCCCCGAGGAGACGGATCGGACCGGGCCAGGCCGGGCTGGGCCGGGGAGAAGTCCTGCCGCTGCCCGCCGGCGACCCCGCCGGCTCCGCCTGAGGGGCTCTGAGCGCCGGCGGGGATGGGATCTGCCCGGGGCTGCCCCGGGCGCGGCCCCGGTGCTGGCCGAGACCCACGGTCCCACCGTGCCCCGCTCAGCCCCGCAGGCCAAGGGTCGCCTCCCTCCGTGCTCCGTCCGTGCCGCGGGGCGCTCGGAGCGGCTCCCGGGGAGATGAGACCCTCTGACCTGCGGGCATCCCGGGACCCGGGTCTCGGCTCTGTCCCCGCCGTGACCCCCCGGTTCCCGGGGCGGGGAACACCGGGGACATCGCGGGAGAGACGCGCGGGGCTCCCTCCGGCCTTGACGTCGCGCCTCATTCTCTCCTGCCAGCGCCGCTCGGCTCCGGCCGTTCCTCTCCAGCATCCCGGGGTGGCTCCGCTCCAGCTCCGACACGCGGGACTGAAATGACCTTGGACGCCGGGACCAAGGGCAGCTCGCCGAATCCCGCCCGGGCTCGCTCGGGCCGCGGCCGCCCGCCCGCCGGTGCCTCCCTCCGCCTCTGAGCCTCCTGGGGTTTACGGGAGGCGGGATCGCTGCCCGGCTCGCTCCGGCCTCCGCCGCGCGTTTCTCCGGCAGCGGGGAAGGGATCCCGCGGAAAGCGCTCGCCGACGGAGGGGCTCGCGCCGGACCTTTTCCAGGCTGGATCCCAGCGCCGCGTAAGGGAAGGGAGACGCCGATGCCGTGGGAGGGAGAAGCACCGGGTTTCGCCTGGCAAAACCGGGGGTTCGGGGAACCGGTGTGGGCAGGGAGGAGGTGTTAGGAATGGGCAAAGGGGCATCAGTTCGCTGGATTGTTTTCAATTTGCTGGGAACTTCTACACCAACCCTCTCTGCCTCCTCTCAGGAGCGCTGAACTCCGACTGGTTTTGTTCCGCTTGTATTTTGGGACACTTGGGATGGTGAGTTTACCTCAGGAGCAGTTTGGTGCTGAACAAATTCTTTGAGGAAAGTTACAGTATGAGCTGCTAGAAAGTGTTTTCCTCACTGTGCTGGCACTGGAAGCGCCTCTTGGAAGGGAAACCTCCCTGTGCCTGGAGCCCAGCCTTACCCTGTGCTCCCAAACTCTGGATGCGTATTATCCCTGATGCATCTAGGAGCAAGATCTGGACAGAGCAGACAAAGCAGCTCCTGCCATGTCCCTGCTGGGGCTGAGGATGCTCCTCACAGCCCCCAGACTCCCCCAGAGCATCCCACTGCCAGCACTGTGTCCAGGAGTTGTCCCTGATAGTGGCCATGAGAGGGAGAGAAAACAAGGATGCAGCACTTCCAAGTGCTTTCCAGCCTGTGTTTTTTTTTAATTTTAGGGGATTTCTGTGTGTTTGGTGACCTCGGAGGGGTTCTGATGCCTTTGCTGTCCCCGATCCCTGTGTGGTGCCCCTTGGTGTCAGCACCGGCTGGGGATAAATCCGCTCACCCGGATTAAGCAGTGCAGGCGCTCGTGGATTTAAGGGATGACGTGAGGGAAGCCTGAGAGTGCTGAGCTCTGGACAAGGAGGCTCCAGATCGGGTCAGAGCCCCTTTTCAGCATGGAAGAAGGGCACATGAAGGCTTTGGTGCCTCCATGATAGGAGTTTCAGCCTCAGGGCAGGTTGGCATCCCCTGGCAGAGGATGCCTGAGGAGTCAGGTAGGGAAAACACCTTTTGGTGCTATGCCAGGGGATGTTATTTTGGTGCTTGTTATTTGGTGCTTCTTGTCAGTAAGGTCTCCTTTTCCTTCCTGACACATCCTTTGATCTGAGCTCCTAAAAACCCACAACCTCAGTGTGTCCATCTCATCCCTGCAGTGCTTGGACTCCTGGGCTGTGCCTGCAGGTCTTTGCCAACAGTGGCTGTGGGAATCCAGGAGCTATTTCCCAGCCTGTTTCCAACCACACAGCACCAATGACTTCTGTTTGGTTCTGTGCCCCCGTGGATGTGTTAGCTGTTGTGGGAGCATTCCCTGTGCCTCCAGCTGGGAGTCAGATGGGCTCCATTGCACTTGGACAGTGTTTTGGTCAGGGCTCTGAGGCTGTGGGGATGTGGGAGCTCACGCAGCTTCAGCTCTCAGCCCATTTGGCTGAGCACCCCTATCCTGACTTTTCCTGAGTTGAGGGGATTATTTCCATGGGTTTTTCTCAGATGAGCCCCTCAGAGCAGGAGCAGGCTGTGTCTAGGTGGGGAAGGAGCTGCTCTCAGAGCAGAGGGAGTTTGGTTGGCTCCTCGGCCTGGGCTCTGCCGCACTGCCACGGCATCACCCCGCGGGCACCGGGCTGTGCTCCAGCCCTGCGCCTGTCCCGCCTGCTGCCGCTCCTCCTGTCCTGCCGCCGCCCCACCTGCTCTGCCATCGCCCCCTGCCTGGGGAGCTGAGCGCTTTCCCTGCAGTCATTTCCTCTCCATGGCTCTGGGGCTGTTTGCTGGCTCTGCCTTGCCACCGGTCCCCTGGGATCGTGCTCTGCTTGGCTGCCAGTGCCGCAGCAATATCCGGCGGTGGTTTGCCGAGGGTGGAAGTGTCACCCTTGTGGCCTGCCAGGTGATAACCTGCCTGTGGCGCTGGGCCCGTGTTTACTTACCTGCTGTGGCTGATAAGCACCTCTGATAACGTTCCCGATGGTAAATAACTGGCTCTGAGGTGCCTGGTGATGGCTCTGCCCTGGGAAGATGGTGTTTGCTGACCAAGAGGAGCAGACCCTGGCTGAAATCCATCCCCCCTAGGAGTTTTGTAGACCTGTGGTTTCTCCCATCCCAGCCTCCAGCCCTTAAGGAGAAGAGTCTCTGCTTTGGAGGGTGTTATCTCAGGGAGCCACAGCAATTTGGCTGCTCTGTTCTGAGCACTGGGGAGTCCCTGGCAGAAAAATGACTTTTTTTTTTAAATCTCCACGTGACTCGAGAAATAGCAGAAATATTCTTGCCGTCCTTGAGTGGCAGATTCTGCCGTCTGTGTGCAGGCTGGGATTGAAGGGAACAGATTTACAGCTCCAGACCCCTTTTCCCCTTTCCCTGGGGGGCTGACGGTGTCTCCTTGCAGTGCCACGCCCATGCATGAGAAGGCAGCTCCCCTGAAGAGCCCTGAGCCCAGGCACGGTCGTGAGAAGCTGGAGGTGTCCCACAAGCAGAAGAGTTTGGATTCCCTCGACGGCAGGTGAGGAGCAGCATCCCAGAGTCTGTCTGCAGTTGAGTGTTCTCTCTTTTCTGTCCTGCTGTGGCTTTCCTGCCAGCTGGGGCAAGGCACAGGGGGGGCCCAACTTTGTTTTCTCCCTGAAATATTGTGGGTATAAAAGCAGGGAAGTGGAAGGGGTTTTGGGGCAGGGGATGGTATTCCTGCTGCTGAGGTTGTTGGTAGGATATTGCTCTCTCCATGGTTTGGAGAGAGCAATCCCCAATCCATGGGATGGACATGGATGGATATCCCTGTGCACAACCAAAGCTGAGTCCACCCTCCTGCTCAGGCACATTCCCAAATTCCTGCCTTTTGCTTTCCCGCAGGAATCCTTGCCCCAGCCGCCAAAGCTGCACATTTCCACTCCCAACCTGTCCTAAGCTGCTGCCAGGTCAGCTCTGGGCTCCTTCCCCCAGAGCTGGGGTGTGTGTGAGGTACCTTGGTCCTGGTGCCTTCACTGGCTCTCATCAGAGATCAGCCCTCAACAGCCAGTACTGACCCTAGCAATGCCCAGTGCCACGATAAATCATGGAGACACCCAAAATGTGGCTTCCTGGGGGTCTCTCTTCAGCCCTGTACATTTTTCTGTGTCTCATATTGCAGCACACGTGTTTTAGGGAGCGAGTGAGAGACCTGTGGCTCTTTGCTTACCTGGTGATGTTTGTTTTTCCTTCCAGCCTCCGCCTGAACGAAGCCCTCAAGGATGAGGACATCAAGAAATGCCACAGGGAAGTGGTAAGCCTTTGGCTGTGGGAATGACCAGGCTGGAGTGTTGTAGCCTGTTGCCCCAGGAGGAGCCTACCTGTGGGGCAGAACATTTAATTTCAGGAGACCTGGTGATGGTTTTCTGTGGCTGTGCTCTGCCTTGCAAACGCTTCCAGGATTTTCCATCCAGAGCAAAGGAGAAAGTGGAAATGTTGACTGAGAGCAGTTAAACTTCTGTCCATTTGAACCTTTTTGCTTGTTCAAATAATGCCCAAACCAGATGGTTTTGGTCCATCTATAGATAAGAGATGCTCTTGAAGAGGAAGGAGTGACAGCAAGTGGCATTTTGCCTTTTCCCATGAAGAAAATGGAGGACAAAAACATTTTTCAATTTCCTCAGAGGCATCTGGGAGGGTGACAGGGCCAGCAGTGGATTTGTGCTAGGAGCAGGGGGTAATGCCCTCCGTGTTCTCCTGGAATGCTCCCACTGGCACCCCCACCATCCCAGCATCCCTCTGGGAGGTGTCTGAGCCAACTGCAGGTGCTGCTGCGCCTTGATCCTCTTATGGCCAGCTCATCCTCTGACAAGGTGCTCAGAGCAGAGGTGACCTTGTACCTGTGGGCAGGAGGGCTCTGCCTGCTTGGCTGCCACCAACCAGCCTTGCTGTGCCAGCCTTCTCTGCACCCTGGCAAAGCAGCTCCTCCCTTGGTGGAGGGAGCTGTGGGACAGCCGTGTCCCACGGGACCATCCCGAGGGCAGGGGGCACAAAGCTGCCTTACAGGACCAGTTGAGCAGAGAGCTGAGCACATTTATGGAAGGCATTGAAGCGCTTTGGAGCTTTACCTTGGCCACAGGAGCGTTCCAGGGCCGACCTGCCGAGCCTCCCGCGGCGGCTGCCGGCAGGCTTTGAAGTGGCGCCGGGAATATAAATAGCTGGATGGCGCGGCGCGATGGGCGCAAAGCAAGTGCTGTCACCGTGTCCCGGATAAGGGAGAGGAGGAGGAGGAGGAGAGAAACCGCTGGGCAAAACAAACTGCCTGCAGATGAGCCTGGCAGAGAACGGGCTCCTCAGCAGCCCCCTGTAGCTATTCAGGGAAATGTTAACCCGGGAGGATGGCACAGCCTTCGCCGGGTGCTGGATCATCCAGCCTTCCTCTGATCCGTCGGGGCTCCTGTTCCCAGCCCGGTGGGACCCCCCTGCGCCGGTCCCGGGTGCGGGCAGAGGGAGGTTTTCTTGCAGGACGGGAATTTTTGGGTCTCCTTATCGGCAAGGTCACCGGATAACTTTGCTCTGCTTTGCTTTCAGGCTGCTAGCAAGTACAACTCCCAGTACCACAAGCTGTTCAAGGACATCCCGACGGAGGAGAGCGTGCTGAAAGGTGGGTGCCAGGGTGAGGGATGGGCATGGAGGCAGCAGGATCTGGCACAGGGATTGCCACGGTTTTCTCCTTGCCTTGCAGTTTGCTCCTGCGCGCTCCAGAGAGACATCCTCATCCAGGGAAGGCTTTACATCTCCCCCAACTGGCTCTGCTTCTACGCAAACCTTTTTGGGAAGGACATTAAGGTAACGTGGGCACCAGCCCACCCTGGTCCCTCAGGGCTTGTAACCACAGCTCATCCCCTCCTTCACCCAAACACCACCAAAATCCCCAAAAAAACCTCCAATAGGAAGGGGAGCATGGCCGTGCCTCCCACTCTGATGATCTGTGGCATCAGCCTGGGGATACCAAATACTGGTTTGGTTTAAAATTCTCTGATGCAAAACCTCCTTCCAGCCGCAATGGCGCTTCAAGGAAGATCAAAGGTTTTAGGGGGGGTGAGATTTGAATCCCTCTTGGCTTTTCTTCTTGATTTACAATCTGATATTTCCCCATTAGTCTTGTGGCTGACGGGGATCTTGGGCAGAGACGACTTCCTTTAAAACTGGGCTGAAGGACTGAATTATTTATATGTGATGCTTTAAACAAATACCTGAAGGAAGCTCGAGCTTTCAGCAAAGTTACCCTGCCAAAAATAACATCCTGCCTTGCTCTTCACCCTCCCTGGGCTTGCATGGGGGGCTCTCCTGGTGGGTGTTAGGGAGGCTGGCTGGGTGGTGCTTGTGCTGTGTCCATCCTGGTGTTCCTGCCCTGCAGGTGGTGATCCCAGTGGTGTCTGTGCAGCTGATCAAGAAGCACAAGACGGCTCGGCTGCTGCCCAACGGCCTGGCCATCACCACCACTGCCAGCAGAAAGGTAACACCAACACACAGCAGATGCCCAGCTCCAAACTGGATGTGGTTTGAGAGCAGTGAACGAAGCAATTCCCATCCCTGGTTAGGAAGTGAGAGTTGCTCTCTGTGCTGGTAGCCAGCCAGGGCAAACACCACAGCTTTGCTTTTGTTCCTGAATTTCACTTTGTTCCTGGACGAAGCAAAGCCCAAGTGAAACTCGGTCGAGCCTGACAAATCCCTGCCAGGCTCACGTAAAACCTTTAAACTCCTTAAACACAAGCAGGGAAAGGGTTTGGGCTGGCATTCAACCAGAGCTGGTGGAAAACTTGGATACAGGGCTGCGTTTCCAGCTTTTAAATCCTGTTGGATGTTGTTGGCTGCAGTGAGCTGATGCAGTGTGTCCAAGTCCTCGCCTGCCCAGGTGCTGCTGCCAGCACTGTGTGTTGCCTTTCCCTGCCAGGGAGGGGGTTGTTCCTGCAGAATGTTGGGAGGCAGTTATTCCTGTGGAATTTGGGAGGTGGGTTTTAGCAGGGAGTGGCACGGGGCAGGATTTGGGCATTCAAAGCCATGTGTGGCTGCACTGCACGTCACCCAGGGGCTCTGTATCAGGCATGGTGAGTGTGGCCCTGTGTCCCTTCTACCCCTGGGGATGTTTTCTGTAGGTCCTGGCTCCATTTGCTGCTGTGTCCCTCTGGGTTGAGCATGGGAAAGCTGTAGGAACAGCGGCTGAGTAAGACTGGCCCCAAAAAAATCTGGTCCAGGTTTTAGCAGGCTGCAAAAATAAGAGCAGGGAAGCTCCGCAGGGAAATGCCTGTGGGGGAGACAGAGTGGCTCCTGAAAACTGGGAGATTCAAGGGCATGATGTCTCTGCCTGTCCCTGCCTGGGGAGAATGGACTCAGGATGGGGGTAATCTCTCCCAACAGCTCACCTCTTTCTCTTGCAGTACATCTTTGTATCCCTCATCTCTCGTGACAGTGTCTATGATGTCCTGAGGAGAGTCTGCACCCACCTGCAGGTACCCACCCACCCACTCTGTGTCCATGGCCCTGAGGCTCTGCACCTGCCCTTTGGGCTGAGCACAGCTCTTCATCACTGCCTCCAAGGCTTTGGACTGCTCCCAGAGCCCTCTCCAGTTCCCAGCATCCTCACTCCTCAGAAGGGATGGGAAGAGGGGCAGGAGCCATGTCTTGGGCACATCCTGACCCCGTGGGCTTTTCTGGGTCATGGATGAGGCAGAGCTCCGAGTTTCTGCTCTCTCTCAGGGCGTGGGTATGAATTATTTATAATCTGGTGGTAATACTTGTTCTGCCACTCTGCACATTGATGCCTTTTGCCCAGATCTAAAGTTTTAAGGGGAGGAAGAATGGTACAAAGTTATGAAAGAATTTCATGTAAGTGGGGGAAGACATCCGTCAGCCCTTGAGCTGGAGAGGATGACCGTGGAGACCTCTTCTCCCTGACTTTGAAGGACATGGGGAGCTGTGCAGGAGCCCTGCCCTGCCCAGGAGGGTGTGTGCCAGCTGTGCCAGGGCAATGATTTGGATGATTCAGCCCTGTTGCCAAACTGGGGGACTTAATCTTTGAAACGTGCTGGGCTCTGCCCAGATGTACCCTTCTTTTATTTACCCCCTGATGCTTTATCCTGTCCAAGGAAGCCCTTTGCTCAACCATGGCCCCACCAGGTTTTTGTGATGGGAAGCACTGATGCAGTGCCCTTTCCTCATGCCCCAGAACAGACTATAAGTTCTAGCAGCTGCTCTTCATAATCTCAGCAGAAAAGCCCAAATTCCACTTTGTGGCTGAGGCTGAAGCAGGGAGAGCTGGCACTGAAATGCCCCATCCTTTCCTCCCCATCCAGGTTTCCAGTAAGAAGAGCTTGAGCCTGAAGGAGCTGTCGGAGGAGCCGGACTCTGTGTCACTGGTGAGGGTCAGGGCAGCTCTGGGGGAGGAGAGGAGAGGAGAGACCCCCTGACCTCATGTGGGTAGAGAGGGCCCACCTGGTGCCCTTGGTGGGTTTGACACTGTGTGGTGGCTGCTCAGAGAGTCAGGAGAGAGCTGGTTCTGCTGTTGGTGCCATCAAAGGGTGCAGGGATGTGCCTGTTGCTATCACAGCTTGTCCTCTAAGGCCCTCATCCCAAACTTGGCAGGAGCAGATGGGTCAAGAGGACTGGCTGAGCACAGCCACTGCCTCTGTTTATAGACAGAAAAACTTCAGAGTGATGTGGAAAATGCCACCACTCTGCTCCCTGATGGCTGATGGTGTTCACAGCTGGGAGTGTTGGATAACAGGCTGGGAATGTGGCTGAGTTACCCAAAAATCTGCAGGATGAGTAGGATGGGAGAGGGAAACACCTGCTGAGCCATGGCACAATCCAGGAGCGTGGGGGCCATATCCTGCACCTTTGGGGCAGGGGCTCTTCCATGGCTGCTGGCCCTGAGCCTAAGGCTGGGTGCAGGAGGTGACAGTTGGGGTGCACCAGAGGGTGACAGGTGGGATGTCACCCATGGTCTGGTGACATCTCAGGGGTTAAAGGCTCATTTCAAGGGAGTGAATGGTCTGAATCAGGAATGACCCAGACTGATCTGGCATCTCCTGGTGCTGTGGTGGGGTGCAGCCCTTTGGCAGCTCCAACCCTGAGAACTCTCCATTGGGGGAGCCCCTCTCTGTGCCAGCTGCCATGCCATTTGATTTGTTGTCTTTTTTGGGGCACTTTTTTGCCCTATTTGGGGCATGCTGGGGAATTCCAGGTGACTGCTCTGAGCTTCAAGGGTGGAGGAGGCTGCAGCTGGTATTTGGGGCAGGTGTGGGGTGCATGGGCAGGTCCTTCTTTGGTAGTAGGAACCTGCATTCCCATGGAGCCATCATGCAAGACCAGCTCTCCCTCTGGAGGATGTTTTGAAAGTGCTGGTGCTCCATGGAGACACTGTAAGATTTGAGTTTGAATCTGGCCCCACCATGTCTGTGGCACTGCTGGTTTCATTCATGGCTCACCAGGACTGTTCCCACAGGAGGTGATCGTCCCCGAGGGCAAGTGGAGGAAGGTGTCACCTACCTCACTGTCCCTGTCACTGCCAGATGCCGACTACCAGTGCATCCACCGGACCTCTGTCAGCAGCCTGAGCACCAAGGAGAGCTCCTTCACCTCTGAGGAGCCACTGGTTTCAGGTGAGGGGTGATAACCTCCATAAAAGTGTGTTCATCCATCAGCTGCTCTCCTGCAGGGGAATTCTGCCTTACAGATTAGGCTGGGAGTCACCAATGGAGTCCTGGGGATGGGCTGGGGTCTCCTGGTGCAGGGTCTGAGCCCATGAGGGAGGAATATTTGATGTTTCCTGGTTGCTGGAGGAGCAGGAGCATCAGCCAAGTGTGTCTGTGTCACTGACTCTGGGTTTGCTTTCAGAAAGTGCAATAAACACCGAGGAGGAGCTGGAGGTGGAGCAGAGCTGCGTGGCAGAGCTCAGACCCTCTGACTACCAGCTCCTGAAGATCTTCATCGTGCTGTAAGTGTGCTGAGGGCACAGGGAAGCTGGGGGGACTCTGGGAATGTCAGTCTCAGTCTCAACTGGGTGTTTGGTTGTTCCTCTGCTCCCAGCATCTGTCTCCTGGTGGTGTCCTCCTCGTACCTGGCATTCCGCATCTTCCGTCTGGAGCAGCAGCTCTGCTCCCTGAACCGGGATTACCTCTCCCGCGGGCACAGGAGGTGAGGCACCCTCAGGGACGTGTTGGGACACACAGTGGAGGGACATGAGTGGAGGACTTGAGGGAATGTGGGTGCAAAGAGGAATGGCTCCACTCTGATGTGTCTAAGGAATGCTTTGTCCCTTATCCTGGGCCTGCTGTTAGGCTGGCCAGTGACAGAACCCACAGTGCCATCTCCAGACCAGAGGTGATCCCATCAACCATCAATTTGAGTGATTGAGAAACTCTGCTGTCAAAACTCTGAGTCTCTGGAGCTTGGGAAGAGGTTTCCTCATAGGTTTGGGACTGGTTCTTCAGTTGTAGGAACATTTCTTTGGATCTGGGCTGTTCCTGGGGACTAAGGCCATGGGCATCAACATGGGATGGACAGGAGGGGAATCTCCTTGGGCTGAGGACATCAAGAGGCACTGGGGTGGGATACAGAGCCTCTGCAGCTACTCATCCCATCTTCCCCCACTCCCTGCTTGCAGGTGACCGTTCTCAGGTGCTGGCTGACGATGGACACTGAGCTGGTGGCACCCTGCCCACGGATCCCAGTGCTGTGTCCTCCCAACCCTGGCTGTTACATTTGGTCCGGCTTTCCCTCGGCTGGTAAAATGGGACCAAGTATTTTCTCTCTTCCTTCGGGCACTTGCTCCTGGTGGGACTTTCCAGCCAGGTTCTGGCCACCAGTGCCAAATCCCCATCCCACTGGAAACCTGTTTTCTCCCTGGGACACTGCTGTGCTGTAGCACTGGACAATGGCTCGGGGCTGCCGAGCACTTGGACCTTCCCTTAGGACTTGCTGCTAAGATGGATGCTGGTTTTTATTTCAGGCTTGGATTTTTCTTTTGTTAAAAGATGACCTTGGGCTCACCAGGACCCCCCAGAAATGTGGATGAGTTGCCACTGCTGCTCTGGGAGAACCCACCTGTTTGTCCCTGTCTCAGCATCCCTGGGAATGTTCCTGGAGGAATGGCCCTGAACACAGGGATCTGTGGGGATGGGGAGAAAGGTCCCACCAGCCCTGTGGGGTGTCATTTACCCCATATACAAGGATGGGGTTCAAGCCAAGGCTGCCCAGCCCTTCTCTCCTGGAGCACTGGGCTCAGAGAGGGGTGTGTGTGTGTGTGTGTGTGTGTGCATCCCTTGCAAAGCACTTTAAGGTCCCCCAGACCAGGTGTCCTTGCTGGGGTTCACACCTGGCCCAGATTAACTTTGTTACTCCTGCTCACTCCATGGGGACACTGGAGAGGAGCCCATGGCTGGCACTGGGGAATGTCCCGGAGTGCAGTGTCTGTGCCCTGGCTCTGTTAACCTTGTCACCACATGGAGCTTAGTGCTGCAGGATCTGTCTCACAGGATTTGTCCCTCAGCCCCCCTGGGAGCACCCTGGGGTGGCAGGTGGTACCGGTGTGATTCCTTTCTTTCCTGTTTTTTTGGGAACTACAAGTGCTGACGGGGCCAAATCCCAGCGCCCTGGGGAAGAGCTCACTGCTCACTCCAGGCTTGGAACGGCTTTTAAATGGAATTACAATAAACCCAGGATTTTCTAGCACATCACTCTCTCTTACCAGCGTCCTCCACAGCGGTGCTAGGATGTGAGTGACATGGGCACAGCCCATCCTCTCATGGGGACAAGGGGACAGGGATGCTCTGGACGGAGGGGCCACGGCGGTTCCTGCACTAGATGGCAGCAGAGACCGCGGGATGTGACGCGCTGGTGGCAGGGCCACCCTGGGGACAGCGGTGCCGGGGCAGGGAGCTGAGTTACAGCCCCGCCCAGCTGGGGTGGGCAGGGTGAGCCTTCCTCCTCCTCCTCCTCCTCCTCCTCCTCCTCCTCCTCCTCCTCCTCCTCCTCCTCCTCCTCCTCCTCCTCCTCCTCCTCACTGCACATCCACAACCCAATTCCACTCCTTTCCCCGGCCTGGACCATGCAGCAAAATGCATGAAAATGGCCCCATTGAAAACCACGGTGCCCCCGGTTAAGTGGGGACAGGGGTGGCGTCACCTGTTTTGGGCGGGATTTGGCACTCCAGGTCTGGTTTATTCAAAGCCCCGGCATTATGGGGCTGTCGGAGCCTTTGATTCCGTGGGTGACCTGGAGGATGAAAGGCACCATCCTGTCCCTGCCAGGGACTCACCCAGCTCATTTACATGGTGGAAGTGGGTTTAGGATTGTTTTTCCAACAAACAAGTTGGTGTTTAACGAGTCCAACCTCAAAGTGGGGCTCTTAGCCACAAAAAGAGATGTAGAGGTTGAGGACTGGGGGGAGTTTGGGCTGATGTGCCCAACCTGGTGTTTGCTGGGTCCTCCAACAGCAGCTGCTGAGCCCGAGCCAGGGATGTGGTCTCCTCTCAAGACCCCTTGGTTAAAGCCAGTGGTGGGACGAGCCATGGGTGCAGTGACATGCAGGAGGTTTGGAGGAGCACTGGGATGAACCCACAGTGTGCTTTGGGAGGGCTCTGCTGCCAGGATGTGGCTGCAAGGCTCTGGTTTTGTTTCCCATCTGGTGTCTGCCTGCCTGGTTTGGTGCATGTCCCAGTGACATCCTGCTTGAGCCTATTTGCTTTTCTTTGTGTAAAGAAATGCCATGTAAAAGCTTTGGGTGCAGGGAACATCCCTGGACACTCACCTTGCTGGCCTGGAAACAGCAATGAGGAGCACAGTGGGTGCTGGGTGAGCACAGTGGGTGCTGGGTGAGCACAAGGGGGTGCTGGGTGAGCACAGCCCCTGCCCTCACATCCCCCTGCTGTTGCCCATGTCACAGCCACCATCCCATCTTCTCTGTCTTCCTCCCTCCCCAGCCCAAGCCAATCTAAAAATAGGATTGGGAGATTAAATCACCAAGGCAGCTCTGTCAGACGGATGAGTCAGAGCCACCATGCTGTTACACTGCACCACAGCACGAGCAGGGACACCAAGGACTGGATTACGCCAGAAAACACAGTTTGGGCTGAGTTTTATTTGGGATTTGGGAGTGGCAGTGATGTTGCTCTGGCAAAGCCCCTCAGAGTCCAAAGGGAATTCCCTTCAGCCAGCAGCTGGATCCTGTTCTGGCTCCAGCTGAGTGGGTTTTCAGGAAGGGCTGGTGCTGGAGGCTGCTCTCCTGTCCAGGCAGTGTTAGGAGGGAGGGGAACGGCCCCAACCCTTGTCAGGCCCCAGTGCTGCCATGAGGGTGTTTTGGGGCTGATTTCTTGACATTCCCTTGGAGCAGAGGAAGGTGAAGCCCTCCATCCCCTCTGTGCTGTGCTGCTGCACACACTGGTGCTGAAGAGCTCCAGGTTAAAAGCAATCCTTCCTCAAGGGTTGTATTTAACCCGGATTTCCCTTCTCAGCTAGGGGTGTGGTTGCTCTGCTAGACACCACCTGAGCAACCTGCTCTTTGCTTCTCACCAGGTGAGAGATTATTCCTTATCCTGCCATGCCATCTCAGTTTAATTTTTATTTTCCACACTGCTAAGCCTGTCTTTAAGGAGAGGATCCACTCCAGGATCCCAGCCATCATCCAGCACAGAAAAGAAGTGTTTCAATTTTCTGAAGTGCATTAAGGACTTCAAGGAGCCCACAGTTATCTTTGGCTTTTATACCTCAAACTCTGTCCTTTTGTTCTCCCTGGTGTGTTGTTTTTTTTTCCTCTCAAGTAACAGAACTGGTTTTGTGTTATGAGCAGCGACCGCTAACAAGGGTTGGGGAGCACTGACAAACCCTCCCCGCACAGAGACGACCTAAAATCCTAATGAAAAACACCAAACTTCAAAGAGTGAGTGTTGCTTTTCATCTCAATTAAGTTTCTTTTCCTAGGATTGGCTTTCTCAGCTTCTTATTAATCTTGCAGCAGTTCAGAGTCAGGTTTTAATTTGCAATAAGAACAAGCAGGGGCGTGGGACCAAAAAAAGCCATTGCTGTGTGGCTGAGGAGCACCTGGCTGATGAAAAATGACTTTGATTTTGCCCTGTTCTTAAGTTAATTGTAGCATTTCCTTTGCAGTCTCATCTTTTTGCAGTGACATCTCAATGTCACATTTTCAGGGGTACAAAATCCTGGCTTCTAAATCCTACATTTCTCCAATACCATTAGCAGGAGGCACAAATTAGAACTGTCCACGATAAAGCACTCGGGGGCTTGGGTTTAAAGAGCATTTGCTAAACCTGGCTTAGAAGGACAATGCCTGGAGCCAACTAAAGCCACCTAATGAGGGTGTGCTGCCTGCTGGGCACAGGTGGAGAAGTCTCTTTAGCAACCTGTTTCGCCACAACAATTACTGTAAAAATTTACCATGGAGTTTCTTTGAGAGCAAAGTGACTCTTGTCATTAGAAGTTGAAAGGCCGGTGATTTCAAGAGGAGAATAAGGCTTTTCCTGGAGGGAACGGGGTGTTTGGGGGGGTGTAGCCATGCTAGAGGGGTTACATTCTTTTTCTTTGGGACAATCCTGTGCATGGGCATCTCCCTCAGGCACTGGGGGTGCTGCCTCTTGGACTAGGAAGGCAGTTTTTGGGGGGCTGGAGGTGCATCCCCATCACTTCTGTGCCAGTTTTGTGATGAGAGCTTTCCACTCTGACCTCTTCTGCGTGATGTAGGAGGGGGTGAGGAGCTGCAGCAGAGGCTCCATCCTGCCCTGGAAGTAGCCTTGGCACAGAGCCTCGGCGTTGCAGATCACGTACATCCCACAGTCGTAGCTGTTCTGCTGTGCCGGCGCCTTCTCCTCCACAAAGGTGGCTTTGCCCCCTCTTTTTCCCAGAAAGGCCTCCAGTTTCCCTGCCACCTGCTTGGCATGGGCAGAGTTGCATTTACTGTGGGAATCATAATGGGCAAAGCACTTCTTGTCCCTGAAATAAACCAGCAAGCTCCAGTGGGTGCCCCCAGCGGCCTGGCTGGAGTTGTCATTGATGGGCAGGAACAGCAGCTCCTTGCAGAGGAGGTCCAGGGGCTGGAGGAATATGGCTATTTCTTCCTGACTAAGGGCACACTTGATGAACTGGGCCACCTCGGGGCTGATGAAGCACACGCGCTGGCTGAACTCCTGGAACTGCTGGGTGCTGAAGTACTCGAAGGCGAAGCCGATGATGCGGTCGTTGAGCCAGTTCGGGGGCTCCAGCAGCGCCACGTCCGACTGCCTCAGCAGGCTGTCCACGTAGCTGAGAACCACGGGATCCATCCTGGGCTGCTCCCGGGCTCTGCCACAGCTGCAACAGACAAGGGAACACGGGGTGGGGATTGGATCACAGCCAGATACAGCCCACACCTGCAGACAGCCCAGCAAACACCTCGAGTTCCTGCTCAGCAGCAGTCAGTGAGCCCAGGATTCCCAGATGGGTATCTGCAGGACCATGAGCAGATGGAGAACACACAGTGTTGGGTTAAGCAGCAACCTGCTGTGGCCCCAATGAGATCAACCTTCCATCCTGAGGATCTGAACCTCACAACTGTGACCGTGTTCGCAGGGGTCCGAAGATGAGGGAAGAGACAAGGATCTGACTCTATGTTTCAGAAGGCTGATTTATTATTTTATGATATATATTATATTAAAACTATGCTAAAAGAAGAAAAGGTTTCATCAGAAGTCTAGCTAAGAATAGAAAAAGAAGGAATGAATAACAAAGGTTTGTGTCTGGGACACAGAGTCTGAGCCAGCTTGGCCATTAATTACAAACAACCACATGAGACCAATCACAGATGCACCTGTTGCATTCCACAGCAGCAGATAATCATTGTTTACATTTTGTTCCTGAGGCCTCTCAGCTTCTCAGGAGGAAAAATCCTAAGGAAAGGCTTTTTCAGAAAAGATGTCTGTGACACACAACAAAGGAGTTTCAGAGCAGCTCCTGCACAGAAACCAGGAGTGATCCAGACCTCAGGTGGTGTTTGGGTGTCTCAGTGTTTTACCTCAGCAGTGACAAGCACTGGAGCTCTTTGCTTCACTGTATTCCCCTAAATAAAAACCTTTTTGGGCTGTGTGACAGACATGTGGTCCCCTTCTCCAAGCACAGAGTGCCCCAGCTCTGTGCCAGAGGCACGACCTGTTCCAGGAGAACCTGCTGGGCCGCCAGCACAGGAGGCACAGCTGTAAGGAGTAACAAAGCAGGACAAGATCACAAACAAACCAGTTCCCGACCGTGGGAATCTTTATGACAACTGTCTACAGAGCCAGAGTAGGATTTAGGAGATTTTCCACAGGGAAATTTGATTTAGAGCCCCTATATCTACCCTGGTTTTCCCTTAGCTCTCACACCCTGCAGCCCTTCCAGGCTCCTCAGTGCTGTGATGCATCCTCAGCCTCTAGATCCTTTCCTGGCCAGGACAGGGCTGGAAATGCCACAACTTGGGACACGGATTACATGGAGCTGGTTTTGGCCTCATCCTTCCCTCCTCTGTCCCAAAGACAGCAGGAAAACATCTTTAGATTTCTGAAAGCCTTGTGTGAAAGCTCAGAATGGTAAGATCACTTTAATATGATTCACTATAAATAAGTCACCAATATTCCATCATGATAAAGAAGAATGAAGCAAATGGAGAGCTCTGTTAGGAAGAAGTAGATTCACACTTCTTATTGTGGCATGAATCATGAGGAGGAACCCTTCCTGGCCTGGGATGCATAAATTAAGAGATTTATCACTCAAAAATGTTGGCAAGGTCCCCTGGCACGTGACAGGCAAGGAGCAGAATGGATGAGGCATGGTCCATGTGTAAGAGGTCGGAAGGAAGGGCTGAGGTGAGTGCTTGGGCCATGAAACAGCCCGTGAGTGCTGGTGGATCCCAGAGATGCCGAGAGCAGGAGTCAGCAGAGGAAGGGAGCAGCCCTTGTTTGTGTGAGCCACACACAATGGTATTTGGACACGCTTCCGACCTTAACGAGCTCCAACTATTGCCGAGCTCGTGGTGCAAACCTTGTAGTGTAAAAACAAGAAATCCCAGTGGAATCCCAGCAACTCCTCAGCCTGCCCGAAGATAGCCTGGTTTAAAGATCTGGACATCCTCCAAACATCCTGTTTGGGGGGTTTAACATGGTGAAATACTGCTGAAATACTTCTTGAAGGTGCCCATGAAATGCCCCAGATTTTCCTTTATATTGTGTTCTTTCTGCTTCATCTTCTCCTGGACATGTAGAAGTGTAGAAGTCCAGCCAATAGCTTTCCACTCCATCCAAATGGGATTAAGGGCGAGGGAAGCGTGTGTCCCGTGCTCTGTTAATTTTCCACTCTGCAGAAACACAGTTGTCTTTTTTTTTTTTTTTTTTTTTTTTTTTTTCCTGTCATGACATTTGGCAGGTTCCTCCAGTCAGGAAGGAGAGTGCAAGTGCTTAATTGCCACTAGCTACTACTTTTAATTTTATTGCCATCTGGTATTTGTGAAACTGCCTGTGAGTTCTGTGGCATGACTCACCACATGCAGCTCCAAGGAAAACCCTTGGGAGGCTCCCTCAGAGCCAGGTCAGGTAAGCAGAGAGCACCAAAACAAAGTGGTGGGGCTGTGAAAAGCCACTGGTGAAGAGGCTTTCTTTGGGAGAACCTCCCATAAGAGCTTAAGGTGGATCTGCAGAGGAGCCAGGACGTGGATCTGAGCCTCTGAGGAGTGTTGAAATCCCGATGTGGACTGGGAGCAGCTCTGCTCAGCCACAGCCAGGACTCTCTTCCTGAAGGCTCAGGCACGTTCTGTTCAGTTTCCATAAAAATAAGAATAAATACTGGCACAGGCCTGGAACATTTGCTGGAGGTTGCCAACAAGTGTCTTGCTGGTTCATTTTATTTGCATATTAGTAGTTGGAATTTGTGCAAACTCCCTGGAATCCTCAGCTCCTCCAAGGGATTTCAGCTGCCCCATTTCCAATGCTGAGATGAGGAAACTGGGGAGAGAGAAAGGAGCGTTTCCATACAAACACCATCATTTCATTTACAGGTTTGAAAATGGTGCTGTGCTGCATCAATAGGGCAACAGGTCAAGTTTCTCTCACTGGAGTTATAATAATTTAACAAATTAGCTGCTGGCATCAGTGCGAGTTCAATCCATAAATGGATGGAGCTCCTTCGTGTCCGGACACAATGCAAAGCCTTTGTTTTCCAGCACTTGACCAAAAACCACCCCAAACCTGTCATTTTCACACCACTAAAGACAACAACCCTCTGCAGGTAATTGCTGAAGGCACTTGAGAGCCAAGGAATGAGACTCCTCAGTAACTGAGTGTAAAAAGGCCGTGACAGAGCAACAGGAGCGCAAACTGAGGATGAATCAGAATCCTAAAGTCTATTTTAATAAATTAAAGGTGCTAAGAACCTCCAGAGTGAATAGTTTGGGGTGACACATCACTAGAGTTCTGTTCCTAATTTAAAGTACATGGAGGTAAATAGGAAAATAGTCACCTGGAACACAAAAAATCCAGACTTTATCAGGGAGCAGGACAGAGAAGGTTTTGTCTTTTAAAAGATCAAAAGTTTATAGTTTAACTTTGTATTCACTTTTCCTGGAAATATGAGGTTTAGATACCATGTCTGGATAGCTGTTAATGGAGCAAGATCAGACAAGGAACATTAATTTCTATTTACCAGCAGGAGCCAGGCTGGATGACACCTGAATCTCTAGGCTTATGTGTTTCCTGACAGAGCCAGAGGAAAAACTCACAGAAAATTAAACAATTCAACCAGGACAGAAGTGTAGTTGTCTCCTTTTTTGTCAAATATAAATAATCTTTCTGCAGCTGTAGGTTATAATTTTTGTATGATACAAGAACATCCCATTTCTGAAGGTTCAACAGGCCATGAGTGCTGAAATCAGAGGAAGATACTCCAAGCTCTGTACTCACTATGCCTAAACTTCTCTGTTCTGGACAAATTCCCCAAACCAGACTCTGTAACCAAACTCAGAACCTCTCTTGGTGTCACAGCATGAAACCAAGAGCTACAGGAACAACACCCGATGGTTTTTGCTCTCCAGGATGGGGTTGACCAAAACCTGGAGTTTAACAGGAAAAACGCCCTCAGCGAGCAGAACGCCTGAGATGAGCGAGGGCACCGGGAATGTCGCGGAGGTACCGATGGCATCCCAGCTCCCATCCCGAACCCGATGCACTCACCTCTCACCTCCCGCAGACAGGGGCTGATCCAGGGAGCAGCGGGAAGCACGGGCAGGGAATGGAACTCGCCTGGAAGACCTGGAGGTGACAAGAATTCGGTCAGCAGTGGGAATTCGGTCAGGGGAGGCGATGCGGGTGTCCCACGCCCCACGGAGGAGGAGGAGCCACCTGCTGACCCCGGTGCTGACCCCGGTGCTGACCCCGGTGCTGACCCCGAGCGTGTCCCGGCTCTCCAGGGCCGGGATCAGAGCACCCAGCAGCCCCGGGAAAATCCCGCTCAGCCCATCGCTGCTTTTACGGGAATAAACGGGAATCACGGGCCAGGAGAGGGTGCACCCGGGCCAGGCGCAGGGTCAGGGCCTGGCTGCGGTGGGAGCAGGGACCACCCACAGCACCGTAACTCACCTCCGCTCCCTTACCCATTTTACCCTTTTTTCCCCTCAAAACGCGGGCTTGAAGCTTCCGGGCCCGAGGCCGGCCAGCACCGACCCCCGACGGCTGCGGCCGCCGCGACCCCCGGGCATGGCGCCCAGCGCCGGATCCTTGCCGGGACCTCATTGGCGCTGGGACCTTACTGGCACCGTGTCCCCTCCCGTGCCCCTCCCGTGCCCCTCCCGTGTCCCCCGGCTCTCACCCCCCGCCTCATCGTCCGTCGCCGCCGCCGCTCGGTTACCGTGCGCTGCCGTAAAGCGGCCGCGTCGTAACGACAGGGGGCGTTTCCACGGAGCGTGCCCGTGGGCGTTCCCACAGCGGGGCGGGCCGGGGCGCGCGCCTCCCTCGCGGACTGCCTCCGCCGGGCGGGCGCGTGAGAGCGGCGCGCGCGCGCGGGCAGTCGGGCAGCGCCCGGGCGGCGGCGGCTGAGGGAGCGCCCGTCTGTCCGTCCGCACCCCCCCCCGTACCCGGCGCCCATCTCGACACCCATCCTCGGGACCCCCGGACCTCCCTCAGCACCGAGCCCCGGGACCCTCCTTAGCACCCAGCCTTGGGACGCTCCTCAGCACCAACCGTCCTCAGCGCAGACCCCCGGGACATCTGTTCAGAACCGACCTCCTTCAGCCAACGACCCTCGGGACCCCCCTCAACGGCGGCGGAGGCTGCGGCTGCGGGCGAGGGATGCGCCGCGCCCCGACACCCAGGTAAGCGGCAGCGGGGAGCGGAGCGGGGCGGGGGCCTCCGGTGCGCGCGTGAGGTGGGAACGGCGGGGCGGGGGTCGTGAGGCGAACCCCGAAGGAGCATCGCGGGGCTGGCGGAGCCTTTGTTCGGCGGAGCAGGGCGAGTCTCCCCGGCGTCGTGGGGTCTGCCCGGTGTCGCGGAGTCCTCCCGGTGGTGTGGGATCCTCCCTGCCTGAGCCGTCCCCGGCGGGTGCGCGGTGCGGGGCGGCCCCGCGTAACCCCCCTCCCTCCGCCCCGTGCACGGCGTTTCACCGCCCGGTGCCGCTCACCCCCGTCGCGGGTGCGTTGGACACTCAGAACATGGAAAAACCAGCCTGGGGGGGGAGGAGATTCACCTCAGAGGCGTCCCCAGTGTCAGCAGTGGGGCCGTGGGCTGGAGCCCTGAGTGTGCCATAGCCCTGAGGCCACGGCTGTGGGCAGCGCCACGGGAGCCGGTCGCGGACGCCTGCGGTCGCCTCGCGGCTCCGTCAGCCCGGTCCGCCCCGCAGAGCCGTTCCCGAGCACCCATCAACCATTCCCACCCGCCGGAATGAGCTGTACCTGCGTGTGCTTAGCACAGTGTTGGACTTCACGGCGGTTCCCGCCCTGGCACGCCGGACCCCTGCGGGAGCACTGCTCCTCCGCAGGTTAAGAGAGTCGATATTTCTTTCTGGAATTTTCCTAAACGTAGCCAAAACGGCCTTTGCTTTATCCTCCCAAAAAATAAACCCCTCCGACGTGACCTGCGCTAGGACCTGCCGTGAGTTCGGAGCCGGGTTTTTGGCCGCCCTCCTGCTTCTCGATCGGCTTCCTCCTCCATTTAGGTTTTCCCATCCCCAAAGCAAGGCGAGGGTGATAAAGTGGGCAGCGTGAGCTCAGCAGAAATCATGGCTTTCCCATCCCGCGCTGCAGCGCGGTCCCTGCCCATCGGCGGATCAAAAAAATAATCACGTAGCGGCAGAGGAAGGAGATTTGCTGCTACGGGAGGAAAACCGGCGCGGCGTCTCGCTCAGTCGATAACCAGGAGCTGTAATAAATCGCTCTGTAAATAGATTGCTAGGTGGAGAATTGGGTTTCTGGCCGGCTCAAGTGCTTTCCTGACTCTTTTCCCATGGGACTGCTAGGGAATGACAGGGGAGCGGTGTGTTCCCATGGAGAGGTGCATGGATGCTGCGGTGATGGGCTGGGAATCCTTAAGCACGACCTTACAAATCTGACCTCATCCATAAACTCTGGCTGGGTCAGAGCCTGTGTTATCCCTGAACAACATCATCTTTTCAGCCTCTCGCCATACAGTCACACAATTTCCCCCATGTCCTTGAGTAAACTCACCCAGTTCAATGGCTTTTCTCATTTTTACGTTTTATTTAATTAAAATAAGAGGGGTTTCCATGCCTCTTTCCCCCATTAAGGCTCTCCCAGCCTTTGCCTTCCCTTCTGGCTGTAATTTTTGATCCCCAATACCATTTTGTAAGCTGTCAGTCAGGTTGCTGATGGCAGGGAAGGTAATTCAGCAGCCTCAGCACATAACTATTAAGCTTTTGTTTCCTGGGCTATCAATGATGATGCAACTTCATATTTTTATTTGATTTTTTATTTCTTTATGTATTTATTGTGATCAATGCATAAATCAGGGTGGCTTTAGAGATTTTTCCTCTGTGTTGAAAGGCCTGGTGTCCATCAGCAGCGCTTGGAAAAAGCTCTATTGGAATTTATCGTGTATTTAAAATGTAGATCTGTTTTGTAAAGTTATTTGTTCTCTGCATCCACTGCTCCTGTTATGATCTATAAACTCCACATTTTAAGCTTTTTTTCCCTCCTTATTTTGGGTGGGGAAGCTGCATTTTCAGATTCAAGGTATCAAATGCCTGATACAACTACTGCTGTTACAGCAACTTTCACAAACACCAGTACTGAACCACTCAGACAATAAAACCTTTGGAATCCTGTGCTAGGAAAATCTGAGTGCTTTATGCCTAAATTTTATGCCTAAATTATTTGTATCTGGGATCTTTATGGTGAATTTTGTGAGCATTAATCAGTTTTGCTGAGAATGTCAAGCACCTGAGTTCGGGCAATTGGGAAATGTGAAACTCGAGTTACCCGTGCAGCCTTAATTTAGCTTAATTTAATTTAGCTTGTGTCAAAGTATGGCTGGACTTGAAATCTTCATCCCCTGCTTGGTTTTTTGGAGAGAAGTATTCTACTCTGGATGGAAGAACAGATTGTTCCTTCCCGTGCCTGCAAGTCAACAGGGGGAGTACTGGGAGCACAGGCACAGTGCTGGTCCCTCCACTGGTTTTGCACCAAACTGGCAAGGAACCCAGGGCTCACCATGGCAGCCTTGGCACCACAAGTGTCCTGTAGTCCTGAGGCTTAAATGCCTCAAGTCTGGGGAAACCAGGAGCAAACTTCCAGTGTCTGAAAGGGGTGTACAAGGAAGCTGGAGAGGGCCCCTTCATCAGGAACTGTAGTTCCAGGACTGCCAGGGAGTGGAGTTGGATGGGATATTGGGAAGAAGTGGTTGGCTGAGAGGGTGGTGAGGCCCTGGCACAGGCTGCCCAGAGGAGCTGTGGCTGCCCCATCACTGGAAGTGTTCCAGGCTGGGCTGGACAGGGCTTGGAGCAAGCTGGGATGGTGGCAGGTGTCCCTGCCCATGGCAGAGGGTGGAACAAGACCAGCTTTTAAGGTCCCAGTGTGGGATTCTGTCATTGGAGTGTGACCAGAGAGTTTCTGAAGTCATTTGGGGTGATTGGTTTTGGTGACTGTAGCGTGGCCATTTTCTGCCCAATTCTAGTTCTTGCTCTAAACCGTGCAACTTTTGAACTCAATTCCTTTAAAAATACATTTATGAGAGAGCAGACAAGGTCGTTGAACCACTGGAAGCATCTTAGCCGGTCAAACTTGATTTCAGAAATTCCTGCGTCCCCTCAGTTTGTAAATAAAAGGGAATTCGCGTTCCCGCTTGCACGCGGAACACCGGGCTTGAACCCACGTTTGCTGTGTCCTTGATGAATCCCCCAGCTTGGGCCTGGACTCTGAGATGGGCTGGGTGCAGGTTTCAGCTTTGGAACGTGGTGGTTTTTGTGTGTTGTGGTTTAAAAGAGCATTCTGAATTTCTCAGGCTTTGTCCTGCGTGCCGACGTTTGCTCCACTTCCTCTCGAGCGAACGGGATTTCTCCCCTCTCGACAAAGTAAACATGAGCATAAATATTTAAAGGATCACGGTTCAAGTTTGCAAATTAGAGACTTTCTCTAGCATTCCTCTGGACAAAAGCAGTAGCACTGGAGGTTTGGGATGTGTCTGGGTGCTTCCCTGCTCTGGGGAGAAGCTTGGTAATTCTTTGGGCTTCACGCTGCAAAAATACTCTGCTGTCTTTTCAGGTTAGATGGCTGTCATTATCACAAAGCTTGGGTTTCTTATGAAATTTTAAGGACAAAATGCTGCTGATGGGATATCTATGGATCATTGGAATTGAGATTGTTTTTGTGGAATTTTATTTTTCTTTTACGCAGGCCAAAGTTTTCCATAGGTTTTGGGTATACGTGTGAAGGCACAGGTGTTCAGAGTTGAGACTATAGAAACCAATCATGTGCAACTCTTGCCAGATAATGGATAAAAACAGGAATAAAGGGAAATGGAATACTCCTTGTTTTTTTTGGTGACTCATTTTAATATTAAATCTTGTGCTGTGTTTGACAGGTTGAACTTCATGGTGACAGGTATGTCTCACTCCTGTGATTGTGTCGATGTCTTAACCTCTGTGTCTTGGAATTAAACTTTTAAAAGTGGAACTCAAACCACTTGACCTCAGAAAATAGGAAAATTCAGGAGGGAAGGCTATTGGACACGGATTTTTAGAGTTGAATTAATTTTTCTGTCTGTTTTTAAAATATTATGAAGAGTTGTAGTTTTGTTAGATGTTGTCGTAGCGTTTTTCTGTATGTGGAGAGGAATCTGTCGATCCCTTTTTCACAAGTACCTGTGGAAAAATCTTACAGGTGAGGTGAGAATTCCCCATCTTTGCTGCAATGGCTTTTTATTCCTAACAAAACCCCCATGATCTTAATTCTACCTCTGATGGAGGAACATAGGCTCACCTGGGTCAGAAGGGAGCTCAAGAGGTCACTTGGTCCAAAATTCTGCTCCCAGCAGGATATTCTTCAAAGTCAAATTGGGTTTTTCATGGCTTTAGGTGTTTCCTGTCAGTTGTGTTCCACCTGTGGTTTGTGGGCTGCAGGAGGAGAAGGGAAATGAGGTGGTTTGAGCTGCGTGCAGCATTCCACTTGCAGCCTATGGAATTGCTGCTTCCCACTGGAACTGCCCTTCCATGAGTTCATCAAGCTGGAATAGTCACAGGCTCCAGTTGTGGGAGGATCTGGCCTGGCTGAAGTTAATTTTGGGAGAAGAACAGGGTTAGTCCAAGTCCATTTGCTGATAGTCAGCATGAAGCTAGCAAGTGGCTCCACAGTGTTTTGGTGGAAACTCCTCGGAGATTTTCTAGGCTAAATGAAATAAATAAACAAATACCTGAGCTTTAAGGATTATTGTAATTCTTCTGGTTACTTTCTGCTGTTCAAGTCTTGCATTGCAGTTTCTCATTAGGCATGGATGGGCATCCCTTTGCAGAGAGGTGAGATGTCTCTTTTTGCAGGGTTCTCATATGCCTTTGGCTGTTCACACCGTGCCAAACCATGGTTGGACAAAGCCATGGGTCATAGTTTTGGGCTCTGTTGGTGTTTTTAGTCAGCCCTTTTTTAGAGTTTTGCCAAGAGCCTCATGAAGAGACAGAGCATGGCCTTCAGCCAGGTGAGTGTTTTGCCAAGGGAGATGGAGCTCAGGAGTGGAAAGGCCGGGGTGCACTGAGGGTGCTGGGGTAGGATGGCAGTGAGGCTGGGCCATGTTGGTGCCATCGTGGAAAACAAAGGAGATAGGAGCTGATGAGGCAGCCAGTTATCCTGGGCAGATTCACACTGTGTCCAGGTTTGGGTATAGATTCCTGTGCTGTCTGTGCATTAAGCACCCAGATACAAGCTTGAAGTTTGCTTGGACCCTTTGAGATCAGCCTCTATATCCTCCCAAGGAATATTGATATTCCTTAGTTGGATCCTTTGTCTGCTACGTGAGATCATATGAGGGGAGCTCAGCCAGCTGTGTCTCATCCAAGCTCTCATTTCACTCACCTACAGTGATACGTTGCTTTTTCTGCACTTAAAACAAGATGCAGGCATCGCTCTGCTGTGGTCTCCTGTCATCTCTCTGTTGGGCTGTGGTGTGTTTTTAAAGATCCCTGCCAGGTCATGGAGGAAGTTTATGAAATCCCTGTTGGTGTTACAGCCCCTAGGGATAGACTGGCTCTATGTGGAGGGAGTCCCCTTTGAGGGACCCCTTTCAACCCTGCTAGTTTTGGTGGTTCCAGCTGTCTGCTCAGCTTCTCTTGGAAAAATCATCTTGATGTCCATCCCTGTGACTTGCAGGAATTATTGCAAATCCCTCTTAGGAGCAGTGGGGAGCAGAGCAGAGGGCTGTCCTGCTTGGATGCTGCATGAAGTAGCAAAGAAAAAATGTAGCTTAAAATAAATAGCCAAAATATGTGGGTTTCAGTATAATTTTTGGGTCTTATTTGCTGGTCTCTTCACCTTGAATCACTTCTGGCATCACTCAGATGACCTTGAATCCTAGAGTTACTCTTGGGATGCCTGTTCCAGATCTTGGCTTTTGTCCATCATGCACAGATAATCTGAAAACCTCTGTGCTGTTTTTTAATCAAAATTCTTTGAACTGTCTTCTATTTCTTGCAAAGCATAACCTTTAAAAAGGTAGAGGATCCTGGATATGCTGTATCATGGCTGAGCATTGATGGAAGAGGAGTGTTTTATCCACATAGATCCATCTTTGGAAAACCTGAGCTTTAAAACCAGCTCAGACTCTGAACGCTTTTGAGAGACCGCCAAGAATTCTTTTATTGTATTCAGCATCTACAGGGTTGGTTTGGAGGGATGAACTTACAACAAGTTAACTGAAAATATTTACTTTAGTAGACTTCCGTAACTCTACTGTCTTTTCATACTTCACGTAAATACATAGACCAAAATAAAAATTCTCCTAAATGTTGCCATTTAAACTTTTATGGCACTTGTCTATAAACTGTTAGGTTGGTTTGTGCTTGTTGGGTGCACAGGACAGCCTCCCTGGAGAGGAATTAGTAAATGATTTAATTGTTGAGGAATGTGGTCCCATTAGGCAAAAAAAAAAAAAAAGGACCGCAGTGGATCGTTGGAAATGTTGCACTTGATTAAAACAATGCTGAGCAATTTGTAATGATTTTCTGAAATAAATGAATTTTTTGGAAGAGGGAGATGATGTGGGTAAATAACTCTTCTGGAGGTTTCTTTGAGTGCAGAAGAGCTGGTCTCTGCTCCCTAATTCACCAATTGCCTCATAAATGAGGCATCATTATGTGGAATTTGTTGCTGCTAGTGGTGGCAAGGATGGCTGAACCACTCCAGCTCAACAAAGGCACTTGGAGAGATGTTTAAAAGCAGAGCCACTGTTTCTTTTGCTTCTTTTCATCCGAAAATAAAGATCCAGCCCTGCTGCCAAGGGATGCGGCGGGTCCAGGCGCCTCCCTTGGGATTGGGGCCCCACATGAAACGTGTGGCTGGGCAAGGAGGGCACCCCAGGTTTTGTGGAGTGTGGCTGGGCAAGGAGGGCACCCCAGGTTTGTGAAACGTGTGGCTGAGCAAGGAGGGCACCCCATGTTTGTATGGAGTGTGGTGAAACGTGTGGCTGGGCAGGGAGGGCACCCCGTGTTTGTGTGGAGTGTGGCTGGGCAGGGAGGGCACCCCAAGTTTGTGTGGAGTGTGGCTGGGCAGGGAGGGCACCCCAGGTTTGTGTGGAGTGTGGCTGGGCAAGGAGGGCACCCCAGGTTTGTGTGGAGTGTGGCTGGGCAGGGAGGGCACCCCAAGTTTGCGTGGAGTGTGGCTGGGCAAGGAGGGCACCCCAGGTTTGTGTGGAGTGTGGCTGGGCAGGGAGGGCACCCCAGGTTTGTGTGGAGTGTGGCTGGGCAGGGAGGGCACCCCAGGTTTGTGTGGAGTGTGGCTGGGCAGGGAGGGCACCCCAGGTTTGTGTGGAGTGTGGCTGAGCAAGGAGGGCACCCCAGGTTTTGTGGAGTGTGGCTGGGCAGGGAGGGCACCCCAGGTTTGTGTGGAGTGTGGCTGGGCAGGGAGGGCACCCCAGGTTTTGTGGAGTGTGGCTGGGCAGGGAGGGCACCCTGGGCTCCCTCCTTGCCGGGCAGCCCTGGCACAGACGCCCTGCACAGGCAGGCCCCTGTCAGGAGAGCTGGGGATAATCTTATCCAGAGGCACTTGACCAGGTAGGCAAGGAAAGGAGATAGCAGGACAATGCAGAGCAGAGGTCAGCTCTGAGGTGCCTGCAGCACATTATGAGGAATCTTGAGTTCCCCTCAGCTATGAAGAGAATGAACTTTACCAAAAGCGATGGAGGAGTCGGGCTGAATCCACAAATCCTTTGCTGCTCGCTGTTTAACCTCGTTTGACTCCGGGGGTTGCCAAGTGCACCATGACTTGTCAGAGCACTCGTTCCAAAATGCAGTTCCCTGATCCAAATGGTCTCACTGCAATCCACAGGGATTTGATTAAGGAGTTTATTAGCATTGATAAACATTAGCAGCAGTATTTAGTCTTCTATCTTTAAGAAATAACTTGCCAAGAAAGATGACTTGGCAGCTGTTGCCTGTTCCCTGTCCCACGAGTTTTGTGGAAAAGATGTGGACTTGTGCATTGTTCCTGGCTCCATTCTCTTTGTGATTCCAGGTGGGAGCTGCTGCCTTCCAGTGTTTTCTTTCTGACTTCAGCTCTCCTATTCTGTGTTTCTTTATTTTTGTGATTGAAATAGCCCTCTAGAGCTGTTCACCTGGGGTGAACAATACAATAAATGAGGAGAAAAATATATTTAAAAAACCAAAGAGCACTTCCAGCAAATGGGATAAGGAGAAAAAATGAGCACAAAGGTTCATTTCTGAGGGCGTAAGGATTCATTCTCCTACCTAAAAGTCTTTGCTGAAACAAGGGAAAAAAAATCCCTGCTTGAATATTTTCCTGTTCCCACAGAGGGAAGGTGTGAATCTCACCCAGGGTTTGCTGGCTTGGTTTTAGCAACATTAGGGGTTTCCTCCTGTGTTTTTTTCTCTTCAGCTCAGCTGCTGGAAGACTGCTTTCATTTTTGTTTTGTAGGGGAAGATGTGAAACCTGAGGAGCAAAATCTAAATGAGATGTTTAATGCAGTTGTTGCAGTCTAAGGAGTGGCCCTGCATGAAACTTTTTCAATTGCAGAAAAAACTAATTTGAAAACTCAGTGTGAAAGTAGCTCAGTCTGATATTCACGGTTCAGACTGTGTGGTGGGGACATTGTGATTTTCTGTCTCGTGTTGAGTCTATTTTTAATAAAAGTTGAATCCTTGAGAGAATATATCACAAAAATAATTGGAAATGAAAACCTGGAGACATGGATGTACAATGGTGTGGGTGCACTTTCTCTGTGTATTTTGAAGTTTTTTTCCCCTGAGCACAGACTGTCCTCTACACTGAGAAAGGTGTTGGGTTTATTTTTTCTCTTCTTGTAGGACTGGGTCAACTTTCTTTTCTGTTTTGGGAGCATTAATCTACATACTTTCTTTTCAGGTATGCTCTTCAGGGGCTGCGAGGGGGCAGGTATTCCAAAAACTTGAACAATTTTCCTTAGGTGAAGGATCATTACAGGTTCAGGTGCTGCTGTTATTAGCAAGACTCCTGCCAGCTGCAGTTGAATTTTCTAAATGTCTAAATGTTGAAATTCCAGATTGTTACACAGGTATGTGTGTTAGAGTGCTTTTGAGAGGCTGGAACTCTGGACTGCTGGGATGATTCTTAACTGATGGAGTTGATGGATTTGAAGAGAATGTCAGTCTGGGAAGTTAATCACCAAAATCATTAAAAAATTCAACCTGTTTGGTTTCTAATGTAATGTGAGTGCAAAATGATTGTAAAGCTGCAAAGTCAAGTGAGAGAACTGAGCAGAAAATGGTGAATTAGAGAGCCTGGTACACACCAGGAGACCTTGAGATGCTTGTCCTGGTGTGTACCTGGTCCTGGGCATCACCTTCAGGAGCAAACTTGGAACCTTGGGATGGGGGATGCAACATGGAGGAAAACAAAACTCAAAACTAACCAGAAAATTCCTCTGGTTTGGGTTTGGATTGTACTAGCTGGAGCATCATCCTTTAGGGAAGGCTGAAACAGAAAGTGCTGTGGTGGCACTGAGGACCTGGGTTAGGCCATATTAGACCTGAGATTATCCCATGTGTGTCCCTGGGATCTTCTGCTTCATCCTGCACTTTCTGGTGCTCAGCAGCTCTGAAATCTGGTCCTGAACTGGGTTTTGGGGGGTTGTTTTGCCTTTAGGGGTTTTTTGTTGCTGCTGGTGTGGTGGGGTTTTTTGTTTGCTTTCTTTTTCCCTTAATACCTATAAAGACACCCAGCTCTGGTCACCTGGTGGGAATCACCTATTGTAGAGGCAAGTAGGGAAGCAAAATCTCTATGGTGGCATTTACTTGCTGATAAGAGTATTTTTTAAATGCATTTCCTTTCCTCATTCTCAACGTGTCTTTTAATTCCTCAAGAAAAAAGGTGTGTGGCCTTCTGGTGCCTTAGCAGAGATTGGAATCTTCTGTGTTTGGTGCATGTGCAGAGATCCACAGGGGAGGTCTCAGGTGTGTGAATTTTGGGTGGGCAGCTGTGCAACTGTGTGTTATTTTGAGGAAAACAAGTATTTTGCTCATGTTACAAAATACTGCTGAGGGATTAGTGTTGCAAGTGAAATTTTGGGTTACCTGCTTTGCTCACTATAATGTGCTGAAAAAGTATCAATACACACTTGCTCTTGCTTTTTTTCTTTTATTTTCAATTCTTAAACCTTTTGTTGTCTTGAAGCTGTTGATTTTCAGGCAAAAACAATACGAGGCAGTGGCTGTGGTCTGCAGGGTGGGGCTCAGCAAGGTCTTGTTGCTGATTCCCTTTGCTGGGAAGGGCTAATTATAGAGACAAACTGGGGAAGGAAGAGAACGGGGTCAATTAGAGCATCCAGCACAGTTTCCTTTAAATTAGAGGTTGGGCTAGAGAGATAAAAAAAACCCAAACCCCAACGTTAAAGAGGCACAGAGTAAGACTTGAAATGCTCTGGCACACAGCGAGCTCAGCAGCTACAGCAGATGTCCTGCAGTTTCAATTTTAAGTAAAGAACATGTTGGATTAAGAGTTTTATTGCCAGAATTGCCAAATTGAGTTGATAAGACAGAGGAGATGTTGCTACTGCTTTTATTCTTTAACATGCTTTTGGCTTGCAGTAGGTTGTGACTGAATGAAGCAAAGAAATACCTCGCCCCACTGTTGATTAAAATGGATTTTGTGGGAAAAAGGAATTAATTTTAAGTCTTTAATGCTCATAATGTTATATTTTCATAAAAAGACTACCTGCATCTTTGTACATGTCACATGGATCAGTTTTGTACGTGTTTTATCCCTTGTTGGAGAAGCCACCAGGGCTCAACTTTTTCTTGGAGCTGTCTTATGGCTTTAAAAGTTTTTTTCCCCTGGATTTATGCATAAGCTAACTCAGATTAGAGGATACAGTATTATAGATATGGTGCAGACACAGTACAAGCTCCGGGCTCAGAGCTCTGCAGGTGTGGAAAGCAATAAACCCCAGTGCCAAGTCAGTGAAAAACCAAACTGGAATTTGTGCAAGTCGGTGAAAAACCAGAAAAGCCTTTATGGTGCTCTTCCCAAACGATCCCTCGGTCCCTTAACACCTCTTGCCTCAGATTTTAGGGCAAAGCAGACCCTCCCCATGTCTGCCAGGTGTATTTTCTTCCTCTTTGCCAGATTGCTGTGCAATTACTGGGATTGCTGTGCACAAAGGGGGGTGGCAGAGCAGGGAGAAAATCCCCACAGCTTCATCTGAGTGCTTCAGTCCAGACTGGCAAGTTCCTTCTGCCGGTGCTGTGACTCATCCTGGGCTTCCTCACTGCAGGCCACCACTGGCAGGGCATCAAAGGAGCAGCCCGCGCTTCCAGGCTGGAGCCCAACCAGGATCTTCCTGGAGCAAGGGCTGTTGTTCTGGTCCTGGCATCTCTCTGTGTGCAGAAGGTGGTGAGCTGATGCCAAATCTCAAGGGAGTTGGTGATAAATGTGATGAATTGGTGCTGAGGGTAAGAAGGTTTCTCCTTGCCGCTTTGAGCAAGGCACGTGCCTGTGCAGAGGGTCCTGCCCAGCCAGGGGTGGGCTGGGAAAGGCCCTTTGAGGTCAGTGCCACAGCCAGCAGAACTGTTTGTTCACTTCTGGTTCCTTGGGTACATCTGATGTGCAGGGGTTTAGTGTGGCAGTTAGGAAATTCTACAGCAAGGAAGGAAATTTTTATTTTTATTTTTCCTGAGGCATAGGTAGAGGTACTCTTTGCTCAGGGCTGTGGTGCAGCAGAGACTCCTGCCCTCCTCTCCTCCATTCTCCTGGTAAAACTGACTCTATATATGCTTCTCCCTCGTTTTTGGTTCAACAAACTTAGCTCTAAATCTTTGCAAGAATAACTTATTTTTTCATTTGGAGCAAAAACTGAGCAGCTCCACCAAGTTTAGGATTGTGCCACCAGGACCTATTAGAACCTGCAGGATGTTACTGGTGGTTTGATGTGAGAACACCCTCATGAGTTCTACTCTTATTTTTAGGGATTTTTTTTCCTATTGAAGGTCTTTAACATTTCTAAATGTTTTGTAGGATTTCTAATATTATTTTATAAATTATTTGCAGTGTTAATAGCATTTTTAGGCTTTTTCTACCTTTTTATTATATCACCTATGTGCCCACATTACAGTCCCAGGTCTCTTGTGAAGTCACACTTTTACTGTTTGAGATGGATCTGTAGGGTCTACCAAGGACATGTAAGTCTTGGAACAGATATTCTTCATTTGTAGGTGTAGAGAAAAGCTGCAGAGAATATGAAAGGCATGTATAAATTTTTAGAGGATGTTTCTTTCAAATGTCTGGCAGGAGACTCTTGGAATATCATGACAAGTGCTGGTTTTCCCTTTTTTTTTTTTTTTTTTTTTTCATTCCTGAATAGGCTGGAACTGGAGATCAGCATCCTGAGCTGGCAGAGGAGTCAACCTCTTGATAGTGATCTGGAGTTGTATGTGAGGAAGAGCCTCAGAGTACAGATTAAAAATGCAAAGTTAATGCAGTGAGGATCTATTAAGGTGCAAGAGAAGAGCAACAAAATCATATAAAGCAATGACTTTTGCTGCAATGTCCTGGCAGGTCAAAATTTCTCAGATCAGAGGGAAGCTGCTCTGCTGGCTGGGATAAGTGCCTGGAAAAGGAGCTTTAAATCTTTTTTTTTTTTTAAGGAAGGATTTGCCCCCCTCAATTTCTAATTCATACAGTGACATTCTAAATACCAGATTGTTCTGATTCCCCTTTTGCTTCCGCTTCACGTACACATTCCTGTCCTTGTGATTATTCCATGTGTGTGACAGCATCTGCAGCACATGGATGGGGTTATGGTTTTCATATCACCTCCTTGTCCTGTGTCTGTCTCCTGCCATCCCTGGGGTTTTGGAGAGCTGCTACAACACTTACATTTCAGCAGTTTTTCTCATTTTTTTCACCTGCTGTCTGCATGTCAACTCTGTGCTTTCTCTCCTTTTTGTTGTGCAACATTTTGTCACAATTTAGGACATTTGAAAACCAAGCTCTCTGCTTTTTTTGGTAAAGTCATCAAATTGACATTTTTATTTCAGATTGTTTCCTGCAGAGCCCTGAGTTGATTTTTTGCCTGTGTGTGATGAGTCAGCACAACTGTTGAGCTTGTGAAGCTTCACTGATTGCAGAGTTCTGTTCTGCTGCTCAGTTTTTCAGTTAGCCCTTTAGCTGAGAGCACTTAAATGCAAAGTATTGCAACTTGTGATGCACTCAATGCTGAGTTGGGTTCATTTCTAATTAAGATTTTAGATGGTTGCCTGTAGGTGCTTGTGTGTGAAAAGTGCCTAGAGAAAGCCACTGCCCGGGGTATGATGGGCTGAAGGAGGTAATTCTTTGTTAGGTCTGTGATTTTTAAGTGTCTTATTTAATTTTGCGTGGATCCAAGTGTCTGAACAGGCTCAGTGCTCCTGCTGCTGGTTTTTTTTCCCTCCTCAGCCTACTCAAGATGTTAAACCCAGCTTTAATTTTCTCCATTTCCTATGATTCTCAGTTAACCCTCTTTTCAGGAAATCAGTGGCTTCCTGCAGGCTATTTCTAGTTGCTGCTGGCCAGCTGAAGTGAGGTGATGTCTATGCACTGAAATATGATGAAACCCTCAGAAAGATTTGTTTGGCTCTACCAGGATTAGTTTTTTTTTTTGAGGCATTGTTGAGGTGAAAGCCCATGGCAGCAGCACTTCATTAATCTTATTTACTGGTGTTTGAAGAATATCTGATATTATTGTCTGTTCCTTCATAGGGGAAATCTAATCTCCACTAGAATTAGCCTTTGTAATAAGGCTCCTGCTTGATAAACGAGTAGACAAATATTGGGGCCTTGCCACCGAGGGCTTTATCCATCGCTGAGATAAAGCGCCTGGGCTCCAACGTTGGTTATTTATGCATGGAAAACAGACTTATCAGCATTCCTGAATTGCCCCTGTTGCAGAGACCGGGCACTCCTGCCCCTAAACAAAGCCTTATTTAGCTCAGTGCCTTCTTCCCTAGCCCAGGAATGAAATATTTTCCTGTTTCCCTGAGTGGCCGGTATTTCTGGCGCTGCCCGCGGCGTGCACGCAGAAAACGCGTCAAGAATCCGCTGGCTGTGGGCAGATCCCACATCAGGCCAGGCCTTGCAGTGCTGAAATAAGCGCAGCCTGTTCCCTCGGCGCCTACACGACCTGGAGAGGAGGAGGAGGAGGATGGCAAGGGTCAGGAGCAGATTGTTGCCCTTGCAAATAAAACCTCTCATCCATCCTGCAATCCTGGAGGGGGTCCTGGAGATCCAGCACACGGAACGAGTGAGTTGAGCTGCCTCAAAGCTTCAGTGACATAAGGGGTTGGTGTCGGAAGGTGTCTGGTGTTGGAAAGAGGGAGAATAAAAGTTATCTTAAGTTGGATTCTTCTGAAGTGTCTTTGTGATTTTCCAGAGTGTTGGTCATTGTGATGTGGATTTTTTTTGCTTTTTGGGTGAACAAATTGGAGGGAGAATTGCTTCCAGAGGTGGTCTTGTAGCTGATGGCAGTGGAGTTAATAGATGGAGGAGGTTTCTTCCCGCCCTTTTACAAAATTCCTATTGAAGCATGGTGTTATGGGGGAATTCTTTGCAAAATAACACCAGGACACGCCTTGGAGAACTCCCCTTTAGCCTCTTGCAAAGCCAGCCCATGACATGGCTATGTTCAAGATGAATCTGAAAAAAAAGATTTAAAGTTCTTCATCATATTACTGGAGATGAAGTATCTATTCTCACTTCACCCTATTTCTATATAAACTCATTAACTGACTTTCTCTGCTTTGTATTTTTGCTAATTCATATTTTCAATGCCCTAATGGGCAGTTTGGTGTCTTCAATGCTCATCTGATTGAATCATTCTTTGTGTTGGGTTATAACAGTGCTTCCATTTGCTCTGGTTGTGGTGTGGAGTGAAGGGAAACCTCAGAGATTCAATGGGATGTTGGGAGAGAGGGGAAGGGGATGTAGGAGACTCTAGTTGGACAAAATCAGTCCAGATCATCATCTGCAGTCAAGTGGGACATACAACATAGTCATCAACTTGTGTAATTTTGGTGGAGACAATTCAAAATTCAATTTGAACACATCATAAAGTATCCACATGTTAATTTTGAAAGCTTCTGTGTGTCTGGGTCTTGCTTGGTTTTCCCTCTCATTCATGCTCCTGTGAATGTTTGCCAGCAGAATTCATGGGACTAAAACTTCCTAACATCTGGTTGGCCTTGCTCCAGTAATCATCTGCCTGTGTTTTTCACCTTAAACCTGAACTGGTGAGCACAGTGCTTAGGTATGGGGAACATGAATGAGAGGAAGAACATGAATGCCCTCCTTTGGAAATTTCCCTAAATCTTGATGTCAGATGCTTTGTAGGTGTCCCAGCCTGTCAGGATTTCTGGTGGTTGGTGTGATGGGCATCCACTTGACTCATTTGGACAAGTTAACTCCTTTTCTGCTGGCCTGATCCAAAGTCAGAGTTTCACCATGGACATGTTCAAGCAGAGTTTTGGCCAGCTGCTTGTGCTGGTGGCACATGAAGTGTAAAAGATACTTGCCATCCCTATAAATGTTTTGAGTTGTCTCCATGATAAGCCCACCTGAGTTTTGGGTTTCCTCATTCCCAAACACAGAAAGCAGTGACCAGATGATCACAGGGAAGGAATGTTGGAGGATGTGACCTCCTCTGCAGGAACGTGCTGTCCCTGTTAATTTTTTTGGCTGAATCCAGTGCTTCTCATTTTCTTCTGAAAAAGCAGCTGGTTTAACTTCCCCTAGTGACACCACCCAAAAAAACCCCAAACCAGGCAGTGAAGGACACCCTGAAAGGAGATGTCACGGGGGGCTGTGGCAAGCACCTGCTGGGATGTAGTTAATTTTTTATAAAATCAAATTAAAAGCATGTTTGCCACAGCTGCTTGCTGGAAGAGCTGTTTTGATTTATGTTCTTGCATCTTTTGCTTCTGAGATGAGACCCAGCATGGCAGAACGATGAGGTTCGGGGGAATATGAGCCAAACAGATGCACTTGAGAAAATGAAACTTCAATCTTGGATTTACTTAGCTCATTTCCTGGTGTCATTACCTTATCCTGATGATGAATGTGCCTAGTTGTGGGATCCTGCACTGAATACATTTTGAAATGTTTTTTTCACGCTCCCTTCTGTGGATCTCATCACGCAGCCGAGTTAATCCGTTTCAGGCACTTTCATTTCCATACCATATGTTCTTCAAGGCGTTCTGCAGGGATAATTATGTGGATATCATTCACTTCCCTTTGTCCTGCCAAGACGTGCTCTGCTTTTCAGGTACAGGGGGAGGCACAAGCATCTTATTCAAGTCTTGATGACTTTCTGAAGGTTCCCTCTCCTGGTGTCTGTTAGAGGAGTCAGGAAGGACAAGCATGAGGACAAGGAGATCATGTACTCACTCCAGAGTGTTTATTAGACTGACTTAACACCCCATCCAGCTAGTGGGATGTTTTCCTTAAAGATCAACCATCATTTCCATAACACTAATTATTGGGGAAGGTAGGAATGTAAATATTGTGGTGAATTTAAGGGCTCGAGGATCTTTCCTGCTCAAATCCCCCTAGCTAAGTGTTAATGTAAATTATAAAAGTGAACTATGTGCTCAGAGGAAGCCCAATCTCTTCTGGGATTTTTCCTATCTAACAAATAGTGAAGAACAAACTCAGCTGAAATTTCAAGTGCCTGCCAAGGCTTCACTGGTTTACCCAAATTACTGAAGCAGACAAATTTAGCAGCATCTGGATGGTACTAAAAAAGCAGAAACCTTCATTCTTTAAACAAATCGGTTTTACCACTGTCTTTGAGCAAAGTTTGTTTCAGTTGATTTGTGTTAGAGGTGAACAAGTTGTCCTTGGACTACAGAGGTGACTGAAGTTTGGAGGAAAAAATATTCTCAGTGGGATTATTTGGTAATTCAGACTAGGAAATCTCTTCCTTGCACATGCTTCCATAGGGTTTGGAGTTTTTAAACTAAAATTTGATTTTTTTAAATGATGAATAAAGCCAGATTGAATGCAAACCAGAATGCCACTATATTTTTTAACTTGACAAAGCAGTGCAGCAAGAACAGTTGTTTACCACATAGACTTATTTTTACTGCTTTTGTAGAAATTATGTCCTTTAATATAAATTACAAATTCGTGGCTGTAGTAGAGAAGAAATGTTTTGAAAATGTCTGCTGATAATTGCCATTATAAAAGAGACTGAACAATTAAAAAGGACTGGTGTGTAATGGCTGGTGTCCCTTCCCATGATGGGGCTGGAACAAGATAATCTTGAAAGTCCTTTCCAACCCAAGCAATTCTGGGATTCTTTAATCACTGGGAGCAGCTTTATTCCATCAAATCTATTGCTGTATTTTAGGCTATTGAGGCTGAAACCTCTGCAAAGTTGATTTCAGGACTGTGGCTGGGATCTTAGTGATACAGGGATAAAGGTGACAAGGGAGACCTGCAAGGAGGGATGACAATGGTTAGACAGTAAATCAATGAACCCCTTCAGTGGTAGCAGTTTGGGAGATAGAGATGCAGAATTTCCTCATGGCAATATCAGAGCCTGGGGTGACTTTTGGTGGGAGGAATCCCAAACCAGCAGGTTATGGAATGTGAGGACAAGGAACTTGGTCTTGTCTTTCACTCTTCATTAAAATAAATAAAATTTTAGAAATCCCCAGACCTCTGTTTCAGAGAAACATGTTTTAAAAAGGGCAGCAACCAAAAGCCCTCATCCATTAAAAAATTATCCTTCAAACCTGATCATCCTTTAAAGGTCAGGGGTTAAGGATGTTTAAGGCAAATTGCTGATGAGTTTTACCACAGATTCCATTGGAAAGGCTCAAGGAAAGTGGAAAATCCCTGAGGCTCAGGTGTAAAATCAGCAAGGACAAGCAGGAGTAGAAGGAATGGGTTGCTCTGTGTCTGTCAGACCCGAACACTGACAGCACAAACACATTTATGAACTTAAATGTCTGGGAAATGTTGGTTTGCCTTCTGCCTGCAGCCAGGGTATAGACAAGGATAACGATTCTGCAGAAAACGGTTTTTCTGCAGAAAGGGACTTTAGACTGAGGATCAAAGATAGCACAGGGTAGAACACCAGTTTCCTGTCCTGAGAAGTCAGCTGAATCTCAGGTTTCTGCTCTGAACTGTGGTCTGTGACTCCTGTGCTCACCATATAGGTGGACTTGGTATATTGGGGCCAGAATTTTATAGTGTGGTACATGAGGATGGGCCTATTGTGAACAGAAAGAATGTTTCATGTCATTTTATGTCTCAAAAAACCCCCAAACTAATACAGCCACTGTGAAAATAATCAGGGATGGATGGTAAAGAAATCAGGTCTGTTTTGTCCTATCTGAACAACCTGGCATTCATCTGACAAACCAGGACAAGTCCTCCAAACCTTTCTGCTGATATCCCTGTGGCATAAATTCCTTTTTAGGGCACTTTGAACTTTTCCTTAGTGTATTTTGAAATGTACAGGGGTGACACACCTGCACATTCCTCCTTCCTACCGTGCTCCAAGCTGCTACCCCCGGGAGGTGTGGACATGTCGGACCCACGCTGTGTCTTCCCGTGGCTGATGAGAGCTGAGAGGTGGCATCTGCTGCAGACATGCTGCCTGCATCCAGGGGATGGATTGCTGGGTGTCATGGCCCCAGGCACCTGCCTGTTGTGGCAGCCTGCCGTCCTAATGTTTCTAATTCTGCCGCTGAAATGGAGTGGAAGTAATCCCAAAACCCAATAGGTTGAATATTCCGGGTTTTTTTTTATTATTTTACTGCTGAATCTCTTTTCACCCCTCACCCTCCCTGTTCTGTAATGACCTTGCTTTGCCTCCAGCGAGAAAATTGAACTAATTTTGTTGACTTGTCTTTTTAAATACTCGTTATTGGATTTGCCCGACCTCTTTTTCTGCTGTGGAGAGTTGTGCTGGCTTTGTGCCAGCGGAATAATTTGTCCTAATCTGAAAGTGTTCTGTTAAAAGGATTTACCAGCCCCCTCCCCAAACTTCTGCTTTGCATAAAATGCTTCCTGGGCAACTTTGAGGTGTGTTGCTAGTTGGGAAGATGAATGTTTTGAAAGAAATCCTTTTGAGTATGAAAAAGATAAGACACATGCACAGGACTGGAAATATTTCACCTGGAATATTTGCAGTGTGTTGAATATGCATTAAAGATTTAATAGGTTGAGAAAAGTAAATGGTGTAGTATTTTTAGGCAGGATTTTGGAAGGTGCTTGTGAACTTCAAGGAGAGGTTTGTGATATAACATTGTATTTTAGTGTGGCAGAAAGTATGGGATCTCTTTTGTGGTCAATGTTAAATTCTCCTAAACATATTGGAAAAATCCATATATTTTCTAAGTGAAGATGTGCTTGTGGAAAACCACTGAGATCTGGATATCTGGAGAGCCTGTCATTCCCATCTCAGTTGTCCTTCATATAAATAAAAGGTGGAACTGAAGCCAGTTGTGTCACCTGAGCTGTTCCACCAGGATCAGCATCATGTTTCAGTTTCTCCTGATAACGCACGGCTGACCTTGGCTGTGTCCTGTCCCCTCCCAGGGGTGGGGATGCCAGGTTTAGGAATGAAGAACATTAGGTTTAGGAATTCATAATTCCACAATAACTTGTGGAAGCTATTTGGCTGCTCATAATCATTCTTAAAGAGCTTCAAGAAATGTAACTATTATGTTTATAATCAATCCTTCACTGTGACTTTGCTCACTGCAGAATTGTCTTTTTCTGTACTGATGGCACAGAAAGAATTGAACATGCACTTAATATTTTTTATTAAGGAAGAGGCTTAAAACCCAAGTGTGCTGCAGTTTTTGAAGAGATCTCTCCTCATGTGTCAGAGGTAATCAATGGCTTTCTGCACTAAGATAGGGAGCTCTCTGTTCTGTGGGAAGGAAGTGCCTCTGCTTTCACTTGAACATGGAAGAGGAAAATTGGGATGGACAGGTTGGCACGTGGTGGAAAGTAAAAGGTGAGAGGGCCCAATGACTTTCTCTGGGAATAACCCAGCAACCAAAGCTTGTATTCCTTCAATAATTATGGAATCACCTCATACATGTTCAAAGCCAAGGTATCCCATGGGAGGCTTTCAATTTAGAGCAGGTTTTGTAGGAAATGAGCATAGGAGCTGGGAAGGAGATGTTTTCCCATTGCACTGGGCACCCTGGATCAGGATGAAGGGTGATTATCCTGCAATTAGGGAAAATCCGTCACCGGAGCCGCTTTGGGAGCGGCCGGCGGAAAATGCAGGAACAGATGTCAGAGCAGCAGCCTGGCAGCCCTGGCTTAGAGGAGCTTCTCTTTCTCCCTGAGATGCTTCTGCTTGGGGTGGGGAATTATCTCAGAGATGTTTAATACTGGGCTGCTGCAATCTGTCGTCCAATTTCTTCAGCCATCTGAGGATGCCCGACCTCTCTCTGTGCTTTGTGCTCTGGGGCCGTTTGTTTTCCCTTTGTTTTAATCTTCCCTTTTCCAGGATGGACCAGAGCAGAATTTCATTTTTGTTCTATCCTAATGAAAAACCATGCTTGCCAAAGAAAAAAAATGGGAAAGCTCACCCCCTACAACATACTCTGGATGGGAAAATAGTCCTAAAGACAAGGGAGGACACATGAAAGTAGTGATAAAAAGCAAATTCATTGTGCTAGTTTGAATATGCTCAGGTTTAACTTGTGCTCAGTGAAGCATTGAAATCATTCCACTGCCAGTCCGGTGAATATTTCCATTTTTGCTGGAAACCAGACCTTCAACTTCCAGATGAGATGTTGTTTTTTTTTTTTTTTTTCCCACAGAATATAATGAGATACAGACTGTTATCTAAATTGACTTAATTGCTGCCTTATTGGATATATGCAGTGATTTATAGAATAATTTTATTTTCCAGAATGTGTTTTTGAATTTTATTTTCTCTACAGTCACATTTGTCTAGTTCCCCAAGTTTGTGTGGAGCTGTAGCTCGTGGCTGGGAGAGGTGGAAGCTCCTACCCAAGTGCAGGATGAAGTCCTGATCCCAGCTGTGATGTTGTTCCAGCTTTTGCCCCAAACTGGGAAGATTCAAATGAAATGCAAAGTCTGTGTATGTCTTTGTTCCCCAGCGTCATCCTAATCTTTATTTATAGGTTCTGTCTGTCCTTCTTTGTGTTGGGTGACTGTAGCGGTGTACCTGTTTATGAAGTCTGGAAATCAGGGATGCTTTCCTCCTAATCCTATAGCACAATGTGTGGGAACCCCCAGAAACAGCTTTAAATAACCCATAAACCACATGTTTATTAGTGAGAGCATCTGATGTAGATCCTTGATAATTTACAGCTTGTTTCATTTTAAAAAGGTGAATTATGGCCTTCCTAATGGATGTATTGGTTCTCTGATGCCGGTCATCAAACATCTCTGAATTTCTACAGCCTCCAGCCAGTGTGTCTGATCCATCAGGAAAAGCAATAATGTGAGGAGCTGAATTTTGCTTGTCCAGGGCTTCAAGTTCTGCTCATTTGAGGCCCCACCTGCAGATCTGCCTCCAGCAGCAGGAGGAGGATGTGGAACTGCTGGAGCCAGTCCAGAGGAGGCCGCGGAGCCCCTGGGCTCTGCTGGGAGAGCTGGAGGTGTCACCTGGACCAGAGAAGCTCCAGGGACACCTCAGAGCCCCTGCCAGGGCCTAAAGGGGCTCCAGGAGAGAGACTTGGGACAAGGGAAGTACTTCAATTAAATACTTGATTAACTCCTGCTTTTTTTGATTTTTTTTTTCTTCTCTGTCTGATATCAATGTTTTCAAAGAACTACAAAGCCTGTGTTTCAGGTAGCTGCCAAGAACTATTTTTAGTGGAGCTGTCAGCTCTTAATTCAAGAGATTTTTTGGTACTTCTCACATTGTGAGGCAGCTTTTGTTTTTGGTTTCAAGTCCTGATGCTTTCAGAACACTCCTTCTCAAGTTTAAAAGCCACTCTTGTGTTGTGGCATTTGCCTGACAGTTTAATTTTCATATATATATTGGTTTGTGGTTCATTTAAATCCAGCATCCTATTCCTGCTCTTGCTTGTAAATTATCATCATCTGTGGGCTGAATATTTTTTATAAACATGGCCTTTAGAGGAAAAAGACTATTTTTTTTTTCTGTGAACTAGTTGCTGAAAGTCTTGTTTAAAGTATGACTCATCCTATTTGGTGTTTGTTTTGGTTTTGGGGGTTTTTTGTTTTTTTTCTTCCTTTGTAAGGTAACTAAGCCAGATCTGGCAGTACAGTTTTAATATTATTTTCCCTTTGATCTTTGACAGCACAATTCTTAGTGCTCTGAGATCTGTTCCTTGTGCTGCATGTGCTGTGCAGAGAATCTGTAGGTTACTATGAGCCTTCAATCAGTCTCTGGTTAATAGAATCTTGCTCTTGCATGGACCAGGATGCTTTCATGTTTGTGCTACAGGATTTTCAGTAGCTGTGCACTGAAAAGGAACTAATTTTGGGGGATTTTGAGCTGCTTGGTTTAAAGGAGTGGAAGATACCTGTACAATCTGGCTACAGAGATCAAATCCCTAAAATATATCAACTATTTATAAATTATTTCTATTATTCTGGTAAAGTCTTTAGATTATTCAAGATCACTAAGCTGTTTGAGCCACTGAACATGGAGAGGAGACAGATAACAAATGGCATCACCTCTTACTTAATATGAAACTGAAGCCAGGCAGGAGCAGCCTCTGATTTCCTGACACCACTGCAGCTCCTGCTGCTGAGGGCTGACCTTCACTGAATGCACAGAAGATGATTCTCTGTGGGGAAATGATTTCATCTGCCATGGAAAACGGGAAGGAGGTGCAAGGACGAGAGGCAGCTGAAGGGTGAAGTTGGTTGAGGATTGCTTTTGTTTAAGGAGGATTTAAAAGAATGAGGATGGGCTGGAGTGGAAGTTTTGGTTATTTTGTTGGGAAAATTCAGCAGCTGCAGGGGCACATGGCACTGTAAGATTATGAAATCCCAAAAATGACTTTATTCCTGTTCAGATGCTTGAGAAAAGCTGGATTGTAGTGTCACTTAAGGAGTAGGAGACTGAGCTGAAAAATTGGAGAATTGTCCTTTTAAACTCTCATTCATTAACAGGTATCTTCTACCTAAAATGGGAAAAATGGGATTTGTCTGCTGCCCAGCCAGAGTTAATTTGTATGGCTCATTTTGATCTTGAACAGTAAATGTTGTATCAGGAGGAAGGTTGGAATCTTCTTGGCAGAAGAGAAAGCTCTTTTGGGTTTGTGCTGGTGGATCACAGGTAATAATTCATGTGAAATGCAATAAAATTGTGTAGGGAACACTGGAAAATTTAATTTGAAATGGACTGTTTGCCAAAAAGAGTTTTCTGTGAGAAGGCTTTAAAACCATCCCTGCCTTGCTATCGGTCATGGTCCATAATCCTCCATAAAATGAGGCAAGGGAGAACATCAGTACTCACATTATTTCATCTCCTCCTGGTGCTATTGCACTTAAATTTGACTTTGCTCCTAAGCTGAATTATCTTCCTGATAACTACAAAGCTCCTAAGACTACAGGAAAAACATCTGAAATTATAATTATTTGACCAAATATTCAAAAATAGTGACACTCAATTATGTAAATTGTCCCTAATTTGATATTTTTAGGGAAATACAGCATAGATATCGTCACTTCCATAGTGATTTAATGTTTATTTTCCTGTGTCTGTGGACTCCACAATAAGCAAGGCTGAGAGGTGTCCTTGTTTGTCTTGGCTTGTGCTGGAAGTGGGTTGAGTTTCCCAAGGATGGAGAATGTTGAGGAAGGATCCATGCTGAGGATCTGTGGGAGGACATGATTCTTTAACCCAACAAAATCCTTTGGCATGGATCTATATACTGATATTTATCAGTCTATCAACATGCAGTTGATGTAGATCAATATATATCTATATGGCAATATTCAAAACACTCTGCCATTTCATCATAAAGGTGACAAATAATTTCTTGATGATAACATATATTTTTTTTAATGAGCTGCCGTTTATTTGTTATCTTTAAAAATTGCTAATGCAGCAATTTGGTGCATTTAGGTGCCAGCACAATGTGTTTGTGCAATTCTTGATGTTTCTGTAAATCCTTCTGCCTTTTTCTCAGCTGTTATCTCAAGTGTGATGCTTGTTGGAGCTGGAGAGAGCCTCCACATCCTTCAGCAAACTTAATTTTCAGCGTGGCAGTCCTCAGCCTGCTCCCACCACCTTCAGCAGTGCATCAGGAGGAGAAGGATCCCTTGATTTACTTACCCAGGTTTTGTTCTCTGAAGCTCTTGAGCTCCTCTAGGCCAGAAGCACCTTGTCCTTAACACTGGTGTAATTCCTCCAAAAGGTATCACAGTATTGTAATTCCTCCAAAAGGTATTGAGCTCTCAAAAGGTATTTTCTGCAGCTGTTTTGGGGCTGGGAGATGCTCCTCGATGTGAATTTGTTTAGTCCTTGGCAACGTGGCTTACACTTCATATCCATCATTTTTATCAGCTTCAAAAATGGTTTTATTGTAAGGGATGCTGGTTTTCGGGCTCTATATGTGAAATTTTAGCTGCAAACTAAAATATAAATAGCTGGGCACATGATTGTAGAGCTGAAAGGGAGATCCTGAGTCCGTTTCCAGTTTCTGCAGCCGTGTCTGTGCTCAGTGGCTCTGCTCTGTGCCTGCAGCAGTGTGGGATTTGACAGTGAGCTGTGGTTTTGGGATATCAACTCCATCACTTTGTCTGCAGTCAGATTTCCAGAGACTGAACTGCTCTGTGTCCACCTGTGGAGAGCAAATCCAACCAGTCAAGTTGAAAATCTGATCTTTTGGCTGTTCATGTGAACAGAATTGCTGTGTTGGTGGGGGATGCTCTGACTGAAGATGTTGCTGGAGCCTGGAGTTAATCCAGGAAAACCTGAGGGGGCTGTAAATGAATTCTATCAGTTTATAAAGGATACATTTTTCTTGGTGTTTGGAACAGGGTTGTCCCACCACAGAGCACTTCATTAGAAGCAGCAAAACAAAATGTAGCAAGGATTTGTTTCCCTGCAGGACTCAAAACACTCAGGATACACCAGGCTCTTCCTTAGTCTCTCCTTTTTGTTAATCCTTGCCATTCTCTGACAGTTCTCATTAGCCATATAGGGAATTGGGAGCACCAAAGTAAGTTAAACAGGTGCTACCATTGCAGCCTGAGAGAGGATCCAGCAATTCCTTTTGTTTCTTTTAATTTTATTTTTTATATTACTATTTTGTTGGTTTCTGGCAAAAAAAGCCAAGGGAGCAGCTGGACGATCCTGTTCTCTGTGTAGGGGCATGTTTTGGGAGAACAGAAGTGCTTCCAGAAATCAAGATTCAGTGACTCAAATCTGAAGCTCAAGAAAGAGGAACAATCCAGGGCAGGATTTTCTTGCACCACTTATTGGGGTTTCCCAGCATCAAGCAGAGATGCTGTGGCAGAAGAGAAGATGGGAATCACTTCTCCCACGCAGCTGCCCCAGCCAAGTCCTCACCAAGCCTTTTTGTAGTTTCTTTATTTCATTTTCATTTCTTTGGCCCCACAGATGATGGATCTGTGCCTTTGGCGGCATCTGCAGCCAGTGATGCAGGAGTCATGCAGGCAGGAGGTTCATTCACTGCATGGCCAGGTTAATTCTTGGACGCCGACTCATTCCCTGCACAGAAAGTGCTGTGACCTCAAGGGAAAGAATAAGTGTTCGTGCTCTTATTCGCATCCTAATTCAGTTCCTCCTTCACCAGAAATGTTGTAACATATTAGGAGTAGCTCGTTTCACAACAGCTTTTCTTGTAATTTATTTTTGGTTTTTTGTTTGTTTGTTTTGGGGTTTTTGAGGGTTTTGTTTGGTTTTGTTTGTTTCTTTTTGTGGTTTGTTTGTTTGTTAGGTTTTTGGGGTTTTTTATTTCCATTTTGTCTCAGTTGAAAGGTCTGGTAGAAGCTGAGAGGTTTCCGCAGGAGATGCATCAGCAAGAATGTAATGGAGAACAACACCCTCACCACCTCCAGTTTCTAGAAGAGGAACCACTGAGTGATTGTCACACCATAGGGAAATGCCAAAAACTCAGGACAAGGTGATTGCAGGCTCTGGAAGGGATTATTGTGCACTGAGGTGCTTTATGTATTCATGGACTTCTTAATATCAGTGTCTAATAAAAGTATGGAAAAACCAACTCCATCTCTGAAAGAAAAGGAGGAAACACCTCTGGTGCCAGCAAGGAGCTCCCAGGTGCCAAACTGAAATTCAAGTGTTATCCTCCACTATAGAAGGGAACAGACAAGGTGACAAGTTATTTAAAATGCTGAGTAAAACTGAAAGACACAGGGAAAACCAGTGTGATAAGACTTGTCTCAGATTTTTCAGGTCACGGAAGAAGCTGTGGATCTCAGAAACAACTTACAGAATACTATTTGAGCCTATTTTAGTTGCAGTGTGGGCAACTTTAGGAATGATTTACATAGGGTGAGCTGTGCCACTGCTTCTTTTGCATTCTGGGAATCCCCCTTGGAGGCTGAGTAGGCATCTCTGGCTGTACAGGCATCTTTACTTCCACAAAAATTCCTTTCTGCTTGAGGCAGGATGGTTGGCACTGTCCAAGGGTTGACACCCCTTTCATTATGGCTCTTGAAAATAACAGCCAAACCCCAGTTTACAAATCTCAGTTGGACTGGGGACAGTTTTGAGTTAACTCAAAACTGAGGTTTTTGGGTTAAACCATCAAGGAGGTTTAACTCAAAATCACTTGGGTTTGCAGAAAGTGAAAGAACACCAGATTTTTATGTTCACTCACATTTGCCTTGAACTCTGAGCAATACAAAGCAGGTTTAGCAAAGGGGAAGAATTTCTTTCTCTCAAAGGAATTGTGACCAAATGGAGAATTTTAAGGGGAGAGGAAACAAGCCCCTGAAACAGTCAGATGTGTCATTGGGATGTTGCTGCCACTGCCTCTGTGTCCTCACTGTTGGTGCCTGCAGGGTTTTGTTTTGGTTCAGTGCCAGGTCCAGCAGGGTCCTGTGTTGCTGCAGATCCTCTGAGAATGTGTCTCCACTTCTGCTTTCATTTTCTGTTCTAATTTAATTTTTCTCACTGCTTTGGCATCTTGCTTAGGTACCTCAGTCCAAATAAACTGCTGTGAAATTCAGCCAAAAGTCCTTCCTTCTGTATGTGGACAATCCTGGAGTGCTAATGGGTATATTTTTCTCCATCCAAGCTTATCATCCTTTAAGAAGTAAATTTGAATTGTGATTACAAATCAAGTTGAAGACATCTCTGCTCATTGCAGGAGGGTTGGACTAGATGACCTTTAAAGGCCTCTTCCAAAACAAACCATTCCAAGATCTCTGTAATGCTTCCAAATGTCAGTGATAGAGATAGAACTCTCTGTGACAGAACCTTCATTCTTTTGGATGAAAATAATTTCCATAAATCTGTGTTTTGGGTACCACCACTCCTGCACAGAAGGTTTTTTGAGAGGGACCCACATAGGTGATTAAGTGACAATAATTCCATTTCTCTCCATCAGCAAACAGTGGGAAGAGAAAAACAGAGTGAGCATGGAAAAGGAAGATGATAAAATAAGAGGGAAGGAAAAGGTGAATGTGAACAGGTGCAATGATAACCAAGATGTTCAGCTTTCACCTTGGTAGTCCTCCTGTGTGTATCTGGCCCAGATGTGTGGCTCTGGTGTCAGTTTTGATGTCACCAAGGTGTTATTTTGGGTGCCAGCAGCACGAGGCTGTGGGCTGCTACAGGACAAACATCTTGTGCCCACAAATTCAGATTAAGCACTGAAGTGTGTTTAGATTGGCAGCCAGGAATTACTGCCCTGCACAGTGTGTTGGGAGGTGCTGGTGGATGGATAAGCAACAAACCAAACCCTGAGGACTGGGAATGGGGAGAAAGTTTCCCTGTTTCTGTGTCCCTTGCCAGGTTAGGGGATGTTATAATAAACTCAGTGAACTTTGCTTCCAGAATTGCCCCTTTAGCAGCCTCAATGCTGACACTGATCCCCGTTTTTTCCAAATCATTCGGTATTTGGCAAACCCTGCACATGATTTCAGGCTTTAGCTGTCACAGATTATTTATGCTGGGTTTGGATGCTTCCAGTGGACAGTTTGTTTTGGATTTTTGCCACGTGCTGCTAACACTATCCCTGAAAATGAATGTATTGAGGCTGCTCTTTCTGAATGTGTGTTAAACTGTGATCATACACCAAAAGATCACGTAGAATGTAAAAATCAACCAGTATTTACATGTTTAATGTCTGTACAAAGCTTAATTGGCAAAGTTGTAGTATTTTTTTATCAACCTGCTAATAATGAGATGATTATTGTCAGTTTTATCAGGACCCTCTGAGCCTTCCCCTTGGAAATAGTTATTGATTTTATTATGTAGGAGAACCCAGGTAATATAATGAATTTGTAACCATATTTAGAGATTGTGCTTTTTTATGTTGGAAATAAAATTATGTTAGTGTAGTAAAATTGAGCAAAGTCAGCATTCAGGATTAATTTGAGAAGAATCTTCATTCTAACATAGAAAATGGAAAAGGAAAATAGAAAATATTAGGCTGAAAGTATATGGTCAGAGGGCTGGAGCCAGGCTGGGAGAGCTGGGGGTGCTCACCTGGACCAGAGAAGGCTCCAGGAGAGCTCAGAGCCCCTGGCAGGGCCTGAAGGGGCTCCAGGAGAGCTGGAGAGGGACTGGGGACAAGGGATGGAGGGACAGCACACAGGGAATGGCTCCCACTGCCAGAGGGCAGGGATGGATGGGAGATTGGGAAGGAATTCTTGGCTGGGAGGGTGGTGAGGCCCTGCCCAGAGCAGCTGTGGCTGCCCCTGGATCTCTGGAAGTGTTCCAGGCCAGTTTGGATGGGCTTGGAGCACCCTGCTTTGGTGGAAGGTTTCCCAGCCCATGGCAGGGCTGGAATGAGATGAGCTCTTCCAGCTCACACCTTTCCATGATTCTGTGTTGACTTGAAGTGCCTTAAATGTTTCCTTTCATAGGTGTGCAGAGTCCATGAATTTTTGGCCAGAGTGATCCCAGAAGTTTGCAATAGGCAAAAATGTATAAATGACTGAAGTGTAGCATCATTTTTATATGTTCACCTGTAAATGTAAGCATGTAGTAGCTCAAAAGGCCTTTAATTAAAATAGTGCACAGAGCAAGTATTATTGGGTGACACAATATAAACTTTGTATAATTCTTTTCATGATCCCATTTAATTTCTTATGTCTAAATGCAAAAATATTAATTTTTCAAGTCATATAATATCTAATATATAGAATAGTTGTCACTGGAATAGTTGTCACAAAAATATTAATTTTTTAAGTCATATAATATCTAATACATAGAATAGTTGTCACTGTAATTGTGACAACTATTAGGAGAACCTTTCTCCCTGACATATGCTAATTACCTTAGGATGGACATTTCATTGCATTATTTCTCCAAAATGCTTTGGAAAAGCTGACTGCATGCACAGGGTGTGTTGGACTCTGAGCCAGGGCCAGGCTCATGTGCAGCAGGGCACAGGAGACCACAACCAATTAACTTCATTAACATTGCTTTGACCTCTCTCAGCACTCTGAGCCATGTTTGAGGTTGTTACCAGTAAACCCCGTGGCAGCCCTGGGATTTACAAGGCTTGAATTAACACCCCTTTGCTTTCTGATCTTTGAGGGGTTTTGTGGGGGAACTTGCCTCTTCTATGTCCCCAGAGCTGCTGAGGCTTTTAGCATCTCCATGGGGTTCATGCTTGGCTTGCAGCCCTGCTGGATTCGAGTTGTTTGGATGCAGAAGGCACCAGGTGTTTGTTGTTACCAATTTCATGCAGAATAAACATCTCTAGAGATGTTTGGGTGGGTGGGGTGGAGTGGCCTGGTGCTTTATTGAGTGTGCAGGAGGGAGGAGGCAAGGTCAGTTTGCTCAAGGTAAGCGACTTAAAGTCCTGTTTGCACTTCTCACGTGAGTCAGCAGTCTTGGATATGCTCTGATAACATCAATAAAAATAGTCAGAACTCTTGGCCTCAGCTTTGAAGTAAAATCTGGGTGAGGAATTACCCAGCTTAAGTACAGTGGGGGGGGTTTGCTCACCCCTTCTTGATGAAAAGCTGATGCTGGAGCTGCAGAGCCACACAAAGCAAGCCCAGCCCAGCACTTCCCTGACATCATCCCTGCTGCATCTGTGCCTGTAGTAAAGCCATAGGAAAGCAGCTGGAACACTTCCCAGTGTATAATGTATGTCCTGCTACCAAGCAATGCACCGTGAATCTCTGCCAGATGTATTTCACTGGGACAAATTCATTTCTGGGCTTTGAAGTGCGCGTGGCTGGGGATAATATACTTAATGAAATATTGGAGCAAGAAACAATGCAGCATAAAATAGTGCTGCTCATTTGAAGGCCTCAGAAATGAAACAGTTCTCCAAATCCCAGCCTGGAGTGGATGTGGGAGATGAGGGTGGCTGTACTTGGATTGAAGGTCCTGGATCTGGAAACTTGGGGGAGAATGCAGGAACAGGGTGACCAGTGAAATGCTGTCCCTGAATACTCTTGCCAGCATCAAATATCTGAAGTTCCCTAAAACTGTTGTGGGTTTTGACTTCATGGTTTTTTGACCCTTCTTGAGCATTTTGTTGATGCCAGGAGGGAACTGTCACAGTTGTGAGGTCTTGCTTCAGTGGGGCAGTGCTCAATGAAAAACTCAAGATTACAAATAACATTACGATGTGTGTCCATGTAAACTTTAATCTGTATGAAGCGTCACTGCCACCTGATTGCCCAGATCCTGGTTCTGAGGGTCCTGCTTTTCTCCCTAGTTCCTTTTTGTCTTTCTATTGGAGTAACTCTTAACATCTTCCAGGGCAGTTTGGAGTTTGCTAGAACTGGTGGAGAGCTGGGGCCCTTTAACTCTGAATTTGCTTTTATCTGGGGCTGCTGGTGGTGTGTTATCTTCTTGTAGTGATGGAGTTTGAGAAATCAGCTGCACATTTGATGTTTCATTGCCAGAGAGATGGGTTTGTTTGGTTTTAAGCAGTATAATAGAAATAAAAAGTGCAATGTACAAAGGAGTTGGTTGCAGTAAGTTGTATCCAGTGTGAGATATGCACATCTCTGAAAAGGGGTGACTTGGTAGGGGAAAAAGTGCTGCTGATTAAATCATCATGGGTTCAAAATCTGGACAGGAAGGAAAGGAATTTATCTCCTCTTCACTGGCACTGGACTGTGGAAAAATGCATCTGTAGCAAGGGCCAGGTGTGCAGGGGAAGGTGATGGTCATTTTGTTTTAGCAGCTAAAATTTGTGGGTGCTGAGTACCACGCACCCATGAGATGGATTCAGGAGGTTTTCTGGTGTGTTGCTCACAAAATTTTTGCTGAAAATCAGAGGGTATTCCTGATTTTCAGGGGCAAAATTGGCAAAAGCTTCAGGGGCTGTGGGAGGAGGAGTAGGGGGAGGCTGTGTTGTGTGTGTAGTGTTTGGGTGTTGAATATCTGCCTAGCTATCTGCTACAGCTTTGGGGTATTTGTAGGATAACACCGAACTGTTTTTATTTTGTTTTTTAGCCTTGCTAACATGATGACCTGACAAGATCCAGCACACAGTCCTGACTATGCAGCCCAGGGACTGATGGGCCAGGATCCAATATGAGTGTAAATGATGTTGGAGGCAGACGACGCTTTGAGGATAGCGAGTACACGCTGCACATCTACCCCGGGAGCATCGCAGAGGGCACCATCTACTGCCCCATCGCCGCCAGGAAAACCTCCACGGCCGCCGAGGTCATCGACTCGCTCATCGACAAACTGCAGCTGGAGAAGACAAAATGCTACGTGTTGGCCGAAGTGAAGGAGTTTGGAGGGGAGGAATGGATCCTCAACCCCACGGACTGCCCGGTGCAGCGCATGATGCTGTGGCCGCGCATGGCGCTGGAGAACCGCATCAGCGGCGAGGATTATCGCTTCCTGCTGCGGGAGAAGAACCTGGATGGCTCCATCCACTACGGGAGCCTCCAGTCGTGGCTGAGGGTGACGGAGGAGCGGCGCAGGATGGTGGAGAGGGGCTTCCTCCCCCAGCCCCAGCAGAAGGACTACGATGACTTGTGCGGTTTGCCGGACCTGAACGAGAAAACGCTCCTGGAAAATCTCCGAAACCGCTTCAAGCAGGAAAAAATCTACACCTACGTCGGCAGCATCCTCATCGTTATTAATCCCTTCAAGTTCCTACCTATTTATAACCCCAAGTATGTGAAGATGTACGATAACCATCAGCTGGGGAAGCTGGAGCCCCACATTTACGCCGTGGCAGATGTGGCTTACCACGCTATGCTCCAGAGGAAGAAGAACCAGTGCATCGTGATTTCAGGAGAGAGTGGCTCGGGAAAGACACAGAGCACCAACTTTCTGATTCATCACCTCACCGCCCTCAGCCAGAAGGGATTTGCCAGTGGAGTAGAACAGATTATTCTTGGAGCTGGCCCAGTGCTTGAGGTAAGATGGAAATTATAGTAGTGTGGAAATGTTTTAACGGTGAAAAAAACCAAACCTGAGTAGTTGGGATTTTATTGTGACACTTAACTCTGTGGTTATCTGCTAAATACTGATAATAAAGTGACAACAGCATTAGCAATGAGAGAAACTTGTATTTCCACCTATAGAATATTACCTGCTTCCAAAAAAAAGAGGAAAAAGCAAAAGTACAGCAGATGGCTTGCTGCCAAATTTGTTAATGCTTTGTTTTCACTCAAGTGTTTCTCAGTGCAGGTTTATCTCGGGGATTTCTCAGTGGGAAAATGGAAATGAGAATTATCAGTAGCAATTTTCTAATATATTGAAAAGGGATTTCATTGCACACAATGTATTGATAATGTTGTATTTATGGAGTTTCTATGCAGTCAGCTTCTTTGAGCTGGGGAAGAAATCAAAGGTAACTTTCATGGTCAAAATTGTGTTTTCTAACCACGAGTGCTTGATTTGGCCACTTACTGGTTACTTTATGAGGACTCTTCCTGTGTATTAGAGGTTAGATAAACTTGGCCGTCAACTTTTCAGGTATGAAACGCTGAAGTGGGATACCAGCATTGCATAATTAATTAGTCATGAGTTTGCCCCATATAGTGGTTGAGATGGTTTTCCTTGGAATTGACAGCTTTGCCAGTTAGAATTTTGTTGCTTAAAGACTCTTCCTGTGTATTTTTTTAGAGGTTAGATAAACTTGGTCATCAACTTTTCAGGTATGAAACTGTGAAGTGGAATACCAGCATTAATTAATTAATTAATTAGTCATGAGCTTGCCCCATAGTGGTTGAGATGGTTTTCCTTGGAATTGACAATTTTGCCAGTTAGAATTTTGTTGCTTAAAGCCCATCTGCACATGGGTGATGTGTCAGCTTCAGCCATGCCATTGTCCTTGGGAGCCATGATCCAAGGAGGATTTTTGGTGCATGCATCCTCTCCCTCTCACTCTCTGGAGTTAATGAGAAAACATCAGACCAGGCTCCTGTAATTAATGGTGGTTACTGTGGTGACCCACATTGGTGACCACATTAATTTCAGAAAACTGGCATGAAGACTGTTGCATTCCACCTCCAGTCCTGTTGTTCCACCTGCAGTCCTGTTATTTATTTGAAACACTTCCATGCTCTTTAGTTTTTGATTGTTGCCTAATGTGTCATGTTGGACCAAGGTCATTTTATAGTTCTCTTTAGCGGTGTCAGAGAGAGCATCTCTGTCTAGGTTAGATTTCTGGAGGTGGGGAAGAGATATCTCTGTGAAAAGAAAGGTAGAGGGAAGTTTGGGGAATTGGTTTTTTTTTTCTTAGATTCTACTTTTCTCAGGAATAGGTTGTCTATTTGCTTGGCTCTTGGATGGAGAGAGGCATCACAAATGGTTTGTTGGGAATCCTGCTCTGGTGGTGGCCACTCACTTCTTCTGGGGACCATTTATGGAATGGTTTGGGTTGAAGGGATCATCCCATTCCCATCCCATTCCACCCCCTGCCATGAGCAGCAACACCTTCCTCTATTCCAGGTTGCTCCAAGACCTGTCCAACCTGGCCTGGAACAATTCCAGGAATGGAGCTTGGAACTTCTCTGTGCCAGGGCCTCTCCACCATCACAGGGAAGAATTCCTTCCTAATTCTTAATATTCTTTTCCTTTAAAAAGCAGCTTTGTAGTTCTTCTCCTTGCTTCCCTTTCCTCTAGCTGAGGTTGCTCAAAGCCCCAGATCTGGCAAGTTGTGTGTGTTGGGATGAGGTGGAGGGCAGGGATGCACTCCAGCCTTTTGTTTTCCTTTCGCAAGATCTGCAGCTGTTTTTGAGGGAAAAAAATCCCGAATCATATCTGTTATATTTTTTTTTTTGCTGTTGGAACAGAAGTTTGCATTCCTTCACTCCAGCAGCTGGACGGCTGCTGTTGTGCTGTGTCTGCTTCCAGGCCTCTTGGAAAAGTGGGGGTAATCCAGAATTTCTTCTGCTCTGCCAGCACTGGTCCCAAATAGTCACAAATCAGGGAGCCTGAAAGACAAAGTGCCTATATTTCTGCTTTTCCTTCTCTTTCTAGAGCTTCCCAAGAAAGGGATCTTCAGAGCAGAGCTTTGGGTTGCATTACTTTGCAAAGCGTTTGCAGATTTGACCTTTTAAGTTGTGGTTGAAATAAATTGAATAAACTCTGGAAGTTTAGATGCCAAACTTTTGGGGATTTTTTTTCATCGTTTCCTTTGTTCTTCTTCTCTCCTCCAGACACCTTCTGCATTCCCTTTGCATATTTAAGATCAGGTTGTGTTCAGCTCAGGTTTGTCCTTCAGAGGCAGCGACACAGCTCTTTGTGCTGTGACTTCTGATTTAGAAAATGGAGCAACCAACAGCTCGCTTGGACCCATTGATCTCTTTCTCTGCCTGAAAAGTGTCTCTGGCAGGACAAGTGCATGGAACCTCCTGTTCCTGGGAATGCCTTTGCTGTCATGCTCACACAGCAGGAGCGGAAGTGGAGCAAAATTAAGATTTTTTTTTTTTTTTCTTCAGCTTCTCTGTTTTCCTAATTTACCTTTCATGAACAGCTTGGGGCTATTGTTTGGGAATTTTTTTGTTGTTGTTGCATGAGATTCCTGAGTCTTGTCCAAATTGGACTTTTGGGGATGGCTGTCAAGACAAGCTGTTACTGCCCTCCAAACAGGGTGACATCATTCACTAGTTGCACGTAGTTTGAGGTGTGTACTGAGACCAGGCGTGTCCTTTTAAAGTGTATTTGATGTAAATCCTATGCATTTTCTTTTTCTTCTGCTGGGATTTAATAGGAAAATTTTGTTGTTGTGGTGCTCCTTGGAATGGTTGCAATATGCTTCTTTTGGTGATAAATTATATTTTAAAATACATGCATATTTATATATGATCTTTCATAAATTATATTCCTTAAATGCCAATACTGCTTCTCCTGTGGGTGCCAGACCTGGAGTTATCCTGGGTAGGACCCAGCTGCTCTGGCAGATCCCACACTCTTAACTCCTGTACAGGAATGAGGATGAGGGGCTGCTTGATTCATTTAGGAATTAGGGCACCTTTATTTCCCTGTGAGAAATTACATTTTATACTATTTTTTCTAATAACAAGATTCCAATTTTTTAAAAAACAGGTGATTTTCTTTATATTTTTCCTCAGTTTCTCCCCATTTTCTTCTGAAACACATTATGCCCTATTAAAACTTGCTTGTTCAGCAGAGCTCAGCTTACTAAATTTTGCATTTTGTTTTTTTAGTTTCAAGACTGAGCTTCTCAAAAGCCATAATTTTGTGTAGTTAATTAAGGAAGAGTTCCACATGCTGCAGTTCTATTTTGTTTCTGATTGACTCCATGCAATATTTGAGGTGAAGATGACTTCTGCTCATCTTGATTCTCCATCAGGAGCCCAGAGTGCCACACCTCAACAAGACATTGAGGGTCTGGAGCACCAGGAGCAGCTGGGGGGGCTCAGCCTGGGGAAAAGGAGGCTCAGGAGGGACCTTGTGGCTCTGCACAACTCCCTGACAGGAGGGGGCAGCTGGGGAGGTTGGGCTCTGCTCTCAGGGAACAAGGGAGAGGACAAGAGGAAATGGCCTCAAGATGTGCCAGGGGAGGTTTGGGTTGGAAAAATTTCTTCACACTGGAAAAGATGTGGCTGTTCCATCCCTGGAAGCATTCAAGGTTGGAGAGGTTGAACAGCCAGGTCCTAGTGGAAGGTGTTCCTGCCCAGGGCAGGGGGTTGGATTAGATGATCTTTGAAGTTGCCTTCCAATCCAAAGCATGCCATGATTCAATTTGTGCTTTGCCTGGAGAGCTGTGCTTTGTCCCTGCAGGGATATTTTATCCCAGATCTAGGGAACTTGTTGATATGAACTTGGAACAGTGTTTTAAAACCCTGTTTTCTCTTTAATTCTATTAGCTAGAAACATCCAGATGAACTTTATGTTGGAATCCCAGCTTGTTTTTATGGATTGTAACCCTTAGAGGTGGGATGTGGATGGGATCATCACCTTTTACTGGTACGTGGTACAGCCTGTGAGCATCCTCCTGGACCATGCTTCAGCTTTCTGGGGAGCTCTGAATGCAACTTAATTTATTACATCTTGCTAATTTCTTTTTCAATTCTGCATAAAACTGCAAAAGTAGGAAAATCCTCCCTGACTCAGGTATGCCCAAAGTTCCTCAGACAGGTATTGGATGAACCTTGGTCTAAAGGAGTCTACACCAGATTGTTTTACCATCGGTCCCTTTCTCAGCATCTCATTTGTCACAGGAGTGCAGCCATGGCAGCTACACACAGCAGATGTGTTGTCTGAGCAGCTGTTGATTTGCCTTTTCAGACATCCCAGTGGGGATCTCTCAGTTGCTTTTTTAAAAAAAAGCCAAGAGCTGTGTTCCTGGGAGAGGCGGTGGCCAAGGGGAGCTGCTGCTGCCCTTCACAGCTGAACTGCATCTGCAGCATCTCTGCCAGAAAAAAAGGAATTGATTGCTTGAATTGCTATGGAAAGAACTGCAGGGAGCTTTCTGTAGACATGGCCCTGCTATTTGCATTCCCAGTGGTGGTGGTTTGCACAGGAACCTTAGGAACATCAGCTGGAGTTACTTTTTGGTTTCTGGAGCAATGTTGTGCAATGTGTGTGTTTTGCTTTTGTGGGGAAGGCAGAGTTGCCACCTGAAGGCCTTGGTAGCTGAGAGCCTTTATTTTTTCTTATTTACTTAATCCTGATTGTAGGGTTGTTAGAGGGAAATGCAGACAGCATCTAGAAAATGGATGTTATTTTCCAGGGTTTTGTGCTGATGTGCAGGGTCCTCCCAGCTGAATTGAGCCCTGGCAGCTGGAGGTGCAGCCCTGCGAGGTGTGAGCAGAACAACTCCACAGTGCTGGAATTGCAGTGGATGCTGCTGAATGTTTCCAGAGCCAGACAAAGAGCCATTGAGTCGAGTTAGAAAAATCAATTAACTGGAATGATCAGGCGTGTCCTGCACTTCCAGCAGGTTCGGGCAGCGCTGGAAACACGGAGGGGCCAGAGCTCCCTGTGTATGGGCCTCTGCTGCTTCTCCTGCAGCTATCCTGGGCAGGACCCAGCTCCTCTGGCAGATCCCACACTCTTAACTCCTGTACAGGAATGAGGATAAAGGAGCTGCCTGATTCATATAGGAATTAGGGCACTGTTATTTGCCTGTGAGAAATTACATTTGCAAATGGACCATATTCATATTTTTACCTGGAACAATGCTAATGGGATGTAAATTTTTAGTATATTCCCCTTTTTTCTCTATTCCTGCTTGAAACAATGTTAATGGGAAATAAAATTTAAGTATATTTACATTTTTACTCTCTATTTGGAACAGTATTAATGGGAGGTAACCAAATTCCATTAAAATGGACTTGACAAAAGAAAATAGATTCTCTGATTCAGTTCACAATGTTCAGTTTCCACTACAGTGATTTTTAAGTAATTGGCTTGTATTATGTGGCTCTAAAAGTTTTATATCCAAAAAAATGGATTTGTATGAAAGGAGAGGGAATATTTATTCTTCTGCTCATTATTCACTTTTAATAATTTTTAACCTATGATATATGCAATTATCACTGCTCTGCCATCTGAGTTTGGGGTAGGTGTGAACACAGCAGCCAGGATTTTTTCCCCTCTGCATTCTTGCCTCCCCAGTGCCTGGAGAGGTTAGAGAGAGAGCAGCACACGGAGATTATACAGCTGATGCCTAATGTGGGAAGAATTTGTGCAGGCCTGACACAAAGGACTCCCACAGCAAGGCTGTGCACCAACTGCTTTTCACCAGTGCTTGCAAAAGGCTGGGATTCTTCAGCTGGGAGCTTTTACAGTTTCAGGCTCTGTATCAAATAGCATCTTGTTCATCCCTATTTCTGACACTGAATTATTCAATATTTTCACTGTAGAGTCTTCCTGCCATATCAGATGGGCTGTATCAGTGCCTGGGTCTAATATTGTTATTATTTTTCATTACATGCTATCTTCAGCAAATATTTCATTACTTCAAAGTCCAGATTATTGCACTTGAATGGCAAAAAATGATGTTCCTTCCCTGAGATGACAGTGGGGAGATGGATTTGTTATTAAAGCAGGTTTATATGAAGCTGCTTTTTCTCCCCCCCTTAAGAATTAGGAGCTATTTTGTTTCCAGGAGGGAAATGCCAAATAAACCCTGCCCTTGTTGGGTGGAGTGCTCACCTTGCAAGACATCCTGACTTTATGGACCTCTAGATAGCCAGGCTTTATGGATCACTAATATCAGGATCTCTGGCTGTCCAGAATCTATAAATATTTATGTATCTATACAAAATAACCCTGAATCTGACCCTGGCAGGGACCATGTGTTCATTCAAACTGAGATGATGCTCAGTATTATATGGTATTAGACAACAATTTACTTTCTAATACCATTTTTAAAATATCTTTCCCGGTCTTATTCCACCAATGTTTCTGTTATTTGGGTTTGTATTCAGCTTTTCTGGTAAAACTTGACTATCAAGGTGCATATTTAACAAAACACGAAGGAAGGGTTCATTTTCTGACACCTTATTTTCCCTTTTTCTCTCTATTTAACAAATGCTGTAATTATAATGTAGCACTTTGATAAATGATGTTTTCAATCAAAGATCATGTTGCTGCTGTTCAGTAAGGCTTCCACGAAAACTTAACAACCAAGACAAGGACTTTTTATTCCTAATGTGCATAGTTAATACAGCACCATGTTTTTCTAGTCATGGAGTGAGAAGTTAATGCCGTAGTAGGGATTTTGTTTCTTCCCCCTCCCCCTTCTCCCTGTCAAAATACAGATTTTTTTGTTTTCAGGAGCATTTTCTGAGACCCTTTTGACTTTTTCCGTGGCTGGGTAGCCTGTATGGGAATTGACACGCTGGGCTGGGTGCTGGGTGGATGCCAGGTGGGTGCTGTGCTGCAGCCTTGGTGGGGAACAGAAGAGCCTGGGAACAAGGAGCCTTTGTAGGACAGGGACTACACCCAGCTTTGGTGGTAATTTCACAGATTTGGGCTTTTTTAATGGTTTCTGCCATCCCTGTGGCTTTTCTGGGCCCAGAATGAGAGTGCTGTGCCCTAAAGACCTCTGGGAGAGCATTTGGGTTTGCTGGCCCAGGAGCAAATGCCTCTCCTGACAGCTCAATGACAGTGTGCTACTGAGCTCGGAAATTGTATCCCAAGGGAGCAGATAGGATTTTCTGACTCTGTCCTCCACGTCTTCAAGGGAGAAAGGCTCCCCCTTCTTATTTATAGGGCAAGAATTGCTACTTGTAACAATAAATTGTTATTGCCACCAATTTTATAGGGTGGGGGGCAGAGAAAGGGTGGTTAGTTATAGCAGGGACCACAGTGGTCACCTGGGCCCACAGGGCAGAAGATTGTGTCCAGACAGCTCTGGAATATCTCCAATGAAGGAAACTCCACAGCCTGTCTGGACAATCTGTCCAGTGCTTGGTGACTGCACTGTGAAGAAGTTCTTCCTCCTGTCCAGGTGGAGCTTCCTGAGCTCTGTCCCTGCCCGTGGCTCTGGGACCATTGCTGGGCCTGGAGCAGAGCCTGGGCCCTGCTCTGCCCTTCCCTGTATCCAGGGACACCCAGGCCTGAGGGCTCCTCTCCAGGCTGAGCAGCCCCAGCCCCCTCAGCCTCTCCTTGGCAGGGCGATGCTCCAGGCCCTTCCTCATCTCCGCAGCCTCTGCTGTTCCTGCTCCACTCTCCACAGCTCCCTGACGGGAGGGTGCAGCCTGCTTGGGGCTGCACTGTGCTCCCAGGAGATGAGGGACAGGACAAGAGGACATTCATTGTCCTAAGCTGCCTCAGTGGAGGTTCAGATTGGACTTTAGGAAGAGTTTCTTCACAGAAGGTGTGATTAGGCATTGGAATGGACAGCCCAGGAAGGAGGTGTCCCCATCCCTGAAGGTGTTGAAGGAATAACTGGATGTGTCACTCAGCACTCTGGTCTGGTTGACAAGGTGGTGATCACAGGTTGGATTTGATGATCTCAGAGGTCATTTCCAATCTCAGTGATTCCATGATTCTGTGATAAATACAGCCCTGCAATGTGTACATCTTCTTTCCCCATATGATTCCTGTGGGAATAGACTTGATAATTCCAGTAACTGAGGGACTGAGACAACTTCATACTTGGGTTGATTCATATACTGAGGTGTCGTAAAAAGAAGCAAACCTGGTATTTTGGTCCATCTATGCAGAGATGTGGCAGCTGCACCAAGAATACTCACATATCAGGACTAGGAGACCTCCAGTTGAGCTGGTGTTCATGCCTGTAATTGTTACTTTCCAAGTCAGTGTGTTCACTGGGGAGTGTGATGATGGTCATCACTGAAAATGCCTCAACCCAGGAATTGCTGGGATGGTCATTGTTGTCCACCTCTTCTACAACAGGTGGATTGCAGTTTTCTTTCAACATCTTAAGGATATAAAGGAGTTTAACCAAGTGCCTCCTGATTTGCCCCAATGGCTTTGCCAATCCAAGAGGATTCAGGTAAAAGCAGCAAGGCATTTCAGGGAGGCAGAGGCAGGGAGCTGCTCCCATTTGTTTGCTGTTTAAGGTTAAATATTACGTAGAGGTTAAGTTAAAGCTCGGCGGAGGGCGGTGGAACAATCCTCTCCCAGTCCCACGTTGCACAAGGCTCACAGGAGCTCATGGCAGCAATTCAGGGTAGGCAAATAAAATCATTGTTTGCCGTGTTTGCGGAAGGGATCTGCCCTAACGGCAGCAGCAGATTGCAGCTCCCTTCTATTCCCTTAATTAAGATGGATGAGGAATCAACGGCGTGCCAGACAGTTGAGCCTTTGGCTTTGTCACTGTGATTGGGGATTTTGACTTCTCTGGGCAGAGGCTGTGATAGGGAAGATGAAAGGACAAGGAGAATCTGAAGAGTTTCAAACAGTGGAGACCTTTTGTAGATAATTTATTTTCAGCATATTCAAAGTATAAAAACCAAATTATGTCCATTTTGCATCAGCAGGTTAACAAAGCTCTCTGTCCCTGGGTAGTTGGTGTCCTACCATCGCTCCCTGCTCCTGTGGAGCCTTGAGCTGAGGGGAAGCACCTCCTGTGCAGGAGTGAAGAGCCATGGAGAGCCAGATCTTCCTCTGTGCTGCCACAGATGAAGGCTTCACCTCATCCTCATCCCAGCCCTGGGAGGACATGAAGCAAGCAGGATGAGACCTGCCTGCTAGTCCCACGCCTTGCAGGCAGCTGTAGCTCAGGGATCTCCTAAATTGGCACAATCTTCATCTGCTAAGTCTGAATGGGTGTTTTTGGGGTCAGCTTCACTATCAGTGGCCATAAGGAAAGCCTGAATAGAGGAAAAGGAATCAAGATTTCAACAATATTGATTAAGAGTCAAAATAATTGAAAATTTAGCACAGCACAAGACAAATCAGGATTATTGTCATGTAAAACATTATTTATAGTTATAGAACATATATATGTCTATATTTTTAAAAAAAGGAGGAAAGGAAAAGTTGAGCAATTTCTGCCCATAATGTAATTTTAAAAAATATAATTTTTTTGTCAGTGCTGTCCAGATCCACACTATTCTCATTTGAAAGAAGGAAATAAGAACAAAAGAACGTGATTCCTGTGCACTGACTTTGTGGTGGAGACCAAAGATTTACTGATTGTCCCAAAATGGGCAGATTGACTTCAGGTTCTTAATTGGGAGAAAAATCTTAGCCAAGGATCTCAGTGAAGGATAACAAAGGAGAATGAAAGCAGCTGGGTGAAAATGCTCACATCCAACATAAGGATAAAATGTTTATACTTAATTTGCTTTATCGTTGAGGAAATCAAAAAGGTTTTTTTGAGAAACAGCAGGTTTGGGGAGCAAAGTTTTGGTTTGGTGGGTTGGTTGGGAGCTGTCTCCCAAATATTTGTTGCTTGAGTGCTTTCCAAAGCAGAGCAGGTCCAGACTTCAGTAAAGGATCTGATGTGCATGGAGAAGAAACAGAAAAGAAATAAATGAAGAAACAAAAGAAAAAGATGCAAAGCAGATTTCATAACACAAAATCCTTTTTTGAAGAAATTTCTCAGGATTCCAAATATTCTACATACAGGCTGGTAGGTGTAAGGAGTAGTCCTGAGTCTCTCCTGTGGGGAATTGTGGGGTTCAGTTGAGGGTTATCTTGTTATATGTACAAAGTGAATTATCCTTTAATTAAAGAGATTTGGAAAATAGTCCTGAGGAGCAGAAAATGCTGTATTTTTTTGTTGTTCAGCAAATACAGGTAGAGTGGTTTCCATCTGATGGAGATAGGGAAGATTTGGTGTTGTCTCCTTAAAACAACCTTCTCTACAAGGCTCATATCCACTTCTTCATTGAAAGAGAACTTTGCAAACTTTGGAAATACACTTTTCTGGTTTAGTTTAAGGCTCTGAAAAATGTGGAGTTGGAGACATTGGAGTTTGTCTTTATCTCCAAGGCTACGGCCGCGGAGCTGGCGATGCTGGGAGGAATGTGTTTGAATTATTAGGCTGAACTCTGCATTTCTGGGCCAGAGTGTTCCTGGTATTTGGAGGCCTCTGGGATAGAGGTAACCTTGCCAGCAGGTCATAAATTTGAGCCAGGTTTTTTTTTACCTTAGTCAGGAAATTCACGCTGGAGCTTTCCTTAAGCCAGGATTGTCAGTGATCTACTCCCAGCCCGCTGCCAAACCTGGGAGTTGTTTTCTGGCGTTTCGTCGCCGTCTCTTTGTTCCGTCCATCGCGTCCCCGATCGCTCGATTTCCCCTGCTCCGTGCTGTTCCCCAGAGTTGTAATCAGGAGTGGCTGAATGCACACAATCAGCCTGCAAAAGCCTCTCTGCTCCTTGGGGGTGATGGCCAGCACCAGGATGTGCTGTCCAGGGAAAATTATAATGAGCACTTCGTTTTAGTTTCTCCAAATAAGCGCTAGAGGAAAAGCTGCCATGGGATTTTGGAAGTTTTGGGATGCTTCATGCACAAGCAGGTAGAAATCTGCATTGCAGGTGTCATATCAAAATCAAATACATAACAACAACAACTTGTATAAGAATATATGTTAATATCTTCTATAGTAATAATAATAAAATATGTCAGTATCTCCTATAGTACTGACATATATATTAATTATATGAATACACACACAAATCTGCATTGCAGGTGTCATATCAAAATCAAATACATAAATAACAACAACAACTTGTATAATAATATATCTTAATATCTCCTACAGTAATAATAATAAAATATGTCAGTATCTCCTATAGTACTGACATATATATTAATTATATGAATACACACGCAAATCTGCATTGCAGGTGTCATATCAAAATCAAATACATAAATAGCAACAACAACTTGTGTAATAATACAAGTTAATATCTCCTATAGTAATAATAATATGTATCTCCTATAATACTGACATATTTATATATATTAATTATATATTAATAATACATATTATTAATATTATATATTCATATATACTATATTAATAATATTATAATTATTATATAATAATTAATAATGATTAATATATAATATATATTAATAATATTATAATAATAATTATAATATAATTAATATATATATTATATGATTACACGCACAAATTTGCACTGCAGGTGTCACATACATATCCAAAATAATATATATATTATAATATCTGCCATAATAATATATGTAATAATAATTACATGTAATTACATATATACACACCCCAATCTGCACTGCAGGTATCAAAGAAGTTCAAAATAACATCTGTAATAATATTTGTTATATTAATATATGTAATGTAATAATAGTGTAATAATATATATGCACAAAGAAAAATCTGCATTGCAGGTGACTCAAAGTAGTCCAGATTTATATATATATTAATATGTCCTGCAATAATCTATGCAATAGCAATATATCTATATGCATATTTACAAAATCATCTGTGTTGCTAGTCTCATAGATGTTCATAATTACTACTACTACTAGTAACAATAATACCAACAGCAATAATAATATAGCATCTCAGGTGTCATAGAGAATCCCCAAAAAATTACTCAGGTAAAACCCCATTGCATTCTCTGGGTCATGGCTTAATGTGAATGTAAAAGGCTTTATTTTAATTTAATTCTCAAGCTATAATAGAAGTAAACTCTTTGTGCTACAGAAAAGCACAGCTGTGATGGATAGTTAAAATATTTTGGAGAGTGTTTAGCAATGGAAATTTGTCCAATATGTTAATTATTGCATCTGTCAGTGAAATGTGAGGTATGTTTGTTGCACATTTGGTATGAACAGAGACACTGCTCCAGTCCATGGCTACATCACTGTGATGTGAAATTCATATGAATTAAGATAGTTTTAAAGGAATTTCAGTGGATTCCTTGGAATAGCAGTTGCTCAACACTGATGATGTGTAATTCCCACCAGTGCTGTCAGTGTTGCTGGGCAGTGATTTTTGTGCTGCAAATCCAGCACAAGGTTTATTTTCCCCTTCCTTCTCTTTTCTTTCCTGCAAATTGAAGCACAGAAAGACCTGCTCCCACATCCTGTCCGGATTGCCACCAGATATTTGCTTTAAATCAGAATATTCTATTGCTGGACATGTTAGATTAAAATTAAATTGTTAAAAAAGTAATACTGTGGAAAGAGAAAGAAGTTCAAAGTTCTTTCTGGCTGGGGGAATATGTCTAAAAATGCAGCACAGGGTCACCTGCCATTTCCATTGCTGGTGCATATTGCCAGTCTAAATGCACCCGTAATGCACCAATGCTCCCCATTTTTGCATCATATAGCTGCTGAAAATGATAAATAACCCAACTCCTGCTCCTCCACCCTGTGCTGCAAATCAGGGAAATGGGGGGTGCACCTTCAATTTTGCACAGTGAAGCCTCCTAAATTGCCTTGTGTCCATGCACACAAACTCCTTGCCTTCCTGAATAGTCTCAGTGTAACAAGTGGGCATCCAAGAGCTGTTAAACCTGGATTAATCCTGGGCTTGGGCTGCTCCAGGAGGGATTACAAAGCATAATATTGGCATTAAGGCTTTTGCAAAGTGCTTACACAGCACAAAGAAACTCTGCTGGCGCCTTTTGGCTCGCGTGCGGCCCTGGGCTGCGAGGGACGACCCGGGGCTTTCTAGAGTTACATCACAATTATAATATTTGTAATCACAGAGATGCAATAGAAATAACCTCCTGGCAGAAGGGAAATATGTGGGTAATGAATGGGTGCGACCTGCCTGTTGCAGTCCTGCGTTTTCGCGCTGGCTCGCGCAGCCCCTTCCCGCTTTGCAACATCTGGTTTTCATCTGCTGCAGGAAAGCCAAATCATTTCAATGAAACTGGAAGAAAACATAATGCTTTAAAAAAAAAAAAAAAAAAAAAGACAGCTATTGATGTTAGCCTGGTTTTCAGCTGGCGTTAATTAGATTTATCAGCAGGGTTTATCGACAGAGTGGACGCTGGCTTGGATGCTTGAGTTAAGGCATCATCCAAGGGACAGCGCGATCAGCGAGGGCCAAGCGCCACGTTCTTCCTTGGAAGAGCTTGAAATGATAAATAAATGAGTCCAGATTGCTCTGATTTCTGGTGCTTCCCCCAGGTGATGAGTCAGGAGGGACCTGGGGCACAGAGGGGATTTTACTGATGGGAGTGGCCATGGTTGCTCTGGGGTGAAGGATTAGCCTATAACCAAAATGCCTTCCCTAAATTGTCAAATATTGGATATATATACAATAAAATAAATATACAATAGGTGTACAAGATATATTAATAAAATCCAACATGTGAGATATAAAAATATAAAATAGATAAAATATATGCATGAGTTATAGAAATATGAAATAAAAATCCATTATTTTCTTCCCATCTGTCCCACTAAATCAGAATAAGGTTGTCATGGAGGTCCATTTTCGAGTTTAGAGCAGCATGGGTCAGCATCTGCTTAATCCCCATCACATTAGAGCCCCCCTGGATGAAGTTTTTTAACTGCACTTTATTGATTGCTGGGCTTTTAAAGGTATCCATGAGCTCTGAGCAAATGGAGTTTATTCTGCTCCATGCAGATTGACCCTGTTGGGTGGGGGGTACTTGAGGAATAGGCAGGCTTTTTCTTCCATCTATGCTGCAGCACTCTTGTGGGTTGTTAGATTGTTTCCCCTCAGTGGGTTTTTGGTGCTGGGAAAGCTTCATTAAGATAGAATTATGAGTAAGTGAAATATTTCTGGTTTTCCATGTTAATTGTGTCTGTGTGACAAGAGAAATGGAGCTGGAAGAAGCTTTTTGAATAAGCAGGATGTCTCACCTCGTGGCTTAAGGCATGAGGATCTGTGAGAGCAAATACTGAAGGAGCCGTAAGTCTATATTTTGATTTAATGGTTGTAATTTTTAAATTGCTTCATGGTTATCATGTCATAAGATCTTAACCACTAATTTTTCCAAGGAGTTTAATTAAATTTCAAGCTTTCAACTGGAAATTCAAAATAGAAAATAGGTTGGAGCTTACTAATAAGTTTCTTGCTTTGAGAAAAGTCACTGCACTTAATGGAATTATGGATTGGGCAGGGTTGGAAGGACTTTCATGTATTCGACTGGATTCAAACTGCAGTTAATTCAACTTCACCCCTGATTGCCAGATCCACACTTCAGCTTCTTGTGAGCCAAATTTCTCTGGACAAGGATGAGTTGGAGCAGGGCACCTGTAATTGCTCAGAGTGTTTTCAGGAAAAATCATGGTGTTTTATTTTTTTCTCCCACTCCTAGCCATGGAGTCAGCTCAGTTTAATTTTGTGTGCCTTGTGGGGGGCTGGTGCCATCGATGGGGTTAAAGGGATGCAGAGGGTGAACAGTTCAGTGAGTCAGAACTTAAATGTGTGGATAATTCAGTGTGGATATTTCCCTCCTTCTTTCTGCCTCTCACATGAGTTATCTTTGATGCATTTATTTTCTGAAGTGGCAGTGGAAGCATTGCAAATGCAGTAGCAACCCCCAAACCATTTGTTTGCAGGCTGGATCAGGGTCTTGATACAGTTGGGAATAACGTCCCCCATGTATTTGTGCCAAATGTCCCAGGGAACAGCAGAGTACAGGTGGAAATCTCTGAATCATCACACTTAGATTTTAGATCTCCTTAGCACCAATTCTCTCCTTTTTCCCCCCAATTTTTTTTGGTCCAGCCCATGATACTCTGGGATTATTTTCCATGCCTTGTTTCAACCCCCACCTGAGTTTTTAATTATTATAATGACTTCAGCCTGGGAAGCTGGTGAATTATCAGTGGCCCCCCTATCCTGGATGCCATCCAAGGGGGGAGATGGGGAGGAAGGAGCAGTGGAATGAGGGATGGCCAGGGAAAGGCCTCGCTCTCGGCTGCCGGCTGAGCGAAGCCTTCCTGCTGAAACCCGGCCAGCACGAGGTAGGACAATCGTGCTGCTGTTCTCCTAGGGAGTTATAAACAAGAGGATGAGGCTCAGCAAGAGAAAGAAAGGTTTCTTTCTGTGGTTTTCCTTTCTGTCAGTGTTTTAGTTTCCTTTTCCACCCTCCTCCTGAACTGCAGGCAGATCTATTTAGAGGAGAAATGCTGTTTTCACATGAGTTTAATTTTTTAATGTAGTGTTTTACTTGCTGATTAAGGTCAATAAAGAAATACATTTAATATTCTCTTGAAAGATGCAAACAAATCCCTCCTTAGTTAGCACTGATGGTGTTTTTGTTGGGGTTTATAAAGCTGCTTTGAGTGAGCCAGCGGGAGCAGCATCCCCATCTTCCCCAGCCAGGATAAACAGATGCAATCCTGTGATTCCTGCTACATCCCCACATGCATTTTTATTGCAAAATGGAAAGAAATAATAATAAAGAAGGTTGAAAAAATAATAAATTCCCATCGTCCCAAATGCAACAAGAGTGGTTGAGCTCCTTGCTTTATTCCCACTTTCAGGATGACGTGTGTGTTGTTATTTAAGGGAGGGATCTTTTAGCTCTACACCTACAAAATCTTTCCAAGATTTTATCCCTCTAGGAGACACTTGTGGAGATATTTTGACCCCTTGAGTGATTATGTCCTTGTTGTTTTCATCATATTGAGAGTTGGGTGGTGTATGAGGTTGTCACCTCTCAGCAGTAACCATATCTGTGGAATAATGGTTTTGGAGGTGGATAATAGGTGCTGGAAAATGTGAGATCTGGATCTAAGTTTCCCTCCAGCCTGTTTTTCATTGGCAGGTCTGAGCTTGACTAAAATCCTGTAAACCATCACCTCCCTTGTTCTGCCCTATGAAGGGACATTTAGGACATCAAAACAATGGGTTTGGATGTGTTCTTATGTTTTTTATTGAGAACACAAAATTATATCTTGGATCAGTCATTGTGATCCAAGGCTTTCACCCTCTGGAGATGCTCTGTCATGCAAGGGTGATGGGGTTGTGCCTCTGGGCTCTGTTCTGCCTGTGGCCCTGCAGGGAGGGATGCTCCAGCATTCCAACCTGGCTCCTGGAGCAAGTGCCAGAGTGCCATCAGCTCCTTTCCTTGCAAATAACCAATGGTTCTCTGTTCATTTTTACAAACCAAGTGTAATTAGGAACGGCTCACTCTTCATTGTGCTGTGCTGCTGTGTGTTAGGTCACCACTCACTTCCAAATAATAGATGGAAATGTGGTTTTATTTGGGTTATAAATTATGTATTGCTGCTCGGCACAGGGAGTGCTTGTTTTTCCTCTGCCTTTTCACATCCCTGGGCTCCTCTGGTTAAGGATCCTTTTCTCCCATTAAGTACAACCAATGAATCTCTTGCTACATTGAGAAGAAATACTCTGAATTTGTATTTGAGCTGTGCAGTTTGTCTCAGCCTGTACTCAAATCCTGGTTGGGTTTTCCAGCTATTCCAGTCAGGCTGGTTAAAGATACTCTGACATCTGTCTACAAAATTTCTCACCCCTTTCTGTGTCCTATCACAGCTACTTTGATACCAACATCATTTATTTGCTATATATTTAATTGCAGAAGGTTTACTAAAAGGTTCAAACACACTGTAGCGATTCTTCAAAGGTTGAACAAAGAAATTGTGTTCTGAATTTTACTATTGAGGAGCTGCAAATTTCTACAAGGGGAATTGTAAATGTTTTTAGTTACACCAGGATGGAGAGGGACTGAGTATCATCAGAGTAAGGAACAATCAGAGAGGGTTTGTCAGGAAACAGAAAAGGTGTTAAAAGAATTGAGATGTACAATACCTGTGTGCTGGAAACCACCAGCACTTCAGGAAATCAGAGGAGAGGGAAGTTAATGAGAGTGTGCTCTGACAGAGCCTTGCATATTCCCATGAAATTAATTGGATAACGAAGTCTGGTTTGCCGTGTGCTCCAGCAAGCAGTGCCCCTGTGGATTCTCCAAGTGTATCTGCTGTGTTTCCCCTGCTGGCAGCTGGGGTGGGAAACACTTGTGCAGAGCTCCCAACACAGCAGGTCACCAGCACTCCATCCAACACACCTTTCTTTGCAATATTTGTATTATTTATGCATTATTGCACATACCTGTTAACCTGTGTTCTTCTGGAGGGCAGGGAGGTTTGAAAAACTGATGTTTCCTAAAATATTATGCACATAGACTAAGGAGATAGCAAATTTAAATGCTATTAGATGCCTTTGGAGGCTTAATTTGTTCTGACATTCTTAGTGACGCAGCATTCTCCTCACATCTGGAAAGATCTCAGCAGCTAGTGGGGGGAGGTCCCAGATGGAGCTTCAGTCGTACTTGGGTGCTGCTGTAAAAATTTGGACTGCATTCCTTTCCCTGGTTTGCTCCATTTTGACCAAAATCAATGCAGAGTGGGTGGTTTGGGCTGGCTCTTTGCTCTTGGAAGTCTTGCAGTGAGATTGGATGTGTGTGACCACTGTAAAAATTTAGACTTGAAGTGTTGTTAAAAATCCTGCCCCTCCATGGAATATGCAACCTCAAACTACGTTTCTTAATACATACACGAAAACATAGAATTGAAGGAAGGTGCTTTGAGCCTCCACTTCATGGTCTCTCCTGCTTGGCTGAGGTGGATGGTGGAGAGCTGCTGCTCATCTTGGTGCAGAGAGAAGGAGCAGAGAGGCCTCTGCATCCTTGGCATGCTGGCAGCACATCTGCCCTGGCCTGGGCTCGGTTTGACTCCTGCCCTTGCCAAAAAGGAAAAGGAAAACACACTCCTCACATCCATCCCTACCATTTGGCATCTTGCAGAGCCAGGCTAGGAAGAGGTGGACAGCAGAAAAATATCCGTGTTGGTTTTGAAACGTTTTCTGCGATGTGGAAAGCTGGAGTATAAAATCTCACAACGTTTCCCCTCGTTTCATTAATTCAGGGCTTTCCTTTTTTGGTTGGATTTTCTTGTCCTTTAAACCCCAAAGCTCTGTTCTCAGAAATACCGGCCTTGGCAGTGCTAAGGAACATTGTGCAAAGCTAAATAGGTGGTTTTGGCAGGATAACCCTGGAAGTGAAAGCTCCTTCCCTGCCTGCAGACTCTCCCATGACAAGCAGAATTGCAGCGCGGTGCCAATCTCGTGCCACGGGGCATCAGCTGCTCCATGCTCGCCTTGCAGCTGTTCCTCCTCTGCAGGGAATGGATGCACTGGTGTCAGATTTACCCCCAGCCCAGGAACCTGGTTCAGTTCATAAAAACCTCTCCATGGTGGCCTGAAGGAAACCCCCAGTAATTCCTCTGGGAAGGTGACAGGCGGTGCCTGTTGAATTGTCCTGTTTTGCTTTACCTAAGGGCTGGAAACAGACACCCTCTCCTAACACAAATATCTGATAGGAACACGCTGATTTTTGAGACTTCTCTTTTGCTCCCTAAAAAAAAACCGATGCCAGCTGTTGTTTTTTCTGATGCTTATCAAATATTCTGCTCCCTGATAAGACAATTACTTTTCAATGCTTCCCATTGCTCCAATGAGATAATTTTTTCACTGCTATGCCTCGGTCTGCAGGTGTTGTGATCCATCCCAACACTTACTAATAAGTCTTTTCAAGCTTTTATTTCACCATTGAACTGTGTAAATAAGGGGAAAAGGTGTTTTTATAAATCAGTCAGACATCTGAAGCTGCCTGTGGCTACTGAAACATTACAAAAGCTGGAAAAGACGAGCCCAGCAGTATTGCTGCCATGGAAGGGACTCATCCAAACTGCGTACGAGGCATGGAAATTCTATGCTGCTGCTCAGTGGCGCTTGAAATTTTGGAATTGTGTCAAGAGGAGTTGTAGATTATTTATATAATCCCACAGAAAAGCAAGGAAGGGCTGGAGATGTGTGGATTCACGTTTAACCTTCTCTTTACGCAAGAGAATTTTTACGTGGCAGAAAACAAATATGGGTTTTTATTTTGTTGATTTAATGCCAGAGGTCTGATTTGGTTGGTTTTTGTTTGTTGGAGGGGAGGGCGTGGATGATTTTCTGTCTGTAAGAAGCAGAAAGTGGCTGAGGTCTGAGAGGAAGGACAGCAGGGGCGGGAGCCAAGCTGAGGCTCGAGTTACACTGGTATGTTTTGGTTGCTGCCTAACGTGTTTTTGTTTTTCTTCATTACACATATTTCTCTTGGGAAAAGCAGGAAAAACTGTGTGTCAAATATACATCAGGGCTCTGTGCCTCTGCTAAGAGGTTCCAGATGGGGAGTGTTACGATAGGGACACTTTCTCCTGCTTTTACTTTGTGGCATTAATTTTGGTGACAAACTGCAGGAAAACTTATATCAAGCTGAGAGTGTGCAGTGAATGCTTCTTATTTTTGTTTTCTTTTGAGCATTTTTTTGGCTACCCAAGTATGCAATAGGAAGTTGAAACTTCATTTCCAAACATTTATGGCCCCACGTCAAATCATTATATTAAAAAAAAAAAAAAAAGAGTAAAAAACTGGAGTTTTGAAGGGACTTGGAGAGGCTTCCTCCAGGGGCTGGAGGGTGTCCAAGGCTTGTCCACCAGACCAAATCCCTCTCCCTAAATTTGAGGCTGATGCCTGGGAAGGAGGGGGTGGAAGCTGGTGAGGATGACTCTGCAAGGGATGAGTCTCTTGCTGATGGGCAATGTTTAATTTCTGTGCTGGGCAGGGGCTGTGGCACCACCTGGGGCTGGCATTGTGTCTTCTTCAAGACAACCTCCCAGGACTCTGATGGATTGCTTCCAGACCTGCCCTCAGGCTGAGGGTCCACAGCTGCTCCACCTAAAGTGAGTGATGTGGCAGTGGGAGCCACAGTCAGGCCTGGGTGATGGCACCTTGTCATCACCAGCTCCCAAAATCAGTGAGTCACAGCTTCAGCAAGGCTGAGTGCTACCAGAGCTGTCAGCAGGTGACAGCGGTGACAAGAGCGCAGCAAAACCTTGTCCCAAAGTGTTCTCAGGATGTAGTTCCTTTGTGGATGGTTTTGCATGATGAAATTATGTCTTACAAAGCAGCACTTGGTTTGTGTATTTTGTCATTTGAAACATCAATGTTTCCAAGCCAACAGGACAAAAAGACCCAAATCATGTTACTTCGGGAAGGATGTGAAGCCATGGGTGAGAGGTGGCTTTCTACAGCTGGATGTAATGTTCCATGCTTTAAAAACCAGGAGATGTTTTGAAGACAGGAATTTATTTCCATCTTCTGCAGAGCACTGAAATATGTTGAAAATGGTTGACTATTTGAAAATAGAAAAGTTGTATTTTCTTTGTCAGGGGCTTCAGGGCAGACAAGACCTGAGTGATCAGGAGCTCTGGATACTCAAAAGCCTCAGCCTTGAGAAGAAAAAGGCAAATGTGGTGCTGAGAATGTTGTTACCTGTTTATGATCATGGAATTACAGCATGGTTTGGGTTGGGAGGACCTTAAAGCCCATCTTGTTCCAACCCCTGCCATGGGCAGGGACACCTTCCATTAGACCAGGTTGCTCCAGTGCCCTCCAACCTGGCCTTGGACTCGTCCAGGCATCCAGGGGTGGCCACAACTGTCTTGGGCAACCTTTGCCAGGGCCTGCCCACCCTCACAGACAGGAATTCCTTCCCAATGCCCTCTGGCAGTGGGAGGCCAGAGGCCACTCCCTGTGTCCTGTCCCTTCATCCCTTGTCCCCAGTCTCTCTCCAGCTCTCCTGGAGCCCCTTCAGGCCCTGCAGGGGCTCTGAGCTCTCCCTGGAGCCTTCTCTGGTCCAGGTGAGCACCCCCAGCTCTTCCAGCCTGGCTCCTCCCTCAGAGCATCTCCATGGCCCCCTCTGGGCTCTCCAGCAGCTCTGTGTCCTCTCTGGAGGCAGCTCTGCAGGTGGGGTCTCACCTGAGTGGGGCAGAGGGACAGAATCCTCCCCTGGTGCCCACATTGAGTTCAGCCCAGGCCAGGTGAATTTGGGGTTTGGGGCTGCCAGGGCAGGTCTGTCTGCTCCTCCACCAACATCCCAAAGCTCCCCCAGGGGCTGCTCTCACTCCATTATTTGCAGTATTATTTTATTTAAAGTAAAGGAAGGCAGCACAGTGCTCCCGGCACTGTGTGAGGCTGTTCCTAGCAATGGCAGACAAGTTTTATTTGCTGCAGCTGCAGTTTGTACTGCATCACTGCACTTCATCCAGCTCTGCATGAGGGGATTATGAAAGGTGAGAAGGAAATCATGATATGGCTTGATGTTTCAGTGCATAATATAACCTGTTATATAGTTTATACCTTCCTCAGTCATCACTTGAAATATATACATTAATGGGTCACCATGGGCAATCTGTTGTCATTCTGTCAGTGCTGCTTTGTTCCCACTGCAGTGCTTATCAAATATTCTGGTCCCTGATAAGACAATTACTTTTCAGTGCTTCCCGTTGCTCCAATGAAATAGTAATATTTTCACTGCTATGCCTCGGTCTGCAGGTGTTGTGGTCCATCCCAACACTTACTAATAAGTCTTTTTAAGCTCTTACTTCACCATTTGAACTGTATAAATAAGGGAAAAAGATGTTTTTATATTTTTTATTGCTGACTGGGAGAATGTAAAACCTCCTCCTTTAGCTATGACTTGTTTCCAACTGGTCACTTTATTGCTATTACTGTTTATTGTGATTATTTTATGTCTTTATCCCATGAAAAAAAATCATTTGAAGCACAAATAAGGATATTTTGCTCATTCCTGGCACCTGTTAGACACTTGCTGCCTGCATTTGACAGAGTAAAGTTTGTTCTTTGGCTGCAGAATATGAATGTTGGGAGTTGGAGAGACACTATAATAACACCAAATTCCCCAACTTCATTTTGGGATGCTTCTTTAAATCCGAAGCTCAACCTAGGATGAAGATTTCTTTTTTCCACCCAAATGTTTGCTGGCCAATGCATGCGAGTTTGCTGGAAAACATGAGCCTTTGGCTGTTCTTCCCAGGGCTGTCCACCCTGCTCACAAAAACATGAATGTCTGAGCAGAGGAGCAGGAATGTCGGCCAGGCCGTGGGGATTTGGCAGCCTGTGCCTCCAGGATCTGTTGTAGGGGTGTTTGCTGGTGACTGCCAGCTCAGCTGGGCTTCCTTTCCCATTATTGCACTTGTGTAGGAAAACTGGCCCTGTTTGGGAAGAGGACTTAGGTCAGAGGCTTTGCTTGGGTTTTGGGGTTTTGTTTTCTTGCTTTGTGGTTTCATGGTAATTCCTTTTTTTTTTTTTCCAGTGCATCACTTGAAAGGAAGGAGCTGCAGTGGTCTGATGCTGTGCTTAAGTGTGGGAAAAGTAGGGATATTCTGCCAACACTGAAGTGTTTGCTGGGAATGCAGACACTAAATCCTGTTTCTTACATAGCTGATAGAGCCTCTGCATCATATCTCCCAAACAAGGGTGTGTTGTAGTGATGGCTATAGGGTTTATCTCAGTATTTTACTCCATAATGATGCTCTGGTTTGGCACTTCAACTAAATTGACTCCTGAACCTTCTGTAAGTTGCTGCTTTGCCATTAAAAGTCCTTCTCTTCCATATTTGTATTGGGCAGTGTGAGCTCAATGTGCACAAAGACACATGGTTATATCTGAGCCTGTATTTAAAGACAAGTTGTTGCAAAAAAATTGTTGTTTAATTACTCCAGGCACTGAGCTCCTCTGCGGTGGAGCAGACACAGGACCTGAGGGAATGGCAGGAGCTGTGGGGAAGATTTAGGTTGGATATCAGGGAAGGGTTCTTCCCCCAGAGCAGGGTCAGGCTCCTCAGGGAATGGCCATGGCCCCAAGGCTGCCAGAACCCAGCAGATGGGACAGAGCTCTCAAGGACAGGGATTTATTGTGGTGTCCTAGGCAGGGACAGGAGTTGGACTCGATGGTTCCTGTGGATCCCTTCCACCTCAGGCTGTTCCACAATTCTCTGATTCTCCATTCCAGCATGTTGACATTCCCCAGAGGAGGAAAGTGCTATCCTTGAATAATCTCAATCTTCACCCCAGGTAGGGTCAGTGCAGGTGTCTTACCATGACAAAACATTTTTAGTTGACATAAACTGTCTGTAATGAGAAAAAAAAAATATTTAAAAGGATGCTTTATAGTTTGTACCATGAGGGTTGTATTTTACACATTAGTTTAATCACGGGAGGGTTTGTCTGTTAATGGGTAGAACTCACTTGGCTGCTGTTCAGTCATTGTAATTATGGAATGAAGGATTTGGTGTGCTTTTTGTTGGAACAGTTTAATTCCCTGTAGTGGTGGCTGCACTGCCATTGACAGTGAAGTGTCAGTGAAGGGATGAAGAGCATTTTTAAACTTCATAAATACAACAAATTGTATGTTTGGTTGGTGTGAGGAGGCTCCTTAAATAAGGTCTTAACCTTTTGGGCAGTTTTTGCAAGCCTTGTGGATCTGTTCTCCTCGTCCTCCATAGGGGCAGCAGGGAGAGGAAGGGTCCCATCAGCACTTCCCTGGTGTCTTTATCCTCTGGACTTTCCCCATCTGAAGGATTTGTAGGTCATGTATTTGAAAGATTCCTTTGTAGGTAGCAAAGAGCAGGGACAGGACAGGTGTGCACTTTTTGGTTGCTGCACCTGCTTAAAAATTGAGTATTGATTTTGTGGGAAGAAACAGGAAACTCCATGGGTTTGAGAAGCTCATAAGCAAAAATCCAGCTACCACAGGAAGCAAACACCACCAAGGAGACGTTCTGCTGTGTTTGCTGCCAAAGGTGTAGGAATATTTCTGTTCATGCCCACAGCCATGACATGCTTTCTCTAAAATGTTAGAGGCAAATATCACAAATTTTTAAACAAAAAAAAAAGGTATTTTGTCATTATACACCTTGAATTTAAGTTGCTTTGTTGTGTATTGGTTCAAGGGTCCAGAGGAGGCCACAGAGATGTTCTGAGGGTGGAGCCAGGCTGGGAGAGCTGGGGGTGCTCACCTGGACCAGAGAAGGCTCCAGGGAGAGCTCAGAGCCCCTGCAGGGCCTGAAGGGGCTCCAGGAGAGCTGGAGAGGGACTGGGGACAAGGGATGGAGGGACAGGACAAGGGGGGAACAGTTTTAAACTGAAAAGGAGAGATTTAGATTGGATGTTGGGAGGAAATTCTCTTCTGTGAGGGTGGGCAGGCCCTGGGCACAGGTTGCCCTGAGCAGCTGTGGCTGCCCCATCCCTGGAAGCATTCCAGGCCAGGTTGGATGGGGCTTGGAGCACCCTGGTCTAGTGGAAAGTGTCTCTGCCCATGGCAGGGATGGCTCTGGATAATGTTCCAGGTCCTTTCCAGCCCAAACCACGCTGTGGTTCTGCGTTGTGTGAAATGGAAACCCCATGTTTGCTCTTCAAGGTGCTGCAGTGGCCCCTTGGAGCAGAGAACGGCGAGGCAGGAAAGTCTGCAGGGCTTTAAAGGTCAGTGTGGGGCAGGCTGGGGCATTGCAGCACAAACACTATAAATAATCTGTGGTTTGTGCTTTTGGCCACAGCTGGGTTCCTCTGTCAGTGTGGGACACGGGGCCACAACCGAGAGAGCAAAACCCTGAGGTGTTGGTGCTTGGAGTCCTGTTTAGCTGCTATAAATTAGATTTTCAGTATTACTGTGGAACCACAGCTTGAGGGGTTCCCATAAAAGCTATTTTTTCTTTGCAGTATTCAAGTTGTACCTCATACCTTTGTGCTTTGGAGCTTCCTTAGGGGCTGGGATCTCTCTGCATCAAGCTGGCTCCTCATGGGAATCGAAAGTCAGAGAGGTCCATCAAAGTGGGGCTGTTTTAGCAGATCAGTTTGGGCTGGAAGATTTTATCAGGAGGTGGGAGGTGCAGGTTTAAAAGCTCTTCCCAGGACAGGAGCAATAATGAGAAGAGATTTAGCACAGCTCTAACTTAAGTAGCGTACGTGCAGTTTATGTTCTGGACATAATTCAATGTATTTCTGTTAAAAAGCAATATAACAGGGGAAGAAGAGTGATGGGAGCTTGGTTTCAGGTGGAATGAAAACTGGGGAGAATGATCTTTATCATCCTGCAGAAGGAGGAAGAAATTTGTGAGTGCCCTGGACACATAAAAAAGACATTAAATTTCAAAAATTCCAATACACTATTTTTCTTCCCTGTGTGTTTTTTTAATTTGGAGTGAAAGTGTTTATGGATTTTTTTTTCCCCAAATAATAGCATATAGAATATTGGGATAAGCAGCCCTCAGATCTGCAAATAAATTACAGGGGATGTTTGAATCCAGCACTCCTTGTGGATGCACACGTTGTGTTTCCCCACCAGGAGCTGTGGGTGGAGCATGGGAATGCACATCTGATGGGCATCATGGAATCATGGGGGTGAAGGTGGGAAAAGGCCTTTGAGATTTTCAGTACAGCAATCACCCAGCACCACCACCATGTTCATCACCAAACCATGTTCCCAATAGCCCCATGCAATCTTTTTTTGAGCACTTCTAAGGATGAGGACTCCACCACATCCCTGGGCAGCCTGTTCCAATGCTTTTCAACGCTTTATGTGGAAATTTTCTCTTATTATCCAACCTAAACTTCTCCTGGGACATTTCCTCTCCTCCTGTCCCTGTTCCCTGGGAGCAGAGCCTGATGTCCCCTGGCTGTCCCCTCCTGTCAGGAGCTGTGCAGAGCCACAAGGTCCCCCTGAGCCTCCTTTTCTCCCCCTGAGCCCCTTCCCAGCTCCCTCAGCCCCTCCTTGAGCTCCAGCCCCTTCTGTATTTCTGTTATTTGGTGGGAAATAGATTTTAGCAAAGCTGTTCCCAATGTGCTCACACAGTTAGAAGTCATTCAGACTTTATGAATACATTTGATTAATGAACTCCAAATTTCACAGTAAACCAGGGAATTTGAATCCTCCAGCACTGTCTTGTCTGATATTAACCTGTTTCTTCTCCCTGGCATTAATGAGCTTGATGGAATTTTGCTCCCAGTCCCTTCCATGCCCCTCAATGGAATGTAACTATTAATATAAGTATTCCACAATGGCATAGTTGAGATTTAAGCAGTCAACTTGCTGTTCTCCTGGCATATTCATGGTATGACTTTTTAAAAAATTCAATTTATATTTCAGGTTAGTGGGGAACCATTTAAAAGCTCTTGTGTATTAATATATTTTTTATCCTATACAGCAAAGAGAAGATGATATTTTTATTTTTCCCTCCAAGGGTGAGGGCTAAAGGCTCCTCTTAGGCCTGAGGACCTAAAATATGCTTGCAAAGGTCTGTATTTCCACTTGTTCTTTTACCACAGAAGATGTTATTCCATAAGGGAATGCAGCTGTTATTCTGTAGGAGAATATTGCTGTTATTCTATGGAGGAATAACATTCAGTTTGGATGATCTATAGAACAGTGTTTTATTGCCAGATAAGAACAAGTCACCACGGTGTTTTCCCAGTTGCTGAGATTTGGAAAATTACTTCTTTTCAGGAAAGAGATTAAAAATCCTTATTCTGACTGTAATCTGGAATTAATCCAGATTGCATCAATATTCAGTGGAGAACAAGGAGGCTGCAAGCCTCTGGGATCAGGAGGAACGTGGAGCATTTAGCCAGGAAACTGTTAATCCCTTTTTTTCCCTCATCCTGATAGGCATCTCTTTGTGCAGGAGGAGGAATGGAGCTGCTCTCTCCTGCCTTCTCCAAACTGCTGGATCACCCTCCAGGTCCAGAGGGACTCCCAGCTCCTACAGAGGAACGTATTGAATTTTGTTTCCTTCCAAATGTTGAGCCCTGGCCAGTAAAAGCTTTGGTCTCCCCAAGAATCCTTGGAATGCCGTTCTGGAGTTTTGGCCGTTGAGCTGCTCAGCAGCCTCGAATCAATGAGTCAGTAAAGGGCAATCAAATGAACAGAAGATAATTTGTTTTAGAGAAGTCATAACTCGTTTGCTGAGCTTGAACTATTATATTCTGCCCCGTTTGCAAGGGACAGGGTGTTCTGGTCTGGTCTGTATGGATTAGGCACGTATAAATTGAATTAATAGCACTTTTTTATAGCCCAACAGTCCTGCTAAAGAAACCCTGTGAGTAAAGCAAACAAAAATGTATTAAGTTGTCTCAAATCAAACACCAGACGTTTCTCCAGCTACTTGTTGGCCCATTCCCAACGTGCCAGGCCTGGAGTCACCCGAAGTTTGCACAAGAAGGGATCCAAAGACCTTTCCCATTTCTATCAGCACGAAAGAAAAATGCATGAAAGAGGAACATTATGGGCTGTGATTTCTGGAGGCATTTGGGTTATAACATATCATGTGGTCTGGCACATTCATCCCCAAAAAAGCTCATAAAAAAGGAGGAATCTTGCTATTCCCCACTCCTATATTTGAAATGTTTTCTCTTAAATTTCCTTGCTAAAGAATAAGAAAGATTGATTCTTGAGCAAGGCTTCTCCCCAAAGAAGTCCTAATAAATAGTCCTTGTTTTTCTCTCTGAGTGATTACTTAGGGTAGAAATACAGGGAATCACACTAGAAATCTTCTTAATATTGTTCTCTGCTTAAATAATTTTTAAAATTTTATGAAAATTTATTATATGAGATGATAAAAAATTCTGCTGCCTCCTGTTTGGTCTGTTCAGGTTCATCTTGCTGCTTCTCTAACAAGCAATGTTAATTAGGTGTATAGAAATTTTATCTCACTGCTTTAAGATGGTTTCCTAGAACATGAGTGATCCCATAGCAGAGAAATGCTTGTTACCTAATTAATACAATTTAATATTAAATATAAGGTGATGCACTAGCATATCTTGAATATTCTGCTTAAAAGCTTCTTGTTGTGTCTCTGCTCACTGAGATACCTGGAGGTAAATCCTTTGGAAATCTTAAACACCATCCTGGTTCTTAATATCAAAATTCCTGGTTTGGGGAGAGAATGATTGGATTTTCATCTCCAGGAGAGATTTGGGGCTTCAGGGGAGGTGTGGGTGCCTTTGATGTCCTCTGCAGGGTGGGTTGAGGGGCATGCTGGGTGCAGGGAGGAATTTTGGGGTGAATAAGCAAGAAAAAAGTGTGAACAGCCTGAAAAGATGTGATTCCTGTGCAGGGTTCCTGAGCTGCAGCTCTGGAATCATCCCTCCAGAATAACCTGTTTGCTCGGCAGGTTTCAGCTCTCCCAGAACCTGCTTTAGTCAACTAAAGCAGATTCATATGCAAGAGTTGGAGTTTAAACAAATCCCTGTATTCAGATAGGGGGGAAAATCACATTGTTTTTCCATGTCAAACCTCTGTGGGTTCTTAAATCATTAAATCTGAGCAATTTGGGAAATAAATCAGCCTGGGAAGGGAACTGGATCATGCACAGACAGGACGTGTCCAATACCCTTTCTCCAAGGTCTCATTTCATTTGGCCTTTATATTCTACTTTTAGTTGGGAAGTTAAATCCACAAAGGTCATTTGAAAAGCTTCAGATTATAGATGGAAAGCCCTTTTAATCTTTTCTAATAAATAGCTGAGCAGGGAATAAATCTATTGGGAGCTGAGCTCTGATGTTAAGCCTCAGCACAAAATGCCCATACATGAGCAACACTTGGAAATTATCTCTGAAATTATAATTACCTTAAATAAATTTGACTTAGAAGAAAAGGTGTGTGATTATGAAAACTGGTTTAATAAATGAAGCATTAATTGGACCTGGTGGCTTGGCAGATTGTGTCACCGTGGTCCGGATGAGTACGAAAATGATTTAGGCACAACTGAAAATAGCAGTTTCAGTTCAGAGATTTCTTTTAAATGGCAAAAATTACTCTCTTCAGTCAGTGCTTTGGTAAGACAGGGATAGAATAAAAGCTTTGCATAATAAAGACTTAAAAGCATTTTGATTTTGGAAAAGCAACAGCAGCAAATGGAAACGAGGGTGTCTGAAATGCTGCAAATACTCTGGGTTATGCCAATGCTGTGTATGACATTATCTAGTCTGAGTAACCTTCAAAGCATTTTCCCCCCTAATTCCACATATAATTAAAAAGCAGCTTCCTCTAGCTCATTAAAATGTAGAGTCCTGTTGGAGCAGTATACTTGTATATTTATTTAAATGAATAAAGCAGAGCTTTAATGCAGACTGTAATAACTTCAAACATTAAATCTCTTCTCTGCAGCTCACACTTTATTTTTAACCAGTGTTTAGCTTCTCCTCATGAACACCAGCTTGCAAAGGAGCATGGTCCCCAGCAGCTTGTTGGATTATTTTGTGAACCACTCAAGAAACCTCCCCATCCCCTGTTTTTGATGTGAAATGATAGGAAAATCCCCCAAGTTTGGTTGTGAGTGACACCCATGGGAATCAGGATTTTCCAGCATAACCATGGCATCTCCCTCTTTTCACAGGCATTTGGGAATGCAAAAACAGCCCATAACAACAACTCCAGTCGCTTTGGCAAATTCATCCAGGTGAACTACCAGGAGACAGGCACTGTGAGAGGGTAAGTGGGAACAGGGGGAACCTAAACAGGGTGTTCTTGCTTTGGTAATGTTTTTTCCAAAATGGAGATAGGAAATAAAACTTCATAGCTTTTAGCTTATGAAAATCTGCTGGTATGGAAATGTTGGTGCATCCAAGATGGGTGCTGAGGTGTGGATACCCCTGAGCTGCCTTCAGGCCAGCTGAGCTCTCCATAATCCTGATGTCAAATTTTTAATGAACCTGAAAAGCAGCATCTCCTCCTCAGACAGGAATTAAAGCAGAAAAGGGGAATGTTTTAGCTGGGATGGGGTAGGGGCTGAGCAATAGATGTGGAGTGAAAGGTTTGGCTCAGAAGCCAAGGGGAGGATTTAATCTGGCTGGGGGTTCTGGAGGCCATTGAGCCACACTCTTCTTGTTCTTTGCCTGATTCCCTCCCTGCAAATCTCTCCCTAATTCAGCCCTTGACCAGGGGAGGCCTCTTCTTCCTCCCAGGTCACTGCAAGGAGATCCTGGTCTGTCTCCACTGTGGTTCTCCTCAGTTTATTTCAGCTTGGGAAATTGGAGAGCAGAGCTGAGGAGAAGAATTTTGGGGTGATGATTGATGAGAAGCTCATTGAGATGTGCACTGGGGACCCAGAAACCCCTCCTGACCTGGGCTGATCCTCAGCATGGGCAGCAGGAAAAGGGGGATTCTGCCCCTCTGCCCCCTCAGGTGAGACCCCACCTGCAGAGCTGCCCCAGCCCTGGGGCCCAGCACAGGGAGGACACAGAGCTGCTGGAGAGCCCAGAGGAGGCCATGGAGATGCTCTGAGGGTGCAGCCCCTCTGCTCTGGAGCCAGGCTGGGAGAGCTGGGGGTGCTCAGCTGGACAAGAGAAGGATCCAGGGAGAGCTCAGAGCCCCTGGCAGGGCCTGAAGGGGCTCCAGGAGAGCTGGAGAGGGACTGGAAATGGGGGAATGGTTTCCCACTGCCAGAGGGAAAGTGGAATATCCCTAGATGGGATATTGGGAAGGAATTCTTGGCTGTGAGGTTGGTGATACCCCATCCCTGGAAATGTCCAACGCCACATTGGATGGGGCTTGCAGCAGCCTGGGACAATGGAAGGTGTCCCTGTCCATGGCAGGGATGGAACCACCTAAACCCAACTTTCTCTGTGGCTTCAGATAATTTCCATGGCACCAGATCATCACCAAGGAGCTGTAAATGGGCAGGGCTTTGTTAACTCCTCTTTTTGTCCAGGTGAACTGAGTCAGTTGGAAAAATGAGGAGTAGAAGCAGCATTTCAGGGGCTGTGTAATTTCTGCAGCTGGCTAAGAGACCTCTTGCTGGGACTTTGTTGTTAATTTAGGGAATTGCTTTTAAATTTTTTTGCTTTCTATTTTTCCAGCAGAACAGTATCACACAAAGAGCTGCCATTAATTTTTCAGTGAGCTTGGGTACTCCATGTCCTTTCCCACTGGTTTTGCATCCCACATCAAACCTGATGCACTTTTTCCCCTTATTTAATTCTGCTGCACAGTTCTCTTACAAGGATAAACCTCATTTTTGTAATACCTCCTGGGTGTAACAAGAATCCAACAAATGCCTTAACTATGTATTATCTTGGCATGATGTAGCTGCACTGTGGTTGTGGCCTCTATTTTTATTTGGCAGAGATATGCAAATAACATTATATTCCTGTATTTTAGTTCATAAAATAGGAGGAGTTTTCTTTGCTTTTAAAAAAAATTAGCTTTCTTGGTCTTTGGTTGCACAGTGTGATGTGACTGTACTGTGCTATGAGCTTTCAGTGCTCCCCCAGTGAAAAGAAAAGATACTGAAAGAAAAATATATGCATTTCAAAAACAAAATATATGTGGCATGTAAGCCTCTGTTTTTTTCCTGTGCAAGAAGATTTTTGTAAAAATTTAGCCTGTACTTTTTTAGCACAACCCAATCCAATTATCACCCTGTGTTCTGCATATCAGTAGCTTTGGTAATGGAATTATAAATTGCAGCCCCTAATAAGAGATTTCCTCTCTTCAGAGGTTGAAAATAGCAGTTGAATATTTGCTTGCAGCCCCTCTGAGTATAATCACCCAAAACCTGACAAGATGGAACAGGCAGGAGGCTGAGCAGGACCCAAGCCCACCCTGTTGGATGAAGTCTTGGATGGTTTCTCAGACTGATGGAACAGGAGCTGTGCTGCAGTTCAGGGCATTCCCAGGGGCCTTCCTGAATTTTGGATGTGCTAATCCATGATAAGCCAGGCCTAGAGGAAGGTCTTTGCAACCTGCTCAGTCTCCATGAGATGATCAAAAGCCCTGACACCTGACAGGAGCCATGAAATGATAGAAGAGCCAGCTAGGAGGGGTTTAAATCAAAGCCCTGTGAAATACAGGCTCTCTGTGCTTAAATCAGTGTTTTACACAAGGTCATTCCCTTACAGCTCCTTTTCTTTGCTCTTAAAGGACAAACTGACAATGGTAAATAAAAAGAAATTTGGAGATATCAACTTTTTAAGACATAAGCTGGTTTTCCTACTCACTATCAAGAGGGGACAGATGTTGTTCTTGGGACATGGATTCATTGTGACCTTTGCACTCAGCAAGGGAGCATTTTACCAAAATAGCATTGTTATTGCATCTATTGAAAATTAAAATAAAATATAAAATTTAAAATATGGAAACTTTCTAAAATAAATTTTAAAAGTAAAAATAAAAATGTAAAATAAATAAATAAATGAAATTAGTGGTTGGGACCAGATGACCTCCAAAATACCTTTCCAATCTAAATTATTGCCTAAGAATGATTTTTGGGGTGGTTTATAATAAAAGCAGGAATGATTGGGGTGGGAGGAATGCCAAGGACATGGCCATGGTGCAGGTTATTGTACAGGAGTGTCTGAGCCATTATCCTGTGGGATCTCATCAGTGGCATCTGGGATCTCTCATTCAGGTGTTCCCTGACCCTGCCATGAATTCATGGCTTGGGAAGGAAAAATTGGGTTCAGGCTAGAAAAGGAACATAAAAACCCCATCAACCTGTGGGTGAGGAATATCCATAGACTGTTCCCAGCTTCCTCCCAGGGAATAAAGAAGAATACAGCTTTGCTGTCTGTCTTCCTTTACTCCTCCTGTCCAGCAAGATCATCCATGGGGAGTTGGATTTGCCACTTCCAGAGTTGCCATAAGAATTTTCACAAAACCTCTGCAGCATGTCCAAATGATTTCTAGTTTAGTTTTTATGGAAGGAAGGGAGAAAGTTGTGCTGGAGGTAATAATTAGATCTGGCTTTCCTATCTATGGTGGAGGAAAGCCCCTCCTTGTCCCACCATGCTGAGGTTTGTAGAATTTCCCAATTCCTCCATAGCTCCACATCACTGGGCACATCTGTCACCAGCAAAGCACAGCTCCACCATCCAAACTGCCACCTAGAACTCCAGCTTCTAAATCTCTGTCATTACTGGTTAGGTTTGTTTGGAAGAAAAAGAAAACCTGTGGAAGCTTTGTTTAACTTGACAAACCTGAAAAAAGTATTTAATATATAGATTGAGCGTGTTTGTTGTGGAGGCTCTTAGGAGAAAATGTAAACTGCAATGAGGAACTTTTGCAATTGTTTATTTTTTTTGACTGGAGCCAGAAGTTAATAACCCAAATTTTTGGTGAGAAGTGGCTCTTCTGGAAGAGGGAATGGGGATTTGGGGATTGATTCTGCAGCTAAATGGCTTCTTGCACACTTGTGCTCACAGATGTATTTCCTTGTGCATGGCTCCTGGGCTGCAGGCAATGGGATTTTGCTGGCTTTGGATGAAATAGGGATCCCAGCTCCTTACTTGCAGACAACATTTCCCTTGCCCATAGGCTGAGGCATCTGAGATCATGTTTTTCAGATCCAAGTTAGTTTTGGCTTGCTATCAAACCAAAAAAACCTCAAAAGCCAAACATAATATTGGGCTTGTTCTGCTGAGGAAGAAATTTATATAACTAAGTGAAACAAGGCTGAAACTTCTTTGTGTGGATAGCAAGGCTGAAGGCCCTGGTAAAGCTGTGTTCATTGAAGCTGAGTATCATCAGGTCAGTGAATAATGCTTTGATTTTTTTCCTTTACAGAGCTTATGTTGAAAAATACCTCCTGGAGAAGTCCCGGCTGGTCTATCAGGAGCACAACGAGCGGTGGGTGCCTCTGTTTTGCCCAAGGCTTGGGTTTAACTCCTCTATGTGGCACAGATAACTTAAATCCCTGGTGGAGCTGGCACAGGGGATCAGGATTTTCATGCTCTTAACCCCTGTGCTGCAGAGATTAATGATGCATTTTATATTTGAATGTTTTGTTTTGTTTAGGGTGAAATGTGCTAATGGAGGGAATAAACTCCATTATTTTATCAAAATCTTTGACTTGCCATAGAATCATAGAATGGGCTGTATTTGGAAAGGGACCCTTAAAGATTATCTTGTTCCAACCCCTGCCATGAGCAGGGGACCTCCCACTACAATATTTTATTACATTTCATTTTATTTTCTTTATGGCAGATAGATTATTATGTACCACTTCATTCTTGTACAACTTATGAACTGCTTAATATGTCATTTTAGGAGAAAAACATGGTATTTTAATTCTTCTTTGCAGTTCACTGAGGCCTTCAGAGGGGCCTCTAGAAAAAGCCAAAATTATATAGAGAATGAACTTATGTGAAGTGTGTTCTTTCCTAATTTGATGCATATTCTTTGTTGCATATTCCTCTCCTCACTCAGTAATTATTATTCCACTTTTAAATAATTTTGCTGCCTTTAGTTGCCTTTCAACTCTTGGCACTTCTGGCTGTGTTTCCCTTTGGAGACAGATGTGTGAGTTTTCTGGAATGCTCCAGGGCTGTTCCTGGAGTTAAAGAGCATCTACAGCCTTGACAAACGTCCTCTTGGGTGTTGCAAGATGATTAAACTTGGATCCTTTTGGAAAACATCCAACATAAAAGCACAGCTTTAATTTTAGAAATAAATGGTGTTAATCTGTCTGGAAGCAGAACAGATGAGTGTCCCTTGGGGTAGGTTTAGCATTAGTGATATTCAGGTATTTTGAATATTTGAGTTTTAGAATACTTGAAGATTTTTCAGTCATGTCTCATGGAATTGCAACTGCAAAGTCACTGCCTTTTTAATGGTAATAAGATAGGAAAAGTCATAATTTCTGCATTGCAAGGAAATATGTTGTGATTCTAATAAAAGAGGTCAGGCTGTAATAGAGGAGCTGGGGACAGTCAGGAAACAAGGAACAGGACAAGGGGAAACAGCCTCAAACTGTGCCAGGGGAGGCTCAGGTTGGACATCAGGAGGAATTTCTCCATGGAAAGGGTTGTTAGGCATTGGAAGGGGCTGCCCAGGGAGGTTTGGAGTCCCCATCCCTGGAGATGTCCAAGGAATTCCTGGAGGTGCACTCAGTGCTCTGGGCTGGGAACCAGGTGGGGTTTGGGCACAGGCTGCACTCAGGGGTCTGGGAGCTCTTTTCTCACCTGAATGATGATGGGATTCTGTGAAATATGTGGGCATTGCACATGGCTCTGAAGGAAAACATGAGCATCCCAGCTAGAAATCCTTCCAGTAGATTCTAGGGCAGTGGCTGTCCTTGGATGGAGAAGGGGGATCTCATTCTCCATGACATAATTAAATCTGTTCCATCCCTGCACAGCAGGTACAGACCAGCTCTAAACGGTGTCAGGCCTGAGCTTGGGAGCTGGAAAATCAGGTTGGGAGGTTTCAATGTGCCTCTGCTCAGTGCTGCTGCTCATTTTCAAGGCTAACAGCTTTTGTTTTTCATTTGTCACCAGGAACTACCATGTATTTTATTACCTCCTGGCAGGAGCAAGTGAGGAGGAGAGATCAGCATTTCACCTGAAGCAGCCAGAGGAATATCATTACCTGAACCAGGTGGGAGTTCTATACAGGAATGCAATCCTTGGTCTTGCCTTTTCTTCTGCTGATATTTAATGCTAATAAAGAAGAGGTGTGGAGTAGTAAAAGTGGGGGTTTTTAAAGGTGTGGAGTAGTAAAAGTTGGTTTTAATGGTTTAGAGGAAGTCTTCCGTCATTGGAATAATTGTGCATGAGCGATCTGAACACCTGGTAGTGTTTCAGGGAAAAAATAATCAGTGTTTTCTGTACCTGGGATATGTTAAATGTATTGAGTTTTTGATTGCTGGAGGGAGAAACAGTCAGAATTTCCTGCTCTCTGTGTGAATGCCATTTACTCATTAATATCTGCCTCCTGAGCAGGAGAAGAGGGGAAGATGTGGCATACTGGGCTATAACATCTTGCATGAGGAAATCCTAATTCTGTAGCTTCTGGCTGGCTTTTAGCACAACCCTCTGACTTTAACAATAGAACAAGTCTAATATAACTAAAACCACAGCAGCCATTGAAAACCTGGGAATGAATGATGGATGAGGTGTTACCAACAGCCAAATAAACTCAGTTTACTTGATGATAATTTTATAATAAACTGATTTACTTGAGGTATTTAGGCCGTTATCCAGTGACTCTTGCAAGCAGGAACTTCAAATGGACCAAAGAGAGGAGGAATATGTAGAAGAGGAGTTAAGTTACATGTTGATTTTAACTAATTTCAATTTTCTTGGTGCTGAAACATGAGGAGCAATAAAGAGTGATTTAACCCCTAAACTGGAAAGAAACTTGGAACCACAGCCCAACCCAAACAGCCTTTAGTCTTTATAGAAATATAACTTCATTCAGGAATAGCTCTCAATTACCAGGGACTTTTTAAGAATGTTTTTAAAGCAGGCAATCATCACCAAAATCCATTGTATGTTAATGACTCCCACACACCCCTGGCAGGGCTGGGAAATATTCCCAAGTGAGGAACACTCCGGGCTGGGGGCTCTGTGCCTCAGGTGTTGGTTGGAGAACATGCTGTGATCTCCAGCACCATCTGTGCCATGGTTTTGCAGTGGGAAGATGCCAAGATGGAATGTTTTGTTGGATTCCCAGGTTTTGTTGGTCCATCCAGTCACTTTCAGTTAGTTGAAAACATTGCTTTTAATTACAGTCCTTTTACATAGCAGTTAAGGAGCATTTATATTGAAAAGAAAATTAGAAATCTAACAGCATGTAATGGGAGGAACACATTATTCCAGTAGGAATATTATAATTTAAGGTGAAATATTCCTATTCCAGTAGAAATATTATAATTTAGGGTGAAATGTTTATTTTAATCTAAATTAAGGTGCTGTGGGGCAAGTAAGCTGGAGAAAGCTGCTAAGATCAGTCCAGTGGATCAGGGAAGCAGTCTCTGGACTTCCCTGAACACAGTGTTTGGACAGCAGTGGCACTCTGAGTTTTTGGGAGGTTTTTAAATAACTTTTAGTACTTAGGATTAGAGTTAACACTGACAACTGTGGAAAAACAGCACCTTCAGATGTGGTCTGGGCACGGTTTCACATGAAGACCAGCTGACAGTGCAGTAGCAGCTTTTCCCTGCCCTGCAGGAGAAAAGAAAAGGAAAATAAGGAGAAAAAAGAGATAGTGGAGAAATGGAAAAAGAAACTAGGGAAACATTTAAGAGAAATATTACAAAATGACCCTTGAACATTTGCAGTCTCTTCTTAAGTGTGTCCTGGAGAAGACCCTGCCTTTTTAAAAGGAAAAAGAACCAGCTCAGACATTAACTGTTTTACTGAGAATTAAATATTCATCTAGATAAGCCATAAAATATTGAACCAGGCCCCTGAAGTGAAGGAGTGACTCAGTCCTGAGTCAGGCTTTGCTTTCCTCCTCCCAGTTTCCTCTGCTCTTGTTGGGTTATGTAAAGCAAAAGGGGAGTTTGCTTTGCAGATGAGAAATAATCTATTAAGATACATAACCAAAATCTGCTCTGTAAATGCAGGGAGCAGATTGAAAAGAAAGATTTCAATTTATTTTTAAATGCAAATTTACTCAAAGTATCCCCTGGGTGTGGAGGACTTTTCCATTCCTCCCACACCAGTGGCAGGTGTACCTACCCCTGCACACCCTGCAGCTCACTGAATATTTTCTGTGCTGGTTGCTAACTTTTATCCATTTTGAAAAGAGCCATTTGCAGGTTTAGATCTTTATTTTCAGCTCCTCAGGAGCTCCAGTGCCATCTCTCTCCCTCTTGGGAGTGGTAATGTTTTGACTTCTCTCAACTCCATCTCTGTCTGATTGGAAAAGACACAAATTCCTAAAAAGCTTTGGAGTATTGCTTGGAAGAATCTCACTTTTGCTGCACTTGTGTTTGTCTGGAGCAGAGGTTGAAAGTAGGAACAAACCAAATTTGTTCTTCAGTGAGATTTTGGCATTGGTGGCTCTTCAGCTCCAGATAAACCAAGGGTTTCCTCAGCTCTGTAAGAGAAGAGATTTTAGTATATCCATTAGGATTATTGATGAGAGGGCCTCGCTGGATGAGGTGCCCTGTGAGCAGGAACCAGCACCAGGAATGCAAAAGCATCATGAATCTTTCCTGAAAAATAAAACCAGGCAATGACTCTGCAGAATAACAATTTTCTTGCTTAGGGAGCAGGTGGTGGGGGTGGTTTGGGGTGGGAACAGCACTTAACCCGCTCTGCCTTGCTTTCAGATGACAAAGAAACCCCTCAGACAGAGCTGGGATGATTATTGCTATGACTCGGAGCCGGTCAGTACAAGAACCCACCTCTCCCATCTTGCTGGTGCAGGGCTGCTCTCACTTGAGTGTTTTAGGGACACAAAGAAAGCCAAATCCAATGAAGTTTAACCCATTAACCACCCTTTGCCCTGCAGTGGTGTTGCTTGACAGTACAGATTTTTATTTTTTTCCCCTTTCCCTTTTATGGTTCCTTCCATTTGGAAAGCTTCTTCAGCAGTTGGAGATGGTCAGCTCTCTGCAGTCCTCTCAGTTTTGGAAAACTGAGGGGGTTTTTATTCCTTCCTGATGGAATACGTGATGATAAATGGAAATTGTGATGTGACAGCAATGTGAAAATTGAAATTCCATTCCAATAAACCAGCAAATCACTGTCTTGAAGCCCCAAGAGATGCATCAGTTCATGCTGGTTGAAGTGGTGTATCTGCTCTCCAGCTTCCAGGAAAAAACAGACAAACCCAAAAACATCCCCCCAGCCATCTGTGAGAAAATCAAATCCTGATATTGTTCAGAGTGCAAAAACAATTCCTTCTCCTAAAATACTTCTGCTGACATGATCATCCTTTCCAAATGGATCGCCCCAAAAAAGGGAATGGTGAAGCTTCTCCCCCTTCGCTGGCTCCTCCTGCACCACCATCATTCTCTGGGTGTCTGTGTGTCCCGTGGTGCTCCCTGTCTGTGTGTCCTGCATGTGGAAGCACGTTTGGCATCAGCTGCTTGTCCTTCCTGCCTGTTTTACCGTGTGCTTGATGATTGCCAAGTCCTGCTGATGCATCTGGAAGAGTAAGAGGTGATGTGGGTAGGAGCTGGGATTCACTCGGGTAAACAAGTGTCTTAACAGCAACATTTCCCTGCAAATCCTTAGGAGGGGAGGAGGGAATTTCCCTCACAAGGTTAAAAATATTGAATATTGGATTGGCATCCTTAATCCATCAGCTTCCTCAGGGGCCCTGCAGGAGCAGGGAGTGATGAGCAGATGCTGTTCTAGACCTTAATACCCTTTATCAGTTGGAAAGCCCTTAATTGCTTTAGGAATGGGATGGGACAATTTGCTGAAGGAATTAAAATTAAAACAACCCCAAAATTTAGTACCTTCTCCTTTGGTACATGACCAAGAACACCCTGCCAGCCTGGGGACTGCCATGTCTATGTCTTTATTCTGTGCAACAAAACCATGTGTTGTTACCATTTGGCTGTTTATTTGTTAATTTATTTAGGATAATTTTATTTGGGATAATTTTCTGTGGCAGTCCTGGTTGCTTGATTGACTCTTTAACCTATCCTGGTCTTCTCCCCATACCCATGGACTCAACCTGCTGCAGACACCAAGTTTCTAAAGAAACTCTGTTTTATCCTCTGTAAATTTTCCATGGAGATCCATGGATCACTTCAATGTGACTGTAGGAAGCAGGGAACTCACTTTTGCTGGGAAACTAATTGCTCTGGCAGGATATTAGGTCTGTGGGGATGGACTTTGTGATGCTTGTCTGCTCTAATATCAAGGACACTCCTCTATTTTATAATTATCCTTCATTTATCATCCATTAGGAAGCGGTTCCGTGCTGGAACACTGCAGAGAGCATCCGCTTTTAAGCAGGGAATTTGCTAAAAGTCTTTCCATGCGGATTAATGAGTCGGGCAATTGTTATGTAAATCGTTAATTAAATTGCCTTGGGCGTAGATTGTGCTGCTTCGGAGTCGGCCGGGCCGGGGTATTTTGCTGTTGACTCGTGACTTCATTTTGGAGGAATGATGCCAGAAAATGAAAATGTCTCCTGGAATGTGGAGTGCCACTAAAAAGCACCACTTGGTGTCTTTAAAAAAAAAGCTCTAAAGCTGCCTAATTTGCAGGATTTGTGGGTGTGTTGTTGTCCTGCCAAGTGCAGGAGGGTGGGAAGTTCTGTGGGGTTCTCAGTGGAAGGGCAGAGGCTGAGGAAGCCAAGGTTGGAGCTTAGGAGGGACAAGGTCTTGCCCTGATGTTTTATGGTGTGAATAATCAGTGCTGGTGCCTCTGGTGTCCCTGCTCTTGGTGGTGTCATTGTTGTGTCCCTTTGGGTGGCTTTAGGGTTGTTTCCCATTAGCTCCTATTGGAAGGTGAAAATGCCCTTTTCTAATGACTGTTCTCTAAAAGAGGTTGATATTTTCTCCTGGAATTTCAGTCCCTGCCTTCATCGATGCTCTGCGTGGTTTTAAATGGTTTTACTGTTCAACAGCTCCAAATTCACTTTGCCCATGGAGCATTAACTTGTCCCTGAGGACAATTGATAAAAAAATTTCGATTTTCTTGTCCAATTGCACTTCTCTGGCTTTTAGTGCAGTTGTGTGGGTGCCTCCTATGTTGCAATAAGTATTTTAAACATGTAAACAATAAAATAATAATATCATCAACATTTTAATATATAAATAATATAAATAAATATCTTAAATAAGGGTTTTCCACTCTAATTATAACTATAGCTGTAATGATGAAGAACTTCTTTGATATGGTTGTGAGGCTTTAAATGCTGTAAAACACAAAGCTGATATAGAATAACTTCATTCTGTGTATTCTGTATTTGTGCTTAATCTTCTGTACTATCACTGAGTACAAGTGGCTTTTCAATGATTTACATAACCCTATTTAATGCAGACTTTCCCAATTATTTGTGCAAAATTTTTTGCACATTTGCTTGTGTGATAAATATGATGTTGAGGAAATTATTGAAATAAACTATGTGCATTCAGCTGCTTAATTAATTCCAACTGCAGCTACAACATTTATTTGTATTATTTTAATAAACTTATAATAGAATTTTATATAATTTTTATTTGTATTTACTTACACTCGGATTAACTTGTTGAAAGTCTCTAATTACTTGTAGAAAGCCTTGATTTAAGTGTTAATAAAATAGTCTGAGGTTTAAAAAAGCGCAATATTGTGTGATACACAATAAACTAAATTTGATTTATAGATGGGTAGTTTTTATTGGCAGCAATGGGTAGAATATTAAATATAGGCTAGGAAGGCAGAGAGAAGAATAAATAATCCATGGGAAGCCTACAGTGAGCCAAGGCAGAAGATATTTGGCATTAGTGGTCCATATATTAATTTAAAGAGCATTTCTGTTTCCTAAATATTGGTGCAGGACAGCTTTGGTTGGATCTGGAATGTCACTGGATTTTTCCAAACATGTCAGTGACTGATATCAAGGAAAAACTAAACTGTTCAGGCAAGTGAGCCTCCAAGAAGTATAAAATATCCTGGATTTCAGATTCTCCCAGTTTTGAAATAACTTCTTGGTGGTTCAAATAAAGTTTCTGAGAAATATTTTTAAAGCTTTGTCATTCCCACACAGGATTTAATGCACTGATCATTTACATGAAGTTATCTGAATTCTATTTAAAAACTGAATTTCCCTCCTTAGGTAGAGGACTGAATGTGGAATAAACTGCCTGTAAATGTGAAACAGATTTCATCTTGTTGTTATTTCCCATCCTTTTTGTGTAGGGTCACGCTGACCAACTCTCACCATCCTGTTGGAATGGGGTGGCTCACCTTTTTCCTTAGAGGTTAAACCTGGGAAACAGGGATGTGTCTCCAGAAAATATTCGCCAGAAATGTTGTATTTCCAGTGCCAGGCTGGAAATGTTGCTGATGACAGACCTGGAGATCACCCAGTGGTGTTTATGAAGTGCTGATTTGGCCATGTGGAGCTGATGTGATGTTGGTGGTGTCAGTGCTTCCTCTGTGTGTTTGATCCACAGGATTGTTTCTCCGTGGAAGGGGAGGACCTGAAGCACGACTTTGAGCGGCTGCAGCTGGCCATGGAGATGGTGGGCTTCCTGCCCAAGACACGCAGACAGTGAGTTTATTTTCATCTTAATAGCTTGGAGATTGTCCTGCTTAATGCCACCTCCACTGGCAGGACATTCCAGAGAGGCTGCCCCATCCCTGGAGGTGTCCCAGGCCAGCCTGCTCTAGTGGAAGGTGTCCTACCCATGGCAGGGTGGAGCCACATGAGTTTAAGGTCCCTTCCAAGCCAAAGCATTCTGTGGTTCCATGATCATTGCTGTGCTGAACAATTCTCTTCATGCAAATGGAGCGTTGGCAGGAGTTGACATCTTGAAGTATTTCTCAAGTGTTCATGAATAATCACGCCTCACTCTGCATGTCATGAATCCAGAGCTTGGTTTAATCAGAAGTTCTCATTATCCCTCATCAAACTTAACCCTTTGTGTGCAATTCTAAGTCTGTAGACTCATTTCCAACTGGCCTTTTTTGCTAATTCACTGGACATGCTGGTTTGAAAACTGGACTTTAGCTGGCTTGCAACACTACTGACACCATGGAATTAGAGGTTTCCTGAGGGTCATCTCCAACCAAACCTACAAAATAATCCCTCCTGTGTTGATTTTTGGCTTGAAAAGCTTGAGTAGGTTGGGAAGAACTCGACATAAAAAATTACCTCAAAGATATTTTCACACAACTGAGAAATTTTGGAAGCTCGTTCTTTATCCCTCACTTGTAACAAATCAATTATGAAATTAAAACTGCTTTTTCTCTATCTTCCCCACACACATGGATAAACCCAAGGATCCATACTTGTGTGAATATGTTGTGTCAGAGGCTGCTTTTTCAGGATGAGGTTTGTCTAAAGCCTGTTGAGGGCTTTAATTGCCTGAGCAAAGCAATCAGGAAGTGTCAGGACTGAGCAGAGTCGGGTGATGCAGTAAATTCTCTCTTCTGATTTACTGTGCAATGATTTTTCTTGGCACACAAGTTGCTCCTGGTGAATTTTGTGTGTCAGAAATGAAGTGCATTCTTCACTACACGAGCAGGTTTATTTTGCTTGGCATTATACAACTGCAGCACAAATAAGGAACCACCTTCAGCTGAGACATAGGGAGTATGTTTTAAATACTACCATACTTTTAAAAGTAATTTCTTTGTAGCAAAACATGGGGTTTCACCTTTGTAGAAACAGAGAAGAGGAGCTTTTATAAAATTGCATCCTGAAATTCACAACAAGGAGTCAGTATCCCTGTTTTGGAGATAAGGGAGGACTTGGAGAGGTGAAGGTGTCCAGACAAGCTGGTGGCATAGCTAGGAATCACATTTGGGTTTATTCATTTTTAGGTCCCAAGTGAGTGTAGAAATAGGGACAAGCAGGATTTGTAGCTGAAGTCAGCCATGGCTCAGGAGCTGGGCTTGATGAACCTTGTGGAATCCCTTCCAACTCAGGATATTCTTTGAGTGTCTGATCCTATTTTTTTTTGGAAGGGAGATAACTTAAAAATGATCAAATTGCCTCCAAAACAGAAAAATTGGTTGGATAAACTTACTTGAAGTGTAACATCTTTTCTTTGCCTCAGTTACTTAGATATGATAAAAGCATTTATGCTGTTTTGTACAGTCTTTTGTTCCTGGCTGGGTCTAGATCCAAAAAGGTGACAAAAAGATGTGTCCCAGGGGACTAAGAGGGATCACCTGCATGTCCATGCCCACTCTACCCCTTAATTTAGACAATTGCATGATAAATATTTAATCTGCATATCAAGATTAATGGAGGATTTCTATTTTTTTTACAACATGGACTGTAATTTTGTAACTGTGGGTTTGATGTGTTAAAGAATTTTCAAGGAAACTTTTCAGATGCAAGTTTGGTACTTGGCTAAATAAAAAAACTTCTTGACATGAGGCAAAGTGGATTCTTTGGGTTGAAAATTAGGAGAATGAGTCAAAGAGGGGCATGGCCCTTGGGGGTAGGGTCAAATTTACTTCTTCATTCACTTTATGAAAAACAGAGTGAAAATGAATTGTCTCTGTTTAGGATTTTCTCTCTGCTGTCGGCCATCCTGCACCTGGGGAACATCCGGTACAAAAAGAAAACCTACAGGGATGACTCCATCGATATCTGCAACCCTGAAATCCTTCCTGTGGTGTCAGAGCTGCTGGAGGTAAGGCTCTGCTTTCCCTCCTGGAGCTTCACACCAAACAAGCCACCTCTGATTAGCACACAAAACGTGCACAATTTATTTCCAGTTTCACCAAAGAGTAAGGTTTTGTGTGTTTCCATTCTTATGGGCCGTTCATGTTTGCCAGGGAAAAGGTACAATAACTTTTTTAGGAGGTTTTTCATGGAGGGTTTTTGCCCCTACTCTTCAGCTTCAGGTTTCATTGACTGAAAATCCTGTTTCTGTGATGAAATGTGAAAAGTTGCAGGGTGTGTATGCAAAGCAATCCTGCTGTCCAACACAGCAGTGTCTTCAATTGCCAGCCTTCAGCTGGTGCTCCTCAAATCTGTTCCAAAATCTGTCTGAGGAACTTGAGCAATTGTACAACCATAACCCCATGTTTTTCTTCTGTGCTGGCTGAAGGAGATGCTGAGCTCCCTCACTGTGTTTTTTGTCTGTTATTACCTGCCAGATTCTACAAGAGAACCTGTAGGCCCATCTCACCCCCTCTAGTCCCTATTTATGGGCCTGTTATGGAGCTTTTTGGTGCATCTATTGATTATCTGCTGTTTAGGACCTGATACCTTGGCTTCTGTGAGCCATTGCTGTGCTGGTGTCCCTTGGAAGGGTTTGTAGGACTCCACCTGGCTGGCCCAGGCCACGTCCAGTAAATCAATGCAAAAGCATTAAATTAGCTCTCAGGAGATCTGCTCTGTCAGCGCAAGCAGGTTATGAAGCTGTGATAATTCTTTTAATGAGAAAAGTCTTGAATGAGCCACCTTGTCCTGCTGGCCTTCAGGAGCTGAGCTCAAAAACCTCCTGACATGGATTGAGGTTACCAGAATCTCCCCTTGCTGTCTCACTTCACTTGAAATGCTCTAAACCTCTTGAAACGGAACTGTTTTTCATCTAGTTGATTATAGCAGAAATTATCTTTACCCTTTTGTTCTCCCTGGATGGTCTGGAAGGTGAATTTGTGCTGATTTTATGCTGGAATCAGAAGGCAACTTGTCCTTTTGTGTTACACATGATGCTCTTCCCATTCATTCCATTAAATAACTGTTGTGTTATCTCCCTACCTACAGAACTTGGGAATTGGCTCTCTGGGATTTTCATAGCACTTCATTAATACTTTGAATTTAGGGAGGGGAAAGCTTCTGTGAAATATGGTTTGAGCAGCTGGATGCTCTTTGCATCTTGGCCTTGGAGATTGCAGAAATAAACAGAAGGAAAATATAAGTGGGGAGGAGAATGTTGTTGATTTTACCCTGTTAAATGTGGCCAATCAGTTAAGTAATTGTTTTTTAAAAAAGTTTTGAGTAAGAGAGTGACTTAGAGAGCGGAAAAAGTTCCAGGCTTTGGGTCTTTGCCTTTGCAAACAAACCCTTTTGCAACATCTGCATGTGGGGAGGTCGTGGGGTGGTTTTTACACATGATTATGTGAAATGAGGCATTGGCTGGGCCACGTCAATCCAACAGGGCCTTAATGTCATGGGCTGGAACAGCACCCCCAGGTAGTGTCAACAAGATGTAAAAATCAATAAATATATTTCTTTTTCACCATTTGAAAAAGAAAAACCAACAAACCTAACCACTAAGATCTGAAATATCTGAGCAAATTGATAGATTTCTGTTCATTGTGGTAATTCTTTTTGCAAATTAAAGGACCATCTAGAACATAAAAGGCTTGTTAATTAGATTGGGACAATGCTTGCTGCATTGAGGTAGGATCTGATGAAATGCATCACTGAGTTTGGTAAGTGGTGTTGTTTGTCCCTTAAGTTGCATTTAGGTGACAATTGATCCATGGAACTGGAAGCATTTGCTGCCTCCAAGTGTAAACCTTTAAACAGACCCACTGAAATCAGCTGAAATAAAGCAAATAATCTCATTTTCAGACTTGATTTATCTCCATGAAATGCCACATTTCTGTTTGCAGACCTCAACAGATGTTGTTGCTTATTCAGGTTTGACCCAAAGGAAGAACCAAAGGGTTCAAACAGATGAAGCATCATTACAAAAAGCAGCCACAACTCCTTATTCATTACAGCTGTCCACATTAAATGCAATGAGTTTTATTCAACCAGAGATTTAAAATACTGGTTAAAATATTTGACGCTTTGTATTTGTCTCATTTGGGTAATTATTTTTATTACATTCTTCTTTTTTTGTGGTCACTGAACAGTTTTGCTTTTCCCATTGTTGCTGAAATTATGAATTGGCTTGAAAAAGTTGTTAATCCCTTCTCCAGATCTTGGCATTAGACACTAAAAAGTGAAAAATCATCTCAGAATAAAAGTAATAGGAGTTGACAGAGAGTTGAGCTTCCTTTCCTGTGGTCACTGGCTGCTTGGTGGGACCATGCAGAGCACAGCAAAGGGATGGAAGAAACTGTGATCTGATACTTCCTTATCTTGGGGGGACTTCTGGGTTGATCTTTGTACTCAAATGACTCATTGGATTTGTTCAGTCAAGGATTTGTCTCAGAAAAGAGAAGGAAAAATGCAACTGGAGCTGGGTTGGCCATCTCTGAGAGCAGCCAAGAGGAGATGCAGAGGTGCTCCAGCATGGCCTCCATGGGGATGTAGCCTCCAAGGGCAGGAGGGGAACCACCAGCCTGGCTGAAATTAAAAATTTAGGCAAAATTAGGGTCTGCTCCTACTGCAAAGGGGAATCTGGCCCAAATTCTCATGAGCTGGTTGGTCTGTGTTGGGACCTCTAATGATAACTGGGGGAATTTCCCTCCCTGCTGCACCAGTTAATGCAACACCACTGCACAGCCACCCTCCCTCTGTGTCATGAGATTTGTGTCCCTAGAAAATGAAGCTAATACTGAGATTTTTTGAAGGAATCTGGGAGGAGATAATGATCTGCAATGGATTTGCTTTTTCTTAGATATCAACAACCCCATCCAATATGTTTTTGCTTTATTAAACCATCCAGAGCAGCATTTGTTGAAACTGCAATATAGGATTTTGGCCAGACTCTGCAGATCATTGTTTCATTTACAGTAAAATCCCTGATTCCATTTTTTTTTTTTTTTTTAGGAATAGACATAGTGTGTGGATTATGTGATGCTTTTGGCAGATTTTTCAGGGCCTTTGTTTAAACTCTGCTGAAATGCTGTGCTGGGGAGTGATGTCAAGGCTGCCTGATGGATCAAGCAGACGTGGAGTCCTGTGCAAGCACTGCAAATATCCCAGGGCCTGAGCAGAAATCACAGAGGGTTGTGTAAAACTGGGTAAAAGCTTTGTGTTTCTGGGGGGAAAGTTTGGAAAAGCTAATTTGTGGGCTTATTAATAAAAATAATATATTAGAGATTATCTAGTTGACCTTAAAAGAGACTTTTTGTTTTCCATTGGAACAGTAGGAACATTTTAATTATGCATGCTTACTAAAATGGGAAATTATTTCCATGGATAAAGCATTGAAGAAAGAGATAAATTCTGTCTTTGCTCAGTGGAGCAGTTTTGTATTCAGTTTTTAGGTTTAGGTAACCAATTCAATACCTATTCTCAATGCAAATAAAGGTAAATACAAGTGATCAAGTGACCTAAATAAGTTTTGCCAGATCTTCCAGTGCACATTTTTCTTAAGAGCTAAAGTTGGCCTCTCCAGGAGATTTATGTGCTCAAGTTCTTCTTCCACTAGAAAATGGCCTTCAGCTTCCCAGAGGGATCCCACGGGCACTGGGGCTCCTCCTGTGATAAATGTCTTGGAAATTAATTGAGGAGGGGGTGAGGATTATGGAGCAGACAGTGCTTGCTTCCAGCTTTTTCTTCTGAATTTGTTTTTCAGATGATGTTTTGTAGAATCACAGAATGATTGGGGTTGGAAGTGACCTCCAAAGTTCATCTGCTCCAACATCCCTGCAATGAGTAGGGATATCATCATTAGATGTAAAATTTTGAGCCAGAATTAGAGTCAGAAAACTTCAGAGAATCACAGAATATGCTGAGTTGGAAGGGATCCACAAATACCATTGAGTGTAACTTTACAGACTGAGGGCCTGCCCAGACACCCCAACAATCCCACCTTGTGCCTGAGAAATTTTCCAAACACTCCCTGAGCTGTCTCAGCCTTGGAACTCTGACCATTCCCTGGGAGCCTGTTCAGTGCCCCACCACCCTCTGGGGGAAGAGCCTAAACCTCCCTAACACAGCTCCAGCCATTCCCTCTATCCTTTCTAACTCTCTGGTTATTTGAAGGAAAGTCTGAGGAACAGGTTCAGCTCTTTTCCAAGAGGAACTGATAGAAATCTGAATTTATTTTCCATTACTCCACATGAGGCGTCTTTAGAGCGAGCACTCAGCACTGGAATCCCTTTCTCAAATATGAAAGGAGAGACAAACCTGATGTTTTCTTGTTCTCCAGCTGGAAATGGTTCCTTTTTCTTCAGCTGCTCTAACATAATACCCCAGAATTACTGGAGGAGCAGTCTCTGCCTGCCTGGCTCCAGCCCAGCCCTTGCTGGCTCCGTGCTCCGCTGACGTTCCCAGCTGTGGCACTGCTGGGCACCCCTCACTGCTCATGGAGCTTGAGCCTTACAGCCCTCTCTGGGCCCACTTGTGGCAACAAAGTCTTAAATCTGCATTTTGTCCCTGTAATTAAGATCTAAACTCCTGCAGGCCGTGTTTAAGAGGGGGAGCAGGCTGTGCCCTTTAGCACCAGGAAGCAAAAACCCTTGAAATGTGACCCAAGAGTGAAACTCCTAGGGTACAAAGTAAAGGAGTAAGTGGTGTTCTCCTCTTTGCTACTCTGCACCAATGGGTGTTCCTATTTCAGTGCTTCACACTTACTGGAGGAGGAGGTGTAGGATGTGGGGAAGCTGCGAGTGCCTCCATGTCCTTAGTCATCAGCACGTGCTGAGTTTTTATTTAGGAAGCCCCAGTGGCTCCTCCTTGGCATCAGGAATCAGCTACTTTCATGCTGTGACCTTGAATGCAGATCAGGATGATTTGGTTGCCCCCGTGGTGCTCATCAGAGGTGATGAAGGAATTGAGATCAAGCTCCACTGGGGGGTAATTGCAGAGAGGGGCCTGGGGAGATGCAGGGATTCCCATCCTTGCCAAGAGTGATTTTAATGGGATCTCCACGGGTCAGGAGAAGAAGGATGCACATCCACAGGTTCCCTTAATCCAGAGAGCAGGGAGAGAAAGAACCAGAGTGACCATGAGCTGGGGATGGTGAGGGAGGGCGTGGGTAGTTGTTTAAATTGCTTAAAATCCCTGTGTTTGCTGACAAATCTGGGACTTGGAAGTGTTTATGTTGTTGAGGAATATTTCTTTGGACTGTTTTGATTAGGAACCATCTGACACCCCTCTGCCTTGTTGCCTTGGAAAATTTAAAAAAGCCAGCATGCTGGCTGTGGGTTTGCAGCATCCTGAAGGGGGATAATGGATGGTGTGAAACTCACTTTTGTTCCAAGTTGTGCAGTTGAGGGAGAGCAGCTGATGGTCCCACAGTCAAGAGCTGCTGGAAAAGTGTCCACAGAGCTGAAAATTACAAAATCACATATTTTGGTGAATGTAGAGGAATAGAAACCAAATGTGGAATCTTGCTGTGGATCTCTGGATGAACCAGAAGATTATTTTTTTCCCTGCTTGATTTTGAAAGGTAAAATTGGATTGTAGGAACTGGGGGCTCCTGAGTAGTGCTGAGCACTAAAGAAATGAACCTTGAAGTGTCATTTCCAGTGACAGAGACCTTGCTGGCAGGTGACATCATATACAGGTGACCTGATGTATTCTGATTTCCCCAGCAACAAGTTCTTGTTGCAGGAAGAATCAGTTATATAAAAACTCCCTGGGTTTTATCAGGGAGACTCCCATAATAGTAGTTTTGGCAGAAGGAGACTTATGTACAGAAGGGCATCATTATTGCTATGGTTTGTGAGATTCCTGACCTTTCACTGTCTTGTTTGCATTTCCTCTTCATACTAATTCCTGCACGAAGCCCTTAAGTCAAAGTACGTACATAGAATTGTTTTGGTTGGAAAAGACCTCTAAGATCATTGAGTTCAATTGATAAACCTCTATGTTTCCCATTTTCCTTGTCAAATCATAAATGGTTTCCCTGTGATAAAAATATGGCCTTGGATGGCTTCAGGAATGTGGATTTTGAACAGTCAGAGATGTCCAGAGGAGGTCTGGTGCCTGCATGGAGTCCTTCAGGTAGGAGAAGCAGTTTGTAGAGACTTCAATCCACATCCATTAATTCTGGGCTCCAAGATTCTCACCCAGCGTCATGATGTCTTTTTTGACTTGGAAATTTAGTGAGGATCAGTCAATGACTCAAAGTCTTTAGGTGTAACTCATTTGTTCTGGGAGAGAGGACACCTTCTGAATTCCTCAAAGTAAGAGGGTCTTGAAGCTGATTGGGAAAGTGGCTTTTCGCCAACAGCTGGAATTTCTCAGCACAGCTTTTCTCCTTGCTGAAGTGTTTGTGTTGACACAACTGAGTTTTGTTCTGCAGACCTGTGAGGGCTGATTAGAGACTGTCACCTCGCCAGGAACTGGGGCTTTATGGAGTAAACATCCAGTGCCAATAGCAGAGTAAATATCAGGTGCTTTTCCAAGGGTTTCTTCCTCCTTCTGACTCCTCCCCACCCTTAAAAGCACAAAAAAACCCCCCTCCTTCACTTGGATATCTCTGAAACTGATGACACTGCTTGGCTTATTCTAGAGTAATTTGTATGATTTCATCTTGACAACTCTGGAAAGTTGAATTATTTTGCCAAGAGAAAGTTTGGGAGGGAGGAGCTGTACCAGGAATAAGGAAACCAGTGGGAAATTGCTACAACTGGGATGCCTGAATGTAGAAAATCAGGTTCCTTTGAATACCCTGGTGTTAGGTTTCTGATGCTGGATTTATGTGCTGAGTTGGCTCCTCCCAATGGCATATTTTTACCCATTGAACTTAACTCTGCAAGGGCTGGCAAAAGTGTTGGTGGGTTTTTTTTTAATTAAATTTTGATATTTGAATGTGTTTACACTGAATTTTATTTTCAGTTTTGCATCTTTTAAACTTGATTTAAAATTTAAAAAGATCACTAGAATAATCATTAACATTTGTTTTAGGTGAAAGAAGAGATGCTGTTTGAGGCCCTGGTGACCAGAAAGACAGTGACAGTGGGAGAGAAGCTGATCTTACCATACAAATTGGCAGAGGTCAGTACATGATGTTTGTTATTAAAAAGCAACTCTTGGAATGGTTTTCAATGCTTTGAGATGCACTCTCAGAGTTTCTTTCAGTTTTTATTTATGTCAAAATAATGTAAGAGAATCTATTGGGTGTCCTAATCTAGGAAATTATTGACTTTTCTTCTATTCCATTCCTGGAAGGCAGGTTTGTACTTTATTCTGATGGTTTGTAAGTGCTTTAATGACTTGTGGTTGTGTGAGAGTTGTCCAAAGCAGAGCTGTGCATTGCTGGGTGTGTGTGTGGGTGCAGGTGTTCATCTCCAGATGTCATTCCTTAAGCTGGAGAACTGATTCCACAGCAGAGTGCTGACCCAAGACTCCAGGAAATTTTTATATTTTTACTGCCTTCTTGAGTGCTTGTGGTAGTGTGGTTCTTGTATGGCAGGAGGTGCAGATCTCCAAAGGAGATTCCCAGTAGTTTTTCCTCAGACCCCTCAAAACCTGGGCCCTTGTGTGATGCTTTGGAGCAGCACAAATCCATCAGCTTCTCTCAGACTCCAGTGTAGTTATATGGGATTTTCAGGAATTCTGAATTCTATTCTGTGGCTGGTAAAGCGAAACAATTTTTTCCTCTTATATTCTTCAAAATACATAAATTCTGTTCTGCTGAACTGCTTGTTTTGGCTATTTCTGCCTCTAATCTTCTTGTATCCCCCAGATTAGGAACACTGAGCATCACACCACACTTGGTCCCTCCATTCCCTCTTGTTGTAGGGTTGTGTGAGAATTTACAGCACCTTGAAGAGCATCTCAAGCAGCTGTTTTGTCACAAATAACTAAACACATCATGTTGTCAATGGGGGTGTGCTGGATATAGTTTGACTCCTTTTTCCAGGGGAAAAAAAATATTTTCTCCCACTTTGAGGGTGTGTTTAAGCTCAGTAACTGTAACTGAGCTTTAATCTTTAGAAATGAAGTGTTGCCTTTGTGCAAAAGTGAAATGTGCCCTAACAAAGGGCACACAAGGGCTCTCTGGGTCTTTGTGATGGACTTTTAATCAATATGGTGTTTCTACCTTTTTCCTTTATCTTGGGCACAGACGTTAAAAAATGGCCAGAAAAGTTTAGAACTGAGCTCTAAGGACCCTCTATCCTCCTGCTGGAGGGTCCTTAATATATCATAGAGTGGGCTGGGTTGGAAGGAACCCTAAAGATGGTCTTGTTCCAATCTCCTGCCATGGGCAGGGACACCTACCACTGGACCAGGTTGCTCCAAGCCCCATCCAGCCTGGCCTGGGACACTTCCAGGGATGGGGCAGCCACATCTTCTCTGATCAACCTGTGCCAGGGCCTCACCATCCTCACAGGGAAGTATTTCTTCCTATGATCCCATCTCTGTCAGTTTGAAGCCATTCCCTCTTGTCTAATCCCTCCAGGCCCTTGTCCCAAGTCCCTCTCCAGCTCTCCTGGAGCTCCTTTAGATACTGGAGCCTTCTCTTCTCCAGGCTGAACAACCTCAGTTCTCTCAGCCTTTCCTCACACCAGAGCTGCTCCATTCCTCTGATCACTCTGGTGCCTCCTCTGGACTCTCTCCAGCAGCTCCTGTGCTGGGGTCCAGGGCTGGGGTCTCACCTGAGCAGGGCAGAGGGCCAAAATCCCCTCCCCTCCCTTGCCCTGCTGCCCACCATCTGCAGTGTGTTGACACAGCTGGGAACAGTCCTACCTCCTGTTGAGTTGGAAGACACCTCTTTAGAACTAGAGTGGCTCAGCATGAGTTTCTCCAGTGCTTTCCCAAATGTTTTTGGTGATATGGCTGCTCCCAAATCCCAGGTGTCTCCTTAGGGAGGTTTATCACCAATATCAGTAGAAGAAAGGAAAGATCAGGGTGTGGTGGCTGTGGGGGAAGACGAAGGAGCCAGGCTGCTTTGGGAATGGTTGATGTGATCTCCATGACAAAATAATTTTGGGAGAAGCTGTGAATTATGTTAAGATGGGCACCTCCTGTGCTTTTTGTTTATCTCCTTACATCATCAGCATCCTGACCTCCAAATTTTATCCAGCAGTGACCTCTCTCTGAGAGCAGGTTCACTGCTCACAGAGCAGAATTTGAGATGCTCCAATTTGAACCTCCCCATGGTTAGAGGCCTTCTCCTGGTCATTCTCTGGCTCAGGGAGTAGGAGGAGTGACTTAAATTCAGGTCTGTCTGATTCAGGAGGGAAGAATAGGATTCATTTGACATTTGGGACTTCACAAAGACTGCTGATGTCTGATAATCCCCACTCATGACTCACTGGGCTCTTGGGAATCAACGGGCTGGTTATTCCTGTGTATTTAACAAAGGAGCATTATAGCTAGCTCCAAGGGATGGAGCCATTGAGGGTTTGAGGATTTGCAGACATGGGTCTCCCACCACGACCTCTGTAGCTCATGAGCAGCTGCCTTTCCTGATGGATACAGCAGCTATTTTATTCTTCAGATGCCTGTGGGTTTTTCCATAGCTTGGTACACTGAAATTTTCAGTGGGGTTTGTCTGGAAAAGACTCTGCTCCACAGGTTGTCACAGAAAGGATTGCATAATGTCATTTTGGCATGTCCTTGCTTCTTTACACCATCAAGAAGAGCAAGACTGGTGGGATCTACCAGTCTTCAGGTTGCAAGAGAGGTGGTAGATGCTACATCCCTGGAAATGTCCAAGGCCAGGTTGGATGGGTTTGCCCATGGTATGGGATGGATTGAGATCAGTTTAAGGTCCCTTCCAGCCCAAACTGACTGGGATTCCACATAAAAAGTTTGAGATTTAGGTTTGGGATGGGTTTTGAGGTTTGATGAGGTTCCCATGTGCATCTACTCCATTCTGGAATGTTTCACTTTCTGTGCTCGGCACAGGGGCCAACATTTGCCCATCCCTTTCATGCTTTTCATGGAAAGTGAGTGTGATCATTCCATGATCCCAGCCTGGCTCCTGACAGATTTGTGCCCTTAGGGTCCTGCTGTGACAACTGTCACCCCCTTAATAGTCTTGAATGGGCAGAGTTGGCCTGAAGGGATCCTTCCCTTTGGTATTTTGGAGGTTTCAGAGCTGAGACTGGAGTTTTATTTTCCAAGCCAAGCCTTTTCTCTTCCCCTTCCCTGAGCTGCAGCCCCAGAGCACATGGAGAAGCTGACTAAGTTGGATTTGCAGTGATGTAACATTCCTGGCTGGCTGCACGCTCCTGCCTTCTTGTGTGCTGATTGCAAACACAGTCCTGTGGTTTGGGGCTTTGTTTTTTTAGAAACAGTGGTTTGGACACATGGCAGCTTGCTTGAACCATTCTCTTTCAGTTATGAATTGATACCAGACTGACTAATCCTGGTTCTGTTCATCTCTGCAGTAATTTGGGTAAAACCACACCTTTTATTCTGGCCTGGTTTGGGTAGAAGGTACTGCAAAGTGGGGACAACTTGTGGATGGACATCATGGAATCACAGATGGGTTTGAGTTAAAGGGACCTTAAAGCTCATCTCATTCCACTCCCTGCCATGGGCAGGGATCCCTTCCACCATCCCAGCTTGCTCCAAGCACTGTCCAGCCTGGCCTTGGGCACTTCCAGGGATGGGGCAGCCACAGCTGCTCTGGGCACCCTGTGCCAGGGCCTCTCCAGCCTCACAGAGAGGAATTCCTTCCCAATATCCCATCCATCCCTGCCCTCTGGCAGTGGGAGCCATTCCCTGTGTCCTGTCCCTCCATCCCTTGTCCCCAGGTCCCTCTCCAGCTCTCCTGGAGCCCCTTTAGGCCCTGGAAGGAGCTCTTGAGGTCTCCCTGGAACCTTCTCTTGTCCCAGCAGTTGGAAGCCTGCAGTGCTGAAGGAGAAGCTGCAACTGGGAACCACCACTAAATAAACCTCTGTTTATTCATATTGTACTTCCTCTCTTAGGACTTCTTCTTGATGGTTTTGCCCCAGGAGCTGAGTTGGGCTTTTCCCTCAGGAATAATGTGCCATTTTAAAATTAGGCAGAAATATTGATTTTGTCAAATCTGTGTTTTATTTAATAAATTCAAGACTTTCTGATTCTTGCCCACATATAATTATTCTGCTGGATGATCTTGGAGGATCCAAGGACTGGATTTCGGTACCTAAAGGGGAAGGCTCCAGAGTGAGTTTTTACAAGGGCCTGGAGTAACAGGACAAAGGGAAATTGCTTCAAACTGAAAGAGGGCAGGGTTAGATGGGATATTGGGAAGGAATTCTTCTCTGTGAGGGTGGTGAGGGCCTGGCACAGGTTGCCCAGAGAAGCTGTGGCTGTCCCATTTCTGGAAGGGTCCAAGGCCAGACTGGAAGTGCTTGGAGCAACCTCACCTAGTGGGAGGTGTTGCTGCCCATGGCAGGGGGTGGAATGGGATGGTCCTTAAGGTCCCTCCCAACTCAAAGAGTCTGTCAATCTTTGATCTAGGTCAGGTATCAGGTTAAATGTAACACTGAAGTCCAGTGAGGAGGTGGGATTCCAGCAATTAAAATCATGGTCTCCTGTGTGCCAGCAGTTGCTGGTCCCATTGTCTTCAGCTGAGCAAGTTCTTCCCAGCAGAGAGGAGATTTCACTTTACTTTATTCTACCCAGGAGCATTCAAGGTGTGTGGCAACAGCACCTGCACGAGCAGGGCCATGGGTAGGAGCAAATAAATAGTTGTGAGCAAATACATAGTTGTGAGCCAAACACCAGGGTGGGATTCCAGTTGTCCCAGTGCCCATTCTTGGGATGTTACAGGGTTTGGTTTATGGGATGAGCATGTGGTTTTTCAGGAAGACCCCACAAAGCATAATGTGCTTTTCTCATCGTTCAGCAACTCACGGTTTATTGTTTAGACGTTGTGTCTGACCATGGTATTAACACTCAAGTACACCCCCATGTCTCTCTGGAGCTACAGCTCTTTCTGAAATTAAGGAGAGGGCAGTCAAGGGGAGATCTGGTTTTACAGGGAAAAATGAAGACTATTTTGTTTGGCCTCTCATGGCTGTGGCACTGTGCTTGATTTGGGACCTGCAGGGGAGCTGCCATCCTCTCTGGCTGCACCTCTGGCAGTCAACAACACCACATTCATAAATAATGCTTACACTCATCTCTGGCAGCTGCCTCTTATCTCCTGAGCCACAGTACCATGGAGCTGCCTCCTGGAACCATCCATTTTCCCTTTTATAGCACTGGATGGTGTTTTAATGCAGTGTTTGAAACAACTGCAGAGTTTGGGAGAGTGTAAAGGTTTAGAAGCTTTAGGCCATAGATAAACTTAGGGAAAAGGCTGCACAGACATGAAAGGCTGCGCTTGTGTGCTGAGGTCTTGGGCTGTTGTCCAAAACAGCTGCCAAAGACTTTATCAGAAGTGAGATGGTGCATTAATGGAGCCAGCAGCACTTCATGGGTTTGCAGAGAAATCACAGTGCAGCGAGTGGTAACAGTGAGCTGGAAAATTCCACTTATCATTTAGCAATGGGGAGGACCCTTGGAAAAGGTCATGGGTGCAATAGTGCCATCAGTAGTAGTAGTGGTGATTGGACTATTTTGATTCAGATCTGTCTTGAGCATTGGGCATCTCTGCAGCCCCAGCCATCTTCTCCTTGATAAGGCAAAATATAACAGGCATGTAGCTGAAAAAGGGAAAAATGGGATTTTAATGGCAGCAAAGTAACGTGCTGTGGGTTGCTGTTGTCCCTCTCAAAGTGCCCCTCAACTCCAGACTCTGGGCTCTTTTTTCATATATTATTATGTGCATTTTTGCAGTTATACTGAGGTAGGAAAGTTTCACAAGGCACAGTTCAGGTATTCAAAAGAAACAATAAGATGCTCTAAATATCAAGTGATTTGACTGATATTTGGTGGGAGACATGGGAGCAGAGCACTTCAGTCACATCTTTGTGGAGAACTTGGGGGTTGTTAAAAATCTTCTCTTGATCCTGTTTGTAATCTGAGTATCATCTTAATCCATGCAAGGAACTGCTCTCCTGGGCCACATCTGTCTTCCTGTTCTATCTAAATAATCCAAGGAATTCAGGTTTTTTCCATCTCTGCTCACTGCAGGTCTCCAAGGCCATTAGAACATGCCTTGACTCATGCACTCAGTTAACTCTCTCAAATCCATCTTGGTTGGTGATTCCATCTCTTTCCATCATGCTGGAGACAATCCTGAGCTCCACAAGCATCCCTGCCTGGTTTCCATCCCATCTGTTCTGTTTATCAGGCTGGTGTCCAGCACCTGCTTGTCTGTTTTTCACCAGTCTCTGCATTTTTTCCCTGTTTTTCACCCAACGAGACAAAACTCATTATCAAAGTAAATACATCTGTTAGCAAGCCCTGTTTTACATTCCTCCAGAAAAAAAAATCCATGATGTTTTCAATTCATTAGCTTCATTTAACCAGTACAGTTGGTATTTCTTAAGCAATTGACTTTGCTAATAGACATTATTTTAACAGATCTTTATAATTTTAAGCCATTTGTGATCAAGGACATTTTACCCTAAGGATTAGAAAACATTAATTCACACTTTTGAGAGAAATCTGATGTGAAATTGTGCAACAGAAGGGAAATAAAAGATGTGACACAACTTTTTGGTCAACAACTGACCTGATTCTTGCCTTCCTTTAATTCTGGAGAGCTGGTGGGAGCTGGTTGTTTGTTGTGATGGATGTCACTATAAGCATGCCCTGTGTTTAACTGAATGTGTGTTCAGAATTGTAAGTGGAAAATGGGTGTCTGAAAACTCAGAGGAACAGAAAGGGGCTGAGTTGTGCCTCCAGCAAGGCAGTGCAAGCAGCTCTTGGGGAGCAGATGTTGGGCCAGGAGCCCCAAACTCCACCAGAACCTGGGCAGCAGGGACAGGGGGGATTCTTCCTCTGAGCTGCTTCAGCCCTGGGGTCCCCAGCATCAGAAGGATGTGGAGATGCTGGAGAGAGTCCAGAGGTGGGCATGGAGAAGCTCCAAGGGCTGGAGCCAGGCTGGCAGAGCTGGGGGTGCTCAGCTGGACCAGAGAAGGCTCCAGGGAAATCTCAGAGCCCCTGGCAGGGCCTGAAGGGGCTCCAGGAGAGCTGGAGAGGGACTGGGGACAAGGGATGGAGGGACAGGATAAGGGGGAACAGCTTCTCACTGCCATGGGGCAGGGTTAGATGGGATATTGGGAAGGAATTAGTGGTCATGAGGGTGGGGAAGCCCTGGCAGAGGGTGCCCTGAGCAGCTGTGGCTGCCCCTGCATCCCTGGCAGTGTCCAAGGTGAGGTTGGACAGGGCTTGGAACAAGCTGGGCTGGTGGAAGGTGTCCCTCTCCATGGCAGGGAGTGGAACTGGATGACCTTGAAGGTCCTTTCCAATCCAAACCTGTCTGGCATTCCATGATCATGTCTTTGTTCAAATGGCCAGGTGCTCCATGCTGTTGTTACATGGCCATGGAAGGTCACCATGGAACTGTTCAGTGACTGTGTCCAGAGCACCCAAATTACAATTAAATCTGTGATACGCTTTTTATTCTGCACAAATAGGTGCAGCTGTAAGTGCACGTGAAATCAGCTCATGATTAGTTGGAAAAGCAGTGATGCAGTTTTGGTGAGATTTACAAACCAAAATATTCAGGCTCTTGACAATCTGAGATGTGCAGGATTAGGCAGGGGGTGACAAGCACTGAACCTTGTGTTTTGGGTGACAGCAAAGCAGGAGAGGAAAGTCCAGGTGTTGTGGAAACATTTGCTGAGGGCTCCACAGCTTTACTTTCATTGTCCTTTCATCCTCTCACGTTCATTGTCTCTGGGTCTGTGCTGGCTCAGCAGAGCCAGAGAGATTTCTTGGAGTGGGAGGACAGTTGGATTTGTGTCCTTTGGGAAAAGGGGAGAGGAGAGAACCTTTGCCTAGGAGCGGTGGGCCAGATACATCCTTCTCTTCTCCTGCCATAAAATCACGAGATTTTATTTTTTCACATCACCAAGTGTCATTTTACCTGGCCCTTCTTCACCTGGGATGAATTTTTGCTGAGGAATACAAGACGCTTGGAATGACCAGGATGGTTGTTTGGGATTATAAACTCTGCTGTGTTAGGGACTTTAAATCAGGGAGAGCATCTCATTTTCAGCACAAACACTTAATTTTCAGCCCCATAACACTCAATTGGTAGAGACACAAGGTAGAGAAGCCTTGTGGAGTGAACTGTAATGAGTCGAAAAAGTATTTAATTACAGTAGAGAACTGAGTGATGTTTCATTCTCTATATCCTTGTAGTGGGACTGGCTGATGCCTTTTTCAGCCCATTAAAAGGGAGAAGAAATTGAGTTCCAGGCCCAAATGGCAGAACATTACCTAAGATATTAAAAAACCCAAAAAAACAACAAAGGAAAAGATCATAGTTGCAATTAATCACAAGCCTGAAAATATTCAGGGAGAGAAAGTGGGAAGGAGACAAAATAATTAATAGCATGAAGAAATGAAAATTCTCAGTCCTGAGGTATGAGGATAGGGACACTTAATGGAACATAAAGGAGCAGAACTGCTGGAAGCACCTACTTATCCCAAAACCCATTAGCTGAGGAGACTCATTGTCACCACGGGTTATTAACGTGAGGAGCTCAGCAGGAGCCCTTTGAAGAGCTGCTGTGTTGATGAGTGGATTCAGAATTCACAGAAAAAATATTAATGGAATAAAATTGAAACCCCACAAAGCTTTTAAGAGCCAAGCAAGTGTCTCTGCTTCAGGACATGAGGGCAACCTGGGGAGGTGGAACTTCAAAGGAAACCTATTTGTGGGATGAGGTTTCTCACTTTTCCCTTGGAGATGCACATCCTCATGTGCAAAAGCTGCTGCAGTCACTCTCCTGCTCCGTGCCACCGTGGAAACTCCTGTGTGCTAACTGTGTTCCTGCTGTTTATTTGGCACTGATGTCTGGGAAAACAAGGAAGACATTGGGATTCCAAAATTCCTGAACAAAGTCCAAGATCAGGACTTCAGGAAGGGAAAAGCTGACTTTCCATGGATTGCTCTGCTTATATCCCCCTCCAGCTGCCCTTTCAAAGCAAATCCATTCTCAGCTCTTTAAAGGATTCTTTTAATTAAGTCTGATTACTCAAAAGATGCTTTATTGTCATAGAGTTCCTTTAGTTACTTAAATTTCTACTAAAACCATGTGAAAAGTTTTCAAGGAATACAGACAAGCCATTCCTGGGTTAGTTAGCCATCTCTTTCCACAAGGGATGTAGTTTTGGTACATTTGCTTGGAATATGGGGTTTTCATGTGTAATCCCAATCTGAATAAATTCAGGTTGATTTTTTTCCTCAGCCCAGGGCTGTTGCTCAGTGGGTGAAGGAGGAGGAGGAGGTGTGGAAGTTCTGTGGCTGGATAGGGTCTGTTGCACAAACTTTGCCTCTACAGGGGTAACAGCTGAGGTGTGATGAGAAACAAGTTCTCTTTGGGAAACCTTGCCCAAAAAATGGTAAAAATAACCTGGAATGATGATGATGGTGCACTAGCAGAATGACTTTGTCTACACTTCTGCTTGAGAAGGACCAATCTCAAGGCAGGGTTTGGCTTTTCAAGGCTTGAGGGCTGGTTTTGGTGATTGATGGACTCCTTGGTGAGGATCCCAGTACTTTGTGCCTGTAAGTGCTGAGCAAATTTCCCTAAATGTGTCCTCCTCACATGAGGTCACACAACTTCCTCCTGTGACACAAAGTAATTTATTAATTGGTTTTTGTACTGGTTTTGCTGTGAAAACGTGGGTGGAATGGGAGCTCAGTTTGTGCTGTTGGCAGAGCAGACTCTGGATGCTCCAAGGTGGAGGAAAACACATTTTGTCATCAGTGGACCTTTCAAACTTGGCTGCCTGGTGGCTCTGTTCTCCTGTAGCTCTGTGTGAGCATCTGTCCCTAAGGGATGTTCCACATGTCTCCTTTCATCATCTTCTCCACAGGAGAAGCAAGACCTGCAGCCTTGTTTTCTGGAAGGGTTTAATTTCATGAAGAGACAGTGGGGTTTTTTTCCTTTTTTTTTTCCAGTTTTGATTTGTTCCAGATGACACTTTCTAACCACAGTGCCCAAATCCAAAGGCTCTGAGTGAAATCTTTTTAGGAAGATGATGCTCGTAACTGCCTGGCTCCGCAGTCGGCACTCAGAGAAAATCTCTAACAAGATTTGTGTTGGTTTCCTTTGCTCCTGGCTCTGCTCTGGGGGCTGTTTCTGAAAAGCATAACCACAACGTGTTCCAGTCATCAGCTGCAAAGTGACAATATCAGAGACAAGACTTGAAATCAACTCTAGAAATGAACAGGCAGGCTCTGGCCTGGGATGGGGATGGGAATGGGAGTGGTTGGTCTCCCACCTGTCCTTTCCCAAACCTGCCTGCCACCAGTGGGGACTCAATAGCTAGATCTTCAACACAGCCAAAAAAGATTTTCTTATTGTTTTTATTTGAGGTTTTCCGCATCATTTTCTGTGTTTGCATCCATCTAATGACAGGAAGGATGAGTAAGGAGAGGGCAGTTGCAGGAGCACTCTGATGCTTTCTGTGCTACTCAGAAGTCACAGGAATTCACAGAAGCACACAAACCATTTCAGTGGGAATGTATGTGAGATGGTGTGAGGATCACAGAATCACAGGGTGGTGTGGGTTTAAAGGACCTTAAGGATCATCTGATTTCACCCCCTGCCATGGGCAGGGACACCTTCACCAACCCAGGCTACTCCAAGCCCTGTCCAGCCTGGTCTTCAACATTTCCAGGAATGGGGCTTGGAGCTTCTCTGGACAACCTGTGCCAGGGCCTCTCCAACCTCACAGCCAAGAATTCCTTCCCAATATCTCATCTAACTCTGCCCCATGGCAATGGAAGCCATTCCCTGTGTGCTGTCCCTCCATCCCTTGTCCCCAGTCCCTCTCCAGCTCTCCTGGAGCCCCTTCAGGCCCTGCCAGGGGCGCTGAGCTCTCCCTGGAGCCTTCTCTGGTCCAGCTGAGCACCCCCAGCTCTGCCAGCCTGGCTCCAGAGCAGAGGGGCTGCACCCTCAGAGCATCTCCACGGCCTCCTCTGGGCTCTCTCCAGCAGCTCCACATGGCAGCTCTGCAGGTGGGGCCTCAGGAGAGCAGGACAGAGGGGCAGAATCCTCCTTTCCTGCTGCCCGGGGCATGGGAGAATTTGGGGCTCCCAGAGCACAGGAATACCTCACATTGAGCTTTTAATGACCCAGAACTGATTTACCACTCCATTCAGCCCCCTTGAGTGAGTCTGAGTTACCCCTGTGTGTGTGGAGAATTGTGGTTTCCTGCTGTTCTGCTCCCTTCCCTGTTGTGACCCAACATATTTGGTTTCCATCCCCATCCATGTTCTGTGTCTGGGATGAACCAAGCAGCCTTTGGGGTTCCCCCTTGGCTCACAGGGCATGGGCTGAGGCAAGCAGGATTAGGTTTTTTTTTAAACAGAGGCTTAACACCCAGAGGAAAGTACTCTTGCAGGATATCAGACTCAAGCCTAATCCCTGACTTGGCATGCAGGAGTGTTGTATCATGCTTGGGCGGGAGAAGTATGATGTCATTTTCCACACTCATATTTTATCTGAACATCTTGTTAAAACCCTGTCATTCTCCTGGGTCATTTCCCTAAGAGAAGTCAGATCATCAATGCACCACTCTGGCTTCAGCCCTCAAGAAAGGTTTTTTAGTGAGTTTTATGTACAATTTAGGAGGAGGAAAAATATCTTTAAAGGCATCATTGAAAGAAAAGGAGTGAAAAATGCTTTTTAAAATTTTTGATTAGAACAAAAAAGAGGAAAAGCTGGCTTAAAGTAGTTTGAGCATTCTATAAAGGTTCATATTTATGCTTTAATTCTATAAATGTACCTGCAAAGGAAGTACTTTGAAAAACAACAACAAAGCACTGAAACCTTTTGCTATCTCTGGCTCCCGCCCTCCGGGCTGGCTGCCACATCCTGGCAGAAACCTTCCACTATCACCCTGGAGCTGGGAGGCAGCAGGTTGTCCTGCCAATGGATTTTATCCAAGGGATGCAAGTGTCAATGATGTTTTCCAGAACTTAGGGGTGGATTTTCCAATGAGAAAAAATAGCCTGTAATGTCATTCCCATGCAATGCTGCGTGGTGCCCCAACATAACTGAAACACAAAGGCACTTCAGGATTTTGTCACTAAATCAGGTGTAAAAGTTCTCACATTCAGGAGGGGGTTTAGGTATTTGTTTCAAATTTTATGTTACACCTTTTTTCTAATTCTTCTTGTGCTCTCCCTCCTCTTGTACCAGTTTGTCAGTACTTTTCACCTTGGGCCAATTGGTGCCTTCACCATCACGCTCCTTGGACAAAGGTCCTTCTCCAACCTGCCAGTCTGCATCAGTTAGAGGCATTTTAAGGGGATTTCCCAAACCCTACTAACACCCTTCCTAAAAATCCTGATGGGACAAGTCAGTTCAACAAGTTTAGCCAGAGAGACAATTTTCCAATGTCATCATATCATCAGGTTGACAAGGAAGTCCTTCAAAGCTATTTGCTTACTGGCAGCTCTAGGAAATGATAAACCACTAGTAATTAATTTAAAAAAATAATTATTTCTAAAAAGTAATTAAAATTATTTTAATATCACAATGTTCTCATCCTGGATTAGTGTGTTCATCCTGCTGGCCATGGATGGAGTAGGACACACAGCATGAGAGGGGATTCTTCCCCTCCACTCTGCCCTTACCTGCAGAGCTGCCTCCAGCTCTGGAGTCCCCAACATCAGAAGGATGTGGAGTTGCTGGAGCAAGTCCAGAAGAGGCTACAGAGATGCTCTGAGGACTGGAGCCAGGCTGGGAGAGCTGGGGGTGCTCACCTGGACCAGAGAAGGCTCCAGGGAAACCTCAGAGTCCCTGGCAGGGCCTGAAGGGGCTCCAGGAGAGCTGGAGAGGGACTGGGGACAAGGGATGGAGGGACAGGACACAGGGAATGGCTTCTCACTGCCATAGAGCAGGATTAGATGGGATACTGGGAAGGAATTCCTGGCTGTGAGGGCAGTGAGGCCCTGGCACAGGGCACCCAGGACAGCTGTAGGTGCCCCTGGATTCCTGGCAGTGCCCAAGGCCAGGCTGGATGGCACTGGAGCAACCTGGCCTAGCAGGAGGTGTCCCTGCCTGTAGGTGCACGGTTTGTGGTGATTGGGAGTGGGGCTGCAGCTCATCCCCAGTGGGCACAGCTGTGAGCAGCACTGCCAGCAATGAGCCAGGGAGTGCCCAGGGGCACTGACAGCCACCAAAGGGAGCAGAGGGCACACAGGGGCAGTGCATCCACATGAGGGGGATAAAAGGTTGGGCTGAAGAGCAAGAAGGGCAGATGCTTGCAGCTTCCTGAAGTGACATGATGTTTCTCTGTATGGGCAGATGCCTGAAGCCTTCTGATGAGATCTGGTGTTACTCTGTATGGGTTGAAGCTTCCTGAAATTGTGTGATGATGCTCTGTGTATCTGACTGTGATATATGCTACAACATCTGCCCATGGCAGGGGGTGGAACTGAGGGATCCTTAAGGTTTTTTCCAACCCAAGCCATGCTGGGATTCTATAAATGAGGTACTAAAACATGCATTTGGACCAGGAGAGGGATTTAGTCCTTGTCTGATTCCAGCAGCTGAGAGATTTCTTGTCTGCTTCCTTCAAACCCAGAAATGTTCCCCCAGTTTTGGTGATGAGCCATTGATGCTCCAGCAGGTTCTGTGTGTGATGCTGCTCTCCTTCCTCACCACCCTCCTCCCTTTCTGCTCTTTCCCTGATTTAGCTCTCACAGTTATGTCTCTCCCTTCCTTTGCTGCTACTCCATCTCAGCACAGGAGTGTCAAACCCAGCAATCCTCCCTCAGCAGTTCTGTCCCTGCAGCCACAAACCCAAGCTGCAGCCACTTTCCATGTGGGCTTTTTCAGCCCTTGTGGAGCAGTAACAGTGTCAGAGATTAAAACTGGATTTTTATAGTGTTTTAGTACATGTGGTCTCTACTCCTCTGACATGAGCACTATGAGTAAAGTAGTATATGGCACTCCTAAGCTCTCTTCAAATAAAAGTGTGTTTTCAGTTTGCTTTTTATAATCTCTTAATTAGTGATTGCTGTAGATCATCATCTCTGAGATGCCCACATGGGCTGTTTTCAATTGTCTGCACACCCAAGGCTCACTGAGAGTGGGGGGTTGGCTTCTGTTCCTGGTCATTAGATCTCTTCAGGTGATCCAAATCAAGTGCATTAGGAGAGCTTGAATTCCTCCTGCTTTTGCTTTTCTAATCTTGGATAAATTCTATCCCTCTTCACAGTGGGATTATTAACACTTGTCAATATATATTTTTTTTAAAAACGCAAGCACAGTTTTTATTTTTTTAATAAAACTGATTTCTTTAATAATTTACTTGCATGTAGCATGATTTTGTTGAATACTTGGAAGCAAATAAGAAAACTCATACCCCCTTTTCCTGATTTTTTTCCCCTACTTGGAAATTAAATATGTCATTTAAACCCACAGAAGTGATGGAAGGAGGGAGATTTTCATCTGAAAAGCCTAGGTAAATACCATGGGTAAAATTCACTAGATTGTAAAATGTAATTTTTTTCCTCTGAGCCATATTGGAGTGAGACATTTGTGTTACAGTAAGTACCAGTGTAATTACGAAGCCAGATTTCACCTTAGAGAAATGGGGGAAAAATGGGAATAGCTGATAAGGATTTCAAACCAGACATCAAATGATAGTGAAAATCTAATCCTGTTTATGATAATAGCTCACTAAATAATTTCTGTGGTAAGATATCAACAGATTTCTGAGATTTAATGCCAAGTCCTATGAGCAGAAACACCAGCTGATTAATCAGAGAATGTGCTGAAAACTTATTCCACCTATTAACATAAAAGCAAACAAATGAAGCTCCCACAGAGCCACTAAAACCACATTTCCAGATTTGATTTTTTGAGGGATTTCCTGAAGAGGAAGAATTCTACTGCTATATTTTTTTCCCAAACATTTAATTGGAAGCACCTTTCATCCTTGTATAGAAATTATAGGAAGCCTATCAAAGGCCCTAAGGGAAAAGGGGATATTTCCTCTCTTCCTGTGTTCAGATCTGATTTCCTGAAGAGAAGAGGAATCTCTGTTTCTTCTCTCCAGCAAAAGAAAATGTATTTTGTGGTGCTCAACTTTACTTAAGTAATTGAACACCTATTCTTTATGTCTTACATCAAGTCCTGCAAACTTCACACCTGAAAAGAAACATTTCTTGTCACCTTGGAATTACTGTAATTGTTCAGTATTTGTTGATAAGAGGCTGAAAGGGGAATGTGCTGCTTGTTTTCCTCCTGGAGGGCAGGAAACAGCTGCACATGTTCCGGAAGAGCTGGGGGGTCACCAGGAGAGAATTAATCCATAGGTAGCTCCTGTGGCTCTATCAACATCATTCCTATTTTAACAAATTAAATTTTGGAGCTATTTGAAGTTTTTGGGAAAATTAAAAGGAGTGTTGCTTGTAAAGCCATATTTTTATGGGATGGGTTCTGCACTGGTAGGGAATGCTGGTGCTGGCAATTGTTTATCCAGTGTGAACAAATAATGTCAATATTGTCCATAATGGGATGCACACACACAGTCTCCTGGGAAAATGCTGGAAAACTGGAGGTGAAAAGGACCATGACCAACTATGGAGCGAATCTTGTGATCTGTACAGCAAAGCACTAAGTTGCCTTTGAGGCTAACAAGTCAGGCTGCCTTCTAATAAATCTTTTCTTCTAGATCCAAGGAATTTTCCAGAGCTGTGCTTGAAAAATGGCATTTAAATACCAACTTTTCAAGATCTCCTAGCTTGTAGAAAGTGTGGAGTGGGTGCACTGACCTTGCCCCCATGTCTGTGATATCCCCAGTGAAAAACTGGGATTTAACAATGTTACGTTGACCAGGATTGTTGAAGGTGCAATAATGTTGTGTTGACCAGCTGAGTCTGTCAGCACACCTTTATGGATGCTGCCTAGATTTGCATAATGCTGAGAGATGGGATAAGTGTTGTCACAGTTAATAAACTCCATGGGTGTTTAATCCTCATTAGGGCTTTAAGTGGTTTTGGTGCTCGCACTCACTTTCCAGTTGTGTTTAAATCCACTTCTCATTAACTGAGGCTGTGCTCAAGGACTGGAGTCTGAGCACTGTGACCTTCCTGAGGTGCATTTTTCATAGCAGTGCCCCAAAACAGATAGTGCTGTCCAATGTGTGTGTGCAAAAAGGGCATCTTTTCTATGAAAAATGGGTTTGGGATTTTTTATCTTGCATTTATTGAGAGCAGCATGTGGTGCCGGCTGCACTCTGGGAGTTTCAGTGATGGAGTGAGGCTCAGAAACCCTCCTAGGCAAACTCAGATATCTACATGGCTGTGCAAATATAATATTAAGTTGTGTTTTGATGCTCATAAAAGCTGCCCAAACCCAAGTATCCTTCCACCACCTTTCTCTTCTGTCCTGGATCAGTCTATGCTGTCCTCCACCTCAGTTATGAGGGAAGATGGACAAACCTCTCAATGAGCTGAGATGCTTGAGGTCTTTAGAGACCTGTAGCTATCTCATAAATACCACTTTGGAATGATTCTTTCTTGGAATGGCTTAGTGCACCAATACCCTGCTCTTCCTAAGTGATGAAAAAGTGATGAGCTTTGCTTTGTTTTGATCTTCTAATTTTCTGATTTTGTGTCAAGCAATGCCCTGAACAGAAGCAGTTTTTCATTTTAGTCCAGCTCTTTGAAACACAATGTTAGAGGAAGTATTTATTGGTTACAAAAGCCCTTCATCCATGGATTTGTTTGGGTCAAAAATGCTTAAAGCTGAACACCAGAGGTCACTTTCTGTTCCAGATACTCTCCATGGTTGGGTTGGTTTGATGGAGTCATTGAGAAGAGGATCTGTCTCTTGTATTTCAGTCCTACTCTGGATCTGGGGCCCACACTCCAGAAAATGTTCCTCTTGGCTATGAAGGGTGTGGCTAAACCCACAGAGCTTCCAGCAGCATCTTGATGGCTTTGTCCTCAGAGAAGATCCTAAGTTGAAGGAGGCCCACAAGGATCATCAAGTCCAACTCAGTGGGATCTCTTTGCTTTCTGCTCCCTGGCACATGCAGGCACTGAGATATTGCTGCAATTTTTGATCTTTGCCTTTCAAAGTCCTTCAGCACTTGTTTCCACCCACCCTCTGTTCTCTGGGCTTTGTTTATTCCCCTTAGTCTGAAAAATGTAAAATATTTGAGGTTTTGTTGTTCAGATTGAGCTGTTGCCGCTCTTGCTTGTGTGTTAGGTCAGTCAGCAGTAAAAACACTGAATCTAATAAGGATCATGGGGGGAATTTACAACAAAATCATGTGAAAATGTCTGTAAAAGGTTAGCTGAGCATCTTGGAATACCCTGCTCTGTCACTGACCCATGTCTCCAAGTGCTGTAATCCACACAGCTTTTCAATCCCTGCAGGGATAGAGTCTCACCATTTCCCTGAGCATCCTGTGCCAGTGCCTGACCAACCTTTCCACCAACCTGAGCCTCCCCTGACACAGATTGAGGCCATTCCTTCTTGTCCTGTCCCTCATTCCCTGGGATCAGAGCCAGAAGGTCCCTCCTGAGCCTCCTTTTCTCCAGGCTGAGCCCCCTCAGCTGCTCCTGGTGCTCCAGACCCTTCCCCAGCTCTGTTTCCATTTCTGGCTCCAGCCCCACAATGTCTTTTTTGTAGTTTTCAATGTATAAGTTTGGTGGGGATTTTAATTCACCTGCTTTCCCTGGATTTTCTGGGTGCCAACAAATATTTTGAATAATTCCAGCTTGAAATTTCAGCCCTCAGCTGAGTGCAGAAGGGCAGGAGTGAGGGATCCTGCCTGGAGCAGGGGGTGCTGTGGGATGGCAGCAGATTTGCTTAAATATATTTAGTGACTTTGTAATCTCAGTTCTTAAGAATCTCCTGTGTGTGTACAAATGTGTTTTACAGAGGCTTTTAATTTGAGCAAATTTGGGTTCCTGAGATTACATCTTTTCCAGCCTCTAAAACACAGGCTGCTGCTGCTGGAACTGTAAGTCCTTGTTCCAAAGCACTTCAAAAGCAGATTTTAATTCTTAAGCCTGTCATCCCCTTGTTCCTTTTAACAGAAGATATTTCCAGAAGTTTATCTATTTTTAAGGTGGCCTGAATCTGATGCTGATCATAACAACTTTCAGTACAGTTAATTTGGCTATGAAATCTCACAAAGAACTCAAATATATTTTATCAGGATCTTAACAAAAGCAATTGGCCAACCCAACAATTGGAGTTTCTGGCATATAATAAATAATATATAGATCCTTTCTAGCTTGATAAGCAGGAAAATATTGATTAAAACCTTGTCTGTAGCTTATTTCCTGATCTTCTGAGTCAAAGCACGTTTGATCTGTCTCAGTTTGGAATCAGCAATATTTTTGTGTGGGTGCAACATATCCTGCTCCCTTTGATCCCCAGAGATTTATTTTGGCATTGCAGCAGCTATTTTTATTTTGCTTTGTGAGGGAAATAAAAATGGTTTGATGAGCATCACCACGTTCCAGATCTGCCTAAATGTCACATAAGGGGACTTGTGGAAGAGACCAGAAGCTGTAGGTGTTGACCTGAAGACAAACTGTATGTGATGTATAGGATATAGTTCAGAGACTAGAATTAATTTAAGGTATGTAGGATAATACAGAAATAAATTATTTGTCATTAAATAAAGCATAAAATCTTATTTTAAATGCTCTGCTGCAGCTCCTGAGTTTGAAAAGAAATAATATTCCCTGATGGTCTCGAGATTGGGTAGTTTTGGAATCTGTTTAGGATAGTGAGGGGCTATATTTAGAATGTGACATCAGTGAAGATCTCTTGATAAAGTAAATATTTTACAGAAATGAAATAAAAAATTCAAATAAAAAAAGCCTCCCCTAAACCCTGAGTCATTTAAAATAGGTCCATTTCAGTGCAGGTATTTTTTAAATAGATGAAGGCAATGTGCTCCATCCACTCGGTATTCTCAATATGTTGCTTTGCCAGGAGTTTCCTACCAGCTCTTAGGATTAAACCATTGCTTCTAAAAGTGGCTTTTGAACACTTTGGTGTTGTATTTGTGGGAACACTTTGGTGTATTTGTATTTGTGCAGGAAGGAAATGATGACTCTGACTCCATGTTCTTAGAAGGCTAATTTATTATTTTATGATACTAGAATATATTAAAGAATACTAAACTAAATTATACTAAAGAATACAGAAAGGATACAGACAGAAGGTTAAAAGATAATAATGAAAATTTGTAACTGCTTCCAGAGTCCTGGCACAGCCTGACCATGATTGGTGATTAAATCAAAAACAATTCACATGAAACCAATCAAACATTCACCTGTTGGTAAACAATGCCCAAACACATTCCAAAGCAGCAAAACACAGGAGAAGCAATCAGATAATTATTGTTTTCATTTTTCTCTGAGGTTTCCCAGGAGAAAAATCCTGGGCAAAGAGATTTTTCAGAAAATGTGATGGCGACACTTTGGGATCTGGGCCACTGGTTGTGGGACCCAAACATAGCAAGGAAATCACCTTTCCATGGCTTCCCAGCTTTCCATGTAGCTGAGACCAGTTTGGGAATAAGAGCAGTGGCTCATCCCCCAGCCTGCACATTCTGGAGGAAAATGGGCAGTGCTGGTGCCAGGGAAACTTCCCAGTCTGACCATTCAGGAGACTCGTGGCAGTCACACTCCCAGCATTCCTCAGCACTGCAGTGGTGCAGGCTTAATGATATCCTAGTTTATTTTGGAAAAAAAACCAACAGGGACATTCAGGGGTGAAGTCCTGCACATCCCTGTAGCCTCTAATAAAAGGTAATGAAAAGTATTGTGACATAAACCCATATATGATGCTGTAGGAGAAAAAACTGTGTTCTTTTTGGCTTTAAATAGAGATGGAGTTTGTTTTTAATTGCACGTTAGAGCAATTAATTGGGCTGGTTTATGCCAGGACAAAGCATTAGGGCAGTGAGAGGCATTCCTGCATCTTGGCCTTAGGTCTTTCCCCAGAGACTGATTTTTCTGTGGCACTGATTGTCTTCCAGCTCAATGAAAATAGTGTAGATGGAGCCTTGAATTTTCTATTAATTGCTGAGATATTCTCTCACATTTGAGTAAATTAAAATAAAAAATTAGATAGCAACCTCCCCCACCCAAACAACCCATGTTGTTTTTAATAAAAACAGCCAAAAACCCACCCCAACCCTTTTTCATCAGTAAAGAAAAGAAAAAGCAGTTAGTGAGAACTGGAGCTCTTTGTGTTTGAAATGCAGGCTGCTTTCCAGCCCTTGTTGGAGAACTCCAGCATTTCAAGTGCTCACTCTTTAAAATTGCTGTTTTGGTCTGAGCTGCACCAAAATCCTCTTGGTGCTGTTGCTCACCTATTTGCATCACATGCTTGTTTTCAGTTGTTTTTTGGGTGAGGAATTCCTTGCTAATTATGGCCATATTTTGTAGTTACCTTGTGATGTCACTTTTTATTGCCACCACTTTATGGTTAGCAGCATACAGAGGCTGTGAGCATCCTCAGCCACAGAACCATGGAATTGTTCAGGTGGGAAAGGCACTCTGAGCTCATCCTTCCCAACCATCCCCCAGCAGTGCTAAGGCCACCACTAACCCATGTCCCCCACATCCACACCTCTGTTAAATCCCTCCAGGAATGGGGACTCCACCCCTGCCATGAGCAGCTGTTCCAATGCCTGACAGCCCTTTCCATGAATAAATTTTTCCTAATATCCAACCCAAATCTCTCCTGGCGTGGACTGTGTTAATCCCTTCTCCTATTCCAGCTGAACAGAGAGGAAGTGAGACCATGTGCTTAATAGCAAAACATTGGCAGAATGGCTCGTGGTCACACTAAATGCTGCTATCTCTGAAAATCTAGGAAAAAAAGAGGTGGGAGTGAGCTGATTGAAGATAAATGATGCTACATGAGCTTTAATCCTTCCCTTGGGGTCAGTGACATGAGGCCACTCAGATGATGTTCCTCGAAGGGAGCATTGGTGAGAAGGATTTCAAGGCAATGTGTGACAAGCCACTGATTTGTTACAGTTCAGGGTTTAATTGAAATAATTACATGGGAATCTTCTAGTTCCTTTTTTATTCTTCTGCAGTGGCTAAAATGAACCAGAGTGTAGCAGTCATGGCTGGTGCCATAAGTTTTTGGGTGATTAATATGTACCAAAGCTCTACTCGTGGTGATAATTGAAACCAAGAAAGAATCTCAAGCAGCAAGAACAAAGATAACCTTTAAATAGAAATTCCTGCTTTCTGGGTCTCTATGTAGGTGCCTGTCCAAAAGCCCAGGGATCTTCCTTTGATCTCAGCTTTCATCCCATCAAGCAGAATCTCTTTGATCCTGGCCATGGTGGGGATGACCCTTTCTCAGCTCTGTTATTCCTCTCTCTGGGAGAGCTGCTGGAGGAGTGCTGAACCTGCCTGCCATGATTTGTAGCTCCCACTGGTGGTACCTGGAAAACTTCAAGTTTTCAGGAACCCTCAGATTTACCAGAGGGGTTTTTAACCTCCCTTTTTGTAGCCCTTCTGCTGGTGCCAGGCACTACCTGTCCTGGCCTGTGCTTTCACATCTCTTGCTGTCACTCCTGTGCAAAATCCACCCTTCTCTTTCCTTCTCCCCCAGGAAACTTTTCAAGGATCTTGGTGAATTTATTATATTTAATGTGTGTATTTATTTTCTTTCGTTTTGCCACCAATGATGGGATTTGGGGTGGGATCTTGTGTATCATCCACTCAAATGCATGAAAGAAACCAAGCCAAGGTCAGGGGCACATCCACAGCCCTGGGATTACACCCAATTCCCTGTGCTGTTATGACCATTGACATACATGGCCTAAATTAAAATAGCAGACAGAAGCTTTGGCAAGGGAGAAATATGAACATTGGAAGTGGGAGCTTGAGAAGCAAAAGCCATTTTAGTGCAGAGCAGGAATCATTTCCAATCACCTTTTTTCTTTTCTGTTCCAGGCCGTGACCGTGCGGAATTCCATGGCCAAGTCCCTGTACAGTGCCCTGTTTGACTGGATCGTGTTCAGGATCAACCACGCCCTCCTCAACTCCAAGGACATGGAGGAAAGCACCAAGGTAACACCTCAGCAGCTCTCATGGCTCCTCTCTTGGGTTTTAAAATAGATAACTGAGTGATAAAACATTACCCAGGCGTGTTGCTTAACATGAAGTTAATTTTTCCTCGGATCATAGCTGAGTGCATCATTATTCTAAGTGGTGCTTGCTGAGCTGAGAAGGATGAAGCACCTGAAGAACTGTCAGCTCAAAGCAACCAGGGAAGAGATTTTGTTGTAGCCACAAAAGCCAGTTCCCCCACCCACTCCAGGAACAATGGCAAATATTTTCCTCCTTATGTGTAAAACTAAAGGGCCATGTATAATTCAGAGGGGAAAAAAGGGAATTCTTGCTGCTGCATTTTGGTGAAGTTGCTCCCTGATGAGATTATGAACGAGGTGGGTGTCTGTAGGTACTGAGGTAGTACAGTAGAAAAATGAATTTAAAGAAAAGAAGCCATGAAGCTGGTGGGATGCTGTACCATCTTCCCAAAGAATTGATGGAAGGAGTGACATGAAGTTTCCTGCAATAGCAGGGCCTGCATGCTGTGACCCAGCACATCCTCCCTAACCCTCTCATGTACTCATCCACAATCCTCAGGCTGGGGAATACTGACCCCAAAATCTGTGTCCCTGCACACAGGCACTGCCAGCTCTCCAGCTACCCTTGTCTTGGGAATCTGGGACATGGTCCAGCAGCATGTGGGGCTTTTTGGGGGGTTGTGCATACAAACTAAAGTCTCAGCTGCCAAAAGGAGGATTTTTGCTGAGCACTGACATTTGGATTGTGCCATAGGACTGAAGTTGCAGAGACTCTCAGTGTAATCACTCCTTTATTTAATTCCAAAAAAGGGTTGTGGAGCGTAATTGTGGACTGGAAATAAAAACATGCCTATGAAATCTGGTTAATGTGTTTTCCTGACAAAGAAGGGTTGTTACAGTGATAACATCCAGCGAGCCTTCTGACTGCACATGCTGCCTCTCCCTCTGTTTAATATTTTACCAGAAATGTTGTGTTCTTTCCTGATTTTTTTTCCAAGTAATCAAAAGTTTTGTCTGGGCTGTCAGGAAAAAACAAACCACACTGTTTACATATTTGGTGAAGCAGAAAACTGGATTTGTTTTGACAAGGAAATGCATCTCAAATGCTAATTATTTTTTATTTATGACCCAATGATTCTTTAAAATTATTATCTGTTCTGTAATATTTAAATACAAATCAGTCTAGGACACTCTTGTATGCTTAGTCAGCATGGCTGTGAAAGTGAGGCACCACAGTAGCTGTTTATGGGCAATTAAACTTTTGATCCCAACCTCAAATCTCAGCAGGTAAGAGCCAGAACAGCCCAAATTCCTGCTTTTCTCCAACATTGCTGCTGCACATTAACTCTCTGCTTTCTCCAGCCAAGACTCCCATGGAGTGTGACCATCTTCCCCCTTGCCCACCTCTGTGTGTCATCTCATGAATTCACAATTCACAGGTTTCTGACCCTTTTTTTTCACCCCAAATCGTAATGATAATATCCAGGTCAGGCAGCAGGAGCTGGGAGTGGTGTTGCCCCTGTGCCAGAGCAGATCCACCCATGCTGGCAAATGCCCAGGACCTGGAGCTGCAGAATGTGCTCATACCCAGACCCAGGGAGGCAATCCTGGGCTGTACTTGGGCCAGAGTTCCTGAAGCAGAAAAGCAGTGCACAGAATACCAGGAAATATCTGCTGCTCTAGGCACAAGCATAGTTCAGTTTATCTTCAGAGTCCTCTATTAATTGGATTGATTCCCACAAATCCCCCAGAAATCATGAAAATGCACAAATCCTCCCCATTTTAGGGGTGGAGATGGTGAAGAAGAGATTTATGTGCATTTCAGAGCAGCTTTGTTAAACATTGACAGCCAATTTTCCCTTGAGTGGTTCTACCCCGTCACCTCCTCAGCTCTATTTTTAGCCCCCAACTTGGGTAGTTCCAGCACAGAGAAAGGAGAAATGTGTCCCTGGACTGGGCAGGGCTGGGAATAGCTGCTCCTTTGCCCTTGAGGAATAAAAAACATTGCTGCCAACAAGGGTCTGAGGGCATCCTGGGCCCTGCAGCTGCCATGGAGGCACCAACCAAGAATCACCACCATGGAGAAACGGAGCCAACAACTGATCTGGTTTTTCCTCCCACTTCCCAATCCTCCTGAATTCCTTTTCAGCTCATTCTTGGAGAAACCCCAGATGAGAATGCAGGTCCTCCTTAGCTTCCCATGTGTTGTTTTGAGGTTGGGCAACACCAGTTGGGTGACTGGGAGGTGGACTGGGAGCAGTGGCATCTCCAAACCCTCCTTGTTGCAAGGCAAGACCTTGGCACATGGGTGGCATCTCCTTGCTGCCAGCCAAAAAAGTCTCTTAAACACATCAAATCTCTGATTTATGAGAGCAAAATAGAGCCTTGCTCCTCAGAAACTCCTGAATGTGCAATGGGTGAATAACACGTGACTCACCCTGCAGTAAAAGTCCCAGATTAATCCCAGCCCATGCTTGACACTGATACTCCTCTGACTTTTAAGATGCATTCTGAAAGAATCCTGCAGGTTTGGAAGGTTCAGAAAGTGTCAGATGATGGATTTGGGGCACAGAGCTTTCTTTTATAATAATCACATTATGCAGAGGTAAAACAAGACTCCAAACCATCTCAATTTAGAGTGTGTGTGGGAGAAGTTGAGGAGAAAAATTAATAGAAGTTTCTCTCTTCATCAGTGTAGATTTGATTTTAGTGGGACAATGGGAACCAAGATCATTTTCAGATCCCAATATGTGTTTATTTGATATCAGCAGTAAGGAGAAGATCAAAAGATGAAGCTGGGCAAAGAAAAATAAACACTCGGCCGTTGTTCTTCCATATTGTCCAGCAAATATTTGGAAGATGTAAATCAGACCTTTGATATCCAAATTTAGTTAAATGTGCAGTGAAATATTTTGGGAAAACACAGTGGGATTTGGCTTATCATGCTTGGTGACAGGATTTCTAGCATATTATTTCTGACCCGAGTTGTGAATGTGTTATTTGATACCTCCTGGTTTATGGTAATGGCAGAGCTGCCATGGGTCGGATTTGCTCTGACTCCCTTTTCCTTCATCTTCTCTCAACCCCTTTCAGTTCCTTTTATGGACTCATGATTGCCTACAAGCTGTCTGAAATTTGACCTTTATTAATGAGGCCAGAGACTTTTCTTTCTCTTGAGAACAAGATTACTAAACCTCTCAGAGCCTCTTATTGAATTCTCCTTCCATAAATCAGGTTAGGAATTGCTAGAAGTCCATCTCACCTCTTAAAAATATAGAGTAGAGATCATGGTGGATCAAAAGGCATTTCTGAGGGTGCTTTTAATCTTTCCCCATTTGGTTCTTGTGAAGTGTCTTAATTTCTTCCCAAATCACCCTGCTGCCATGCTTGGATGATGTGCTGCATTCATGGGGATGATGGTGAACTCATGGCTGTGAAGAAAATTAAAATTAATGGCCATGAAGAAAAATTCATGGTTGAACACATGAATTCATGGCCATGAAGAAAATTCATTTAAATTCAACCAACCAGTTAATTCTTGGCTTTTTGACCTGAAGCAGAGGAAGAATTGCTGAACATGCAGGGTGTTTATTGTGCATCAGTTCATTAATTTTAGGTCCCAACTTCCAAGTTTGTAGCAAATCACTGTGTTTCACTTTACATATAGGTCATCTTATATATTGGGGTGATGTAGGTTGGAGTGGTCCTGTTGGATGAAGTGGTGATGGATTTTGGGGTTTTGGGGAGGGATTTTTTGCAGTATTGGCTTTGGAATATTATAAATGAAAAGAAATTACTAAAATGACACGATGTAAAAAAATTTAAAATGGCAACAAACAAGATTTTCCCCCTGAATTTGTAGCAAACCTATTTGTGATTGCCAAAATGTACCTCCATGGTGGAATTACATCACCAGTGTGTATTTGGGGCAACATAAATCAGCTCCAGTGATCCCTATTTATTGGCATTTTGGGAACTGGAGAGCATGGGGCTTCAAGGTCATCATTTGCCAAAAGCCCTTAAAGCTCATGCTCTGTGTTTAAATGTCATGGCTGAGACATTTTAAGAAAAGCATGAGGTAATTTTTCATCATCTCAAGCAGCAAGTGCTCACTGACCCAGGGTTCACCCAAATTTTAAAAATCCTCACAGACATGCACTTTTAATCACAGGAATTTTGAAATGCTAATTAATGCAGTCACACTTTTTAATTTTATATGTTAGTTTTGATAAAGAAACAGCATTAACACACAGACTAGACTTGGCAAGTCAAGCTCTAAGTTATCTTTGTGTGATTTCCTCATGGCACCTATTCAAACGACAGATTTGGAGCTGAAGACTTAAAAGATTTGTAAATTTTAAACTCCCTTGATTATTTTTTTAAAATATTGGGCTGCAAAATTCATTCTAAACCAATTACACACTTTTTACAGACAGTTTAGCAAAATTAATTTCTGTATATGTAAATGGAAATGGTGTTTTTTCACCTTGCCACAAGAATTGACTTTGTACTAGTACATTTGTGCTGCTTTGTCAGGGACAGAGAGTAGAAAAACAGCCATAAATTCAAAATTTCTCAGGTTTTAAAGTTTTCCCAAGTGGCATCCATTGGCCCCATTCTTTTGGGAGCAAAGGACAAATGACTGTTTCACTGCAGAGCTCTGCCTGGATTTCTCTGGCATGAAACTCTGCAAAAAACCACACAGTTTATAATCTGTATTCTGGAGGAGTTTGGTAGTTACAAACACAGGGATGTGAGAAAAATGCTGGTTTACTCTGTATAACAACCATGGCAGAATTAACCATCCTCCTCCTGGATGCGTGGTTTGATACCTGCAGTGGTTTTGTGAAATGCAGATTATTTTTATAATAATATTTTTATCATGTTAATTCTGTGTGTGTTTAATTTTAGGTGTCAGCAAAAAAAAAATACAGCTTTAAAATATAATATTTCTTTTATAACTGACAGGGCTATTTTTTGCTGTATATGACTCTTCTGTTTTGCTTTATAAGTGTATTTCCACACCCACATTGAAATATATTTGGTAGCAGTTTCAATGCAGTAAATGAACCAGGATTTGAAAAAAGGGAGAGGGTTTTTGTGCTCAGTTGTTTCATATTAAATTAAGTTTGTGAGAGCTTTAAGACTTTGTTCAGATTGAAGTCTTCACTCAGGCAGGGGCTTAACTATTTCCACAGGGCATCAACACGATGCTTTTGAAAGTGGTGTCAGTAAATTCATTAATAGTCTGGAAGTGTGAGCATTTTATCTTCCAAGTCTTGTTTGTATATGGTGGAATAGAGACTTTTAAGTAGGGGAATTTTTTGCAACTCTTGTATATTGTGATGATGAGCTTGAACAGCAGTGAGGTGGTTGGGATTGGGATTTGCAAAGGAGATGAGAAGAGTCACTTTGTCCTGTTTCCATCATCAATTTTTCCATGGATAATATAGATAAGATATGATCCAATAATCATACAGAGAGTTTAAGAAGAATTCCTCCTGAGATGTATTTAAAAAATGATGAGGCAGATTTCTGCCTGGTGAGCAGGATTGCCACATCCATTGGGACAAGCAGGAGAAGATGCTGGACCTCAGGAAGCAGAGGGTGAGAGTGAATCCCTCTGCCAGGCTGTCCTTGGTCCACTGGTTCCCAATTTCCATCTTCTGGTCAAAGAGCTGTTTCTCATGGGTGTTTTGTCAAGTGATGCAAACTTCTGGGAAAGTGGCCAAGGGCCCTCATCCCTGTCATGGCATCAGGGAGGTAGAGACTGACTGGCCCTGGAACAGGGAGAAAAGCCTGGAAAAAAGATGAAGTAGTCAATGAGCTCTTGGAAAATGGTTTAAAGACTTATGTTTGTGCTTAAATGCTTTGTTTGTTGTGCTTGTGCTTGTCCCAGTGGCCAGAGTCCAGGTCAGACAAAGCTCCAACTCACGGCCCAGCGGCCGCTCTGCCCACGGCAGCCGTAGGTGGTTCCCTGCTCAGCAGTCAGGCACAGAGGGAATATTTTCCTCCCACATTGTGTGACGTGTTGAAAATGGACAAAAGGCAGTGTGGAGAGGCCTGTGGACAGTCTGGTTTGTGTTCCTGGCAGTGGAATTGGTGTTAGAAAATCCAAAGTGCAGGTAATACCATAGAACTAAAACCAGCTCATGTGGCAGCTCTCAGGTTTGTTGAAGTGGAAAGGAGGGAATATTTCTCCTCCCTACTTAAGGCTTGGCTCATTTGACCAGTGCTGATGTTTTTACCTCTCTTATTAATTATTTAATTAATTGTAATGGGTGAAAGGAGTATTTGTATGAGGTGGCTTTGGTTGGATCCCAGAGCATGGTGCTCTAACAAGCTGTGTTGGTGGAGCTCTCCCCAAATGTGTCCTTCAGGCTCTTCACTCCTTTTCTGATGACAGCAGCCTTTCTGGGTGGGCACAGTATGAGTTTTATTTATAACACTAATTATGGATTAGGTGTTTAACACGACAGTCATGTACAGGCATGGAAGCTGCAGCAGAAACTGTATCTTGAGCTTGTTTTTCATCCCAGCTCCCTCTGTGATGAGGTTTATTTGCTGACACATCCCATGTCCCTCTTCTTCCGGGTTTCCCAAATCCATCTGACAGGCAGAAGGCTCAAGTTTTATGAAACCCAGTACCCACACAAAGGAGAAAGTTCCACATTTCTGCTCCCATCAAGGGTAGGAAGCACAATCTGAGCCAGGAGGTGATGGGTTGGTTGCACTCACCTGTGGGCCAACATACACCTGGCCAGAGGTCAGCTGCCTGTCCTTGCCTGGCTGGTGTGGGGAGAGGAAGGGGCCAGGAGGATGCAAAGCAAGCAGGGATTTCACTGCAGCACTGAGCTCTCTTTACCAATATAGGAAACTTGGTGCACCCACATCTTGATGAGCATCTCAAGAGGTAATTGTAGATTAGAGACCAAACAGGCATTGGCTCTTCAATTTGGGAAAAAGCCTGGAGTGAGATATGGCTGAGGTTAACAAAATCATCAAAGTGATGGGGGAAAAAAGGCTCTTTAGATTTGTTACTGGCCAAATCCTGCAATTTATATTATGGGTTATGGATTTAATAAAAGTAAAACTTCCCTATTGTGAACTTATGGAAGTTTGTTAGAGAGAATGTAGGGCTCATAGTACCAGTGGGTTCCAAAAAAAATGGGATGGTCCCTCTTTACACCTCTCTTGCCCATGAACTAAAGGAGCCCAGAGATGTCCCTCTGTATTCCTCATCCCAAACTGGCAGGAGCTGGTGGAAAAAGGTGCCAGAACACAGAAGAGCCATGTGGACACAGCCAGGTGTCACAGGGGCAGGGCTGGGCCAGCACTTAGGGCTGAGTGTTAGTCAGGGCTTTGGGGTCTCTTTTTCAGCAGCATTATTATTATTTTTGTGTTAATTCCCCCCTTTCAGGGAGGCAGGAGTGACTCAATGCCCCCAAACACCAATCCATTGTCTGATCCATCTGACAAACAAGGTGGATGCTTTATTTGTGACACTATTTCAGTTTTCACCAGGAGAACTAAAGATTATTTCCATGGGAAGCTCTGAGGCATTGGAGTTTCTTTTTGAGGTTTGCAGCTGGAGTGGGTTTGCTTGGACACTGCTTTCACCTTGGAGGTGTGTTTCCATGGATTGTCTTCACCATGCAAGCTTTTTTTTTCCCCATTTTTCCCTTCTGAAGAGCAATACTCTTAAATCCAATAGAATAACTTGGAAGAGGCTTCAGGTTTCTTCAAAGATGGCCATTTGTTTGTAAATAAGAAAAAGAAATCACCTCTTGAAGGGCTTTTCTCTTAGAACAAGCCCTTTTGTCCAGATATCTAAAGTTACACGTTGTCTCTTTGATTTGGAGGAGTCTGCCAAATGGCACAATATCAACAATTCTAGTAAAATTCTTACTATTAAGTATATTTAATTCTGTCTGTGTGCTTTTGATTATGTACTGTGTACAAATAATCCACTTAATGTGATTTTATTCTAATCCTCACTCTTACTTTTCTTGCAGACTTTATCCATTGGAGTGCTTGATATTTTTGGGTTTGAAGACTATGAAAACAATAGTTTTGAACAATTCTGCATTAACTTTGCCAACGAGCGCTTGCAGCACTACTTTAACCAACACATCTTTAAACTGGAACAGGTAAGTCCAAAAATATTTACTCTCTAATGCCAGTGAATATTGACATGACTTTGTGGCCCTGATAAAGTTCTGAAATTGTCCCTTTCATTCTGTTTTGTTAAGGAGCGTACTCTGAATTATTCCTATTTAACTTCTAATTGACCGTATGACAAACTTCCACCTGTAAAATAAAACCCAGCCAGGCATTTGCTGGTTTAAAATAAACATTTTGTCTTCCAAAAACATCATGAAGACCTTAACCACTGTTCTGTTGTCTCCTTGATACGTGCTCAGAGGTCTTATCAAGGAATGAGCAATTCCTTCCTTGCCTTTGCCTGGACATGCTGCTGTGCCATTTGATACCACATAAAAGTTATTTTTCGGTATCTAGTTAAAAAGCCTTCCCAATCTTGCAGTGGTTTTTTGCCTTCCAGTGTTGATTTTTGGGGAGGGAGGGGAAATGTTACTCTCATGTGTTCTCAGAGGTCAGACTTGAGATCTTAGCTCAGCTTATGATCTTCAATAGCCCTGGCAGATTGGGAAAGGCTGAACTTTAAGCTTTGCTTTATGTATGTTAGGACAGGGTGTTGCTTTCCAGCCTCAAATTTATGCACTCTAAGAGAGACACCAAAAACACAGGCTGCAATCCAGCTGGTAACACACACAAGATGGTTTAGAGTGATGGGAGGAGGCTTCTCCATTTGTTATCCAGCAACAAGCAGGACAAGAAAACTGAAAGTTTCAACATCCATGTGTTGTTTCATGGATGGACAGCTATTATTGAGCTGTACAACACAGGAAATGTGTTAGAGACCTTCAAAATGCTTTTTATTTTTTACTTGCCAGTCTGCATGTCCTCTCTCCAGGTGAAATCCTTCTTGGGGGAGGACAAGGGGAACCCTCCTTATCATCATTACAGAATTAACCCAACCCTTCCCAAAAACCCTGATGGTTTTGTTTTGGGCTTCTCCAGTGTTCTCAGAGTTTGGAAAATGCAGAAGAAAAAGTTGCCTTGAATATGAGGATGTTCAAAAAACGAGTGGGTCACTTACGGAGTATTTGTTCATGAGTTTGATGGTTTCTGTTTATCTCTTTGGTTTTGGTTAATAAGGTAGAGCAGAGCTGCTCAAAGCCATTTAATTTCAGTTTTTTAAGTGGCCTTTGTATGTAGGTGTGCCCTACTCAATAGATGCTCTAATAGTGGGATAACCTGTCTATTTCTAGAGACAGGTTTGTTTTCCCATTGTCCACCATAAAAATGCAAATTTTGATGCTGTCACAAAGCCAAACCAACTGTTCTTTTTATAAATGTTGCCATACCCTCCCTAGAAGAGACTCAAGGAGGGAGGATCGTTCCTGAAAGCTGGAGAGACATGATTCCTCCATGAGGTGGGGTTTCAGCAGCCTCCTCCAAGATGCCATCAGCCATGAGGGAATTCCTGTTATTGGGCTGGGATTTCTTAGTGGATCAGTGCTCCCCCCCAAGCCTGGGGGATACACAGAGGTCCTGAGTGCAGCAATCCCTAATTCTTCTTGGAGCAGCTTCAGAGCTCATTAGCTTTCCTTTCTCCTGGAAATCTGTCAGGCATGTGAAGTCACTGGAGTCAGTGTTTGCTCCATGGATGTGAGGAGCAGTTGTGGAGCCATCAAACTGCAAAGGGCCCATTCCAACTCCTAATGCCTGAGCACGTCATCCTCCTGGATCCTGCCTGGAGCTCTGTGAGCTCTGCTGCTGGAAAATTCAGACATCTTGGCATAGATTGAGTCTATAAATACAAGTAATTTGTGCAGCTGCACAAGCACTGATCCTTGGGTGAATGATTTGGATGGTTTAACCATTTACTTTCCCTGGAATTCCAGCTGCATGTGGAGGAGTGGATTAGAAGGAAAGAAAACTTAAGGACTCATGTTCAGATCTTGGGTCTTCATAATGTTCTTTGTTCCTCACTAGCCCAAAGGTTTTTTAATGATAGTCATGAGTCTACAAATGAAGACCAGGGAGTTAATATTGTGTTTCTAGGGAGCAAAATAGTTCTGTTACTTTAAAATGTGAATTTATCTGAGGTATTTGTATCTTTATAAGGGTTTCTTTTGTGTCTTGGTGGTAGGGACCTGAAATGGATAGATCCTTCTCTGAATCCTCAGCTCTCCAAAGCTTGCAGGAGGCTGAAGAGAAATTGCTGAGATACCCAGACACCTCTGCCAAAAAAATAAGTGGCAAAATTAAATAGTCACTGAGGATTTTTCTTGAAATCCTAATAGAATTTGTCTGCCAGAGCTGCATTTAGTCATGATGGAATTGTTGCCATGACATGCTGTTGATGTTATGGAAACCAAAATACCCACCACTGTCCTCTGGGAGAACCATGGGATTATCTTAAATTTTATTCTCTTTTTTTTTCTACGGTGAAATCTAATACAATGTGTCTGGTAAATCTTTTTTTAAACCTGCTGTCTGAAGATGGCACTATTTCCAGTGGTTTGCAAACAACCACCAAGGCATCCCTGATCTTCAGGCTGGTATCTCCCAAAAATACAGCAGCTCTTCAGTTTGGGGCTTTTTAGGGCATTGTGCTAAATAATTGCTGCAGATGAAGTTTGGAGGTTTAGTTTGGAGGTCACCAGTACCACACCACTATGATATGAGTTTCCTCCTAGTTTCCAGGTCCTTGGCATTTTAAGGGCCAGGAGTACAAGTTTTTATTTCTTTATGTATCCCATTCTCCAAACTTTGTCATCTTTGTCCTCACTGATCTTCCCCATACCTGCCGAGGCTCATCTGGTTCTCTCTACCTCACCCACCTTTCCCTGTTTCAGCTGATGCTTTGCAAAGATTGAGGACTCATCCTGTAGCTTTCCATCCCACAGGTCTTGCTATTAAAGTTCTTTTCTACTTCTTTTTCCAGCTTTTGCTTACCCACCAAACTTCAGTTTCAAGGGCATGTTTTTATTGTTTAAAAAAATCCATAAATAACCAAGGTAGAGGCTGAAAAAATTACAGAATTTGGAGTACAATCAATTGGCAGGAGCTCAGGTGTTCAGTGAAGTCTATTTTCTGGTGGAGTCCCAGGTGAGCTTGGTGTCCCAGCCAGTAAATCTCAGCCTGAAAAATTGAATTTCATCATGATAAAGCATCCTATGGAATGTTTCCTCAGCCATCCAAAACTCTGTGAATATTTAGGGAGGTCTGTAGAGTTTACTGGTCCTGTGCAATAGGTGGAGAAATCCAGTAGTCTGGATTAAGTCATGGTGGTGTTTGGTTGGAGGAGTGATTTGATGGTCTTGGAGGTCTCCAACCACCTCTGAATCCACCTCATGATTCTGAGGAGCAACAGCCCCCAGGAACAGGACACTCTAAAATGAGTTTAGATAATTTACCTAAATATTACATTTAGAATTTAATGTGGGAGTGAATTAATTTTAAAAAGCATCAATCTCAAATATTTAAATTCAAAATAAATGATGAAAAAAGGTCTTTCTCCTACTGCTTGGAACACTCTTCCTCTCCTTCCAGCGAGGGATTTTTCTGTATCTCATTACTGCTTAGGCGTTAACGCCTCTTTATAGCCTCTGAAGACAAAAGCCAACCATCAGAAGTCAAGCATTGAGTCCTGGGAGGCTCAGTTCAAATTTGTTTTCCTTGGAGATGGGAGAGTGGCTGCCCTCTGAGAAATGTTGGCCAGCTGTGGGCCACATGACCCGTGGAGAAAGAACAAGCTGCACAAGTTATTGATTTATTATTTGGCAGAACTCCATCGAGTGCAGCTCATGTTTGGGAGAAGAGGATGATGCTTAGAGTACATAAATTATACTAATAAAAATCAGGATGCTGAGAGCTGTTTAAATGGTATCTGCAGGGCAGGAAGATTTCAAAGCACATTAGTGAAATGAAGGACAGCTCTGATCTGTGCCAGGGTGGGTTGGGGTTGGGCATCAGGAGGAAGTTCTTCATGGAAAGGGTGGTCAGGCATTGGAGCTGCCCAGGAGGTGGTGGAACCCCCATCCCTGGAGGGGTACAAGGCACTCCTGAATATGTCACTCAGTGCTCTGGTGACGAGGTGGGGATCAGGCACTAGTTGAACTCAATGGTCTGGGAGGTCTTTTCCAAGCTCAGTGATTCTGGGATCAGACCCCCAGAGCTTTGTCTTCTGTCCTTCCAGCATCCCTGAGTCCATGGATGTTGCATGGCTGGGACTGGGGGGCTTCATTTGCCACCCACTTGTGTCTGGCTTTCTCCAAATGGTGAGCAGTAAATATATAAATATAATATATAATGTGTGACCTGTAATAGGATATATCCTAATCTCTTATATTATTTATATATCCTCTCATACCATAAAGTAGATTGAGTTGGAAGGGATCTTAAAGATCATTCAGCTACTCATATGGAATTTCTTAACTTTTAATTTATCCCTGATGCAGAGAAGTGCTGCATCTGGCAAGCCCACCCCTCATCCCATGCTCCTTGCTGTAACTCTCCAGTTCACAGGTGCTTGCTCCCAGTGCCTTTGTCCCTCTCCCAGGCCACCATGATCCCCTGAGCTTTTTTCCTCTCCTCTGAGCTCTTTTTCCAGGTAGATGATGTTTTCTGCTGATTGTGGTTCCTACTCAGATGTATTGGCTAAATAAATGCACAGACTGTGCCAGGGATAAAAGCTTTTACTTATTAGTGGTACAAGAAGGGTTTGGAGTGCCAGGACGAGGGGGAATGGCTTCCTACTGCCAGAGGGCAGGGTCAGATGGAATATTGGGAACTGTGAGGGTGCTGAGGCCCTAGCAGAGGTTACCCAGAGCAGCTGTGGCTGCCCCATCCCTGGAAGTGTTCAAGGCCAGGCTGGACAGGGCTTGGAGCACCCTGGAACAGTGGAAGGTGTCCACAAGATCTTGGAAACAGAAGATCTCTAAGGTCTCTTCCAGCCCAACCATTCTGTGTTTCTGTTGGTGGATTTTCATAGGACACAGTTGTGCAATGTGACCTCTCCTCTTAAGCAAGATGATGAGCAGGAAATCTTTAAAAGCCTCTAAAATACTTCAGCCAACCTAAAAATGGTCTTATTGTGGCAGGACTGGAATCAAGAGTGTGTTAATTGACACAGGTGTGGAGTGGGACTGAAAGGGGGAGGAGATGTTCAGCCTCAAAGATCAGTCTGGTCCTCACCATGACCACTGTGGAGGTTCCTCCTCTGATTTCCTAACTCTGATCCATCTTTCAGGGTGCTGACAGTGCAGATACAGATATTTCTTTTCCTCTTTTATTTTGATCACAAGAAATTAAAGGAATTGGTCCCCCAGCAGATCACACAACAATGTTAAGCTTGTGCTTTTCCTGGCTGTGTAAGGGCAGCTTGGGAAAAAGATGTTTCTGCAGAGGGAGCCCATGGGATCATGGCAGTGTGTGTGCTGCCAGCTGAACCCTGCAAACCCAATTCTGCCCATTTTGAGAGCAAAATATAATTTATGATTGAAACTCTGTTGCCATCGCAGTTCAGGGAGCTGATTTGAGCACAGAGATGGATGGTTTGGAGATGGCACTCCACACATGATTTTCAGGGCTGAGCCTGCTGGTTTAAAACACTTTCATGATGGAGAGTCCAAATTCCAGTAAATTCAAATGTACAGCAGGGGGGAGGATATCAGTGGGTGAAACATCAGAATAAAACCAAATTCATGTGGCATTTGATGAGGAGCTGCTGAAATAGTCACCTGGAAGGAGAGAGAACTTTGGCTTCAAGGGAAGGCTCCTCAGCTTCCCTGCACTGCCTCATGTTGTCATGGACCTTAAAAACCTGTTTATAGCTCATGTACCCATAGAGAATGTGGTTAAGTATTTATAGTTGTTGTGTCTGTAAGCACATGGTTAAAAAACATATGTGTTATATATTTATATTTATATTTATATTTATGGCTGTGTCTATAAATTCCTTTTCTACTGAAATTGAGAACAAACATAAAAATCCTCATTCCTAAATGAAACCATCAGCCTCAGCATCTTTTCCTGGAGGGATGTTGGGAACTCAAGGCATCCACCCTGTCTGCAGCACAAGCAGACTGAGCACCAGACTTTGGTCTCAATCATTTAGGACCTTTCCACATCCCATGGATTCATCATATCAAACTCTTTTTAATAATCAGTTTATGCTGGGATGATTCTGCTGGGCCTGGCTCACAGTGCCCATTTTCTGAATAAACAATTAATCCTCCATGGGATGGGTTCATTCCTGAATGGAGGAATCCTTAGGGGAGAGATTCTCCCACACCTTGTTGCCATTTCCAGCTGGGGACTAATTTTCTCAAGCTCCCCAGGATGGATTTTAGGATGAAAATGTGTCCATACATAGCCAGAAAAGAGCCTTTTTGAAGTTTAGCTCCTTTAATTTTTCATTTAACACCAACCCTTTTTAACATACTCTACAAAAATATTTTGGGATTATTTTAAACAGAGGATTTGATCTAGGAATGGAGAGAGATGTGGAAGGGGCGTCAATTCCTCGTTTCTCACTTTGCAAAGAAGCTGAAGCTGAAGCAGATGGTGTTCAAGGCAAGAAGAGAGGAATTTCACACCCTTCTGTTTAGTTGGGAATTTTGATGCCAAATATATACATTTAGACATCCCAAAGTAGCTGCCTGTTGATCGTATGGCTCTGGATTTACACGAGTTTTTATGACAGGAGCTCGATGGGAAATGTTCCCACGTGGAGTTACGCTGGGAAAAGGGATTTTTCAGTTGATTTCTCACTTTAATCTGGGAATTTTCATTGTGTAAACAAGGTTTTCCTATGCCTCAGCAGGGAAAGGCTGGAGTAGATAAACTCCTGGATCTGCTCTAGCTCTGCCTGGTGGGAGGAGGTGAATGAGTTGGTGGAGGTTTCTGCTGCTCTTGGGGGTTGTGAATCTTATTTTTGGGGCTGTTTCTCAATTCTCACTGTGACTAATGGCAATATCCCTGTGGGACAAGACATCTGCCTCCAGGGCACTGAAACACTGAGGGATTTTCAGGGCTTTTGGCTGCAGGATGTGTGGATGGATGCCCAAAGCCCTCCAGAACTCTTTAAATCATGGGAAAAATTGTATCTTTGATATCCCATGATAGGGCAACAAACTTCACATATCACGGTAAAACCTTTATCTTTAGGAGGGACTTTTCAATACCTTTTGATTTGAACTTCCTAAACCCTGAGTTTTGTGCTTTTAGACAGATGGGGAATTTATTATGGTTTTAATTTATTTTAATCACATCTCCTGTTTCATTTAATCTGCATTTCCTCTTTGAAGCTTTTCAAGCCCCTTGTCCCTCCCTCCCCATCTCTGAACTTTGCCACATGATTTTGGGGAGCAGCAGCACCCAGGGACCATGTTACTCCAAAGAGAGCTCAGATATTTTATTTAGATATCATATTTATCACAGATACCATGTCTACATAAGTGTGACTTTAAAAATCATGTGTAACTTTTTCTCCCCTAACTGTGCTTTTTATTTTCAGCATTTGGGTTTATTTACTGATGGCTGTGGCTGGATACAGAGTAATTGATGATCATATGTAAAGACATTTTCCAGCATTTCCCAAGATTTTCTTGGGCTTGTGGGTGTTTTATCCCACTCAGGATAAAGAAATCTTTAATTCCACCCTGGATTAGAGTGGTTTGGTTTGATTTAGCACTGAAATAAAGTCCTGATAACAGAACTGGTCCAATGCTCCTGTAGAGATAACAGGAATTGGTTCCCTACAACTCCAACTATGAAATTACAGGATATTTCTGTTCCTGGCAGGAGGGTTGCCATCAGGCCTTGCAGCCCAGTTGGGAAGGTTTTCCTTATGCTCAGCATGTGTGTTTTAATTTTAAATTCATTATTCTGTGCCATGGGCAGCGTTCATGCTCTGGGTCAGTGTAGGCAGGCAGAGCTTCCCTTTAACAGAGCTTTAAGAGTGCCCCCTTTCCTAGAGTTTCAGTAATTTTCCCACTTTAAAATGTTGTATATTCTGCCCCATTCTGGTTGTTTGGTACCCCAGATTTTACGTGCTGCTTTGCCTCAGCTAACACTGTGTGAGAGTAAAGATTTACTCTTATATTCCCTGTGCATTTCAAAGTCTGCATGCCCATTTTATATATTTTTTTAATATATTTGAACATCATAAACTGTGTTTTACTCAGATCCCTTCAGTGACCCCATGCTGACATAGTGCCAATGTCTGTCTCCATGCTTAGGGCAGCAAAGCTGTTTCTGAATTCTCACTTGGGAAGCAGCAATCCCCTCATGGAGTCCATAGAGGTCACCTGGAGAACAATCTGTGGCATCTCACCCGATAATTAAATGAAAATATGGAGCTGCTGGACTCTAAAAAAAAAACCCAATGTCTTTTTTCAGTTCTTTGCTCCATTTCTTTTGCCAAGTCTGGGAGCTCAGTGCTCTTCTCTCCAGTGAACTTGCATGGCTCCACTTTCCAGCAGACAGGTGTCCAGGGATGGGAGGAGTAAATCTCACATTTTTATTGCGAGTAAGGATGCCAAAAAAGGGGCTCTGTGGACTTCACTGCACGAGAAACTTTTGCATAGTGGTAATGTCAGCAATTTGGTTCCTGATGTAAAGATGATCTTCCAGAAATAGAATATTTGAATGTGCCCCTAAACATAACTTAGTTTTAAATCAAGGTATAAATTTAAGCTGATTTTTAATTAACCTCCAGCTTGAGGTCTTTCTCTTTGAATGAAAGTGTTTCATGTTGTTTTTGTCTTGTTAAATGAAAGCATCATGTTGTTTGAATGGAATTCCCTAATATTCCAGTGCTTCAAGACCCTGCATCCATCAAAGGATGGCTTTGTGGTCATGCTCAGAGATGAAGGAATACTTTGGAGGTAGCTTTTCAGGATATCTCCTGAATTCTGCAGGAGGATGGTCATTAGAAGACAAATATAGGAATCACATGGAATATTAACAACTGCAATTTAATTAAGTTTTATAGACAGCAGTGATTTTATTCTATAGCTTCTGTCTTTCTATGAACAATCTGCAGGGTGTTCTGCAGAGCAGCAAATACCCCAGAAATTACAGCAGAGCATCCCAAAGCCATTGTTGTATCTCTTGAGCTCAGATCCTGAAGGCAACCAAACAAGGAACTGGAAAAATGTTAGGAAAAAAGGAATGAGGAGAACTTACTGCCATTTAAGCTTTGGAATAGTTCCTGCTGCCTGTCTTGAAATGAGAGTAAATCTCTGAATTATTGTGGAAAAGGTTGTTTGTTGAGGACTTGAATCCCTGTTCTCATTTGGCCAGAGCAGGAACAGGTTTGTGTTGGGGATGGGAGGGAGGGAAGAACCCCAGAGCCTGGGAGGGAGGATTTCTGACCCAGCCCAGAGGAAAAAAAGGAGCAGAGGAGGGAGAATGAGCCAAAATCCTGCAGCTGAAGGAAATTATGCCAGGAGGGACCTGACCATCAGATCTATGGAACAGCTGAATATGAGCCCAGAGAAGTATAGACCTTGAACTCTGGTATTTTTTGGTCATTTACTAGATTATTTTTTTAAAACTCCATATCTGGCATTGCTGATTAGTGCTTTTGCACTGATGTCAGCAGCAGTATAAATTTTTAGTGTGGCCAGAGGAGTTTCACAGCACATTTGCTGTGCAGCTGCTGAATGTCCCATGTGGAATTATGGATATCTAGAGTCCTTCTAGAGCAGAGCAATGGTTTCTCAGCTTAGATGTGTGCAGACATAAAACTCTACATGATTTATGGGTTTTTGGGGGACAAAAAAATGTAAAGCCCCCAACAAGTACTTCAACAAAGAGTGAGGATAATAAATATATAAGTCTGGTAACACCCTCCTGTCACCACTGCAATAATGCTGCTCCTGGCTCATCACACCAAGGTTTTATTGCTCTCTGCATGCTCCTGACCAGGCTTGAGCTGGCAAAGCTGGGCCTAATGGACCCTGCACTGCATGAAGGGCTGCTGCAAGCAGGCAGCTGATGGATGGTGCTGACTGCCAGTGACTCTCAGGGAAATCCCTCAGGAGCAGCTCTTGCCTGCTCCGAAATACACAGCCTGTGATTGCTGCATATGAGCTTTTTCCTGCCTTGCAAAATGCCACAAGTTTTAATCAAATCTGTGATTTTTTTGATTGCCTGTAATTCAGCAGGGCTTTGAGAATGTTGTTGGGAGGTTCTGCTGTGTCCTTCTTGCTCAGCAAGAATTGAAGGTAAAAGATTAAAAAGTAAAAGCAGTAAACAAAATTCATGATACAGAGTCATCCCTTATTTTCAAGAGTTTTTTCCCCAATGGGATGTTGTATATTTTGAATCCCAAAGGCTTTAGGGATATTAAAAACTCTTTCTAAGGCAGCACACATCTGTATTTGTCTGTACAGTTGTTGTAAGATTATACAATGTCTCCAATAGTGAATTCAAGACCTTCTAGGGGTTGTTTTAGCAAAAATTTCCTTGTGAAATGTCTCAAAGCTCTTCAGACTCTTTATTTCTAAGAATATCTGTGGAGTTCATGTTAATTTTGGATGAGGATGTACATACTTTTTTTAAAGTTGTTTGCTCATATTAAAAATAAAAGCAGAGGCAGCGGTAATAACGAATCTGATTATTATTAAAAGATGCATCCTATTAGGATTTTGAAACTTGTTTCCTTTTTATCTTCAATTTTGCCATCAAAATGTCCTGTGATAGAGAAGTAAAAAGGCAGCTGGGTCAGTAGGACTTTGGAGTAAGGTGCATGGTCCAATATCTGTTTAGACAGTGAGTCACAACTCCTCAAACCTATGATGAAAATTATGATTTTTAAACTCTACTTTCATTTTGATGCACTAAAACAATTTCTGCCTAAGACTTCTTGAAGTATTCCAGTCGCAAGTATGTCTCAGAGGAGATAACCTTTATAGGAGAGCAAGGGTTAGAACTATTTTGGTGGAAAATAAATAGCTTTTTTGGTCTCAACTTGAATTTTAGGGCAGATCCTCACATTTACTGTAGAGGGTGGTGATTCTGCTGGTGCTGGAGCTGTGGCTTTGTATAGCTGGAGGTCTCTTTGTTAGCTCATATAGCACTGGCCATTGATAGTGGGACATTAAAATGGACATTAAAAAATGGAAGAGCAGAGCCCAGGGAGGCAGGAAAGGGAGGTTTGCTGCTTTTTCTGTGTAATTAATGTGTTGTACCACAATTTCTTTCCAGCAACTGAATACTAAATATTAATTGATGCAAACTGTGTGACACTTTGATGGGTGGGATGTTCCACATGCACTGGGAACCCCAAAACCCCCCGACCCCAAAGTGTGGGAAGCAGGAGAATGTGCCCTTCTGCCCCATGCAGGTGACACCCCACCTGCAGAGCTGCCTCCAGCCATGGCATCCAACATCAGAGAGATGTGTAGCTGCTGGAGAGAGCCCAGAGGAGGCCATGGAGATGCTCTGAGCGTGGAGCCCCTCTGCTCTGGAGCCAGGCTGGGAGAGCTGGGGGTGCTCACCTGGACCAGAGAAGGCTCCAGGGAGAGCTCAGAGCCCCTGGCAGGGCCTGAAGGGGCTCCAGGAGAGCTGGAGAGGGACTGGGGACAAGGGATGGAGGGACAGCACACAGGGAATGGCTCCCACTGCCAGAGGGCAGGGATGGATGGGATATTGAGGAGAAATTGATCCCTGTGGGTCACTATAGGAAACAACACAACCCAGACACTCTGCTGTTCTCAAAGTAAAAAGGGAAGTTTATTTTCTGACTCCAACATTTATAGATTTCCAATAGTGACAGTGGATTGGAGGGTGAAAGTGCCACCTCACCAATGACACTGGTCAAACCAACAGTCCATCCAATTTCTCTTCCTCCATAAAAGAATGCAAAAACAGTAAGTTATTTACAGAAGGTTTGTGAGAAAGTTCATTACAAGAATGTAAACATCAGAAGGCTCAGAAAATCTTAAAAAATCAGAGCAACACCTGTGAGAGTGGTGAGGCCTTGGCACAGGTTGTCCAGGGAAGCTGTGGCTGCCCCATCCCTGGAAGTGTTGAAGGTGAGGTTGGATGAGCATGGAGCGAGCTGGGATAGTGGAAGTTGTTGCTGCCCACGGCAGGGGGTGGAACAAGAAGAGCTTTAAGGTCTCTTCCAGCCCAAACTGTGCTGTGATTTAGAAGCAATCCAGGAAAAGGAAAGGGGGAGTCCACACACACTGGATGTCCTTGGCAGGCTTGGACTCTCACACAGCCACCCCATGTCCAAACAAATGTCTGGTGCATCTGAAATTGGGAAATGCTCTGTGGTTCACTTTGTTTCAGGTTGTTCCAGAGGTTCTTTATCCTTTTCTTTGGAATCACAGAAAGCACTGATGGAATATTTACAGGAGAGATGTCTGTTTTGGTAAACGGTGCATCAGTTTCCATGAAACCCTTTGGATTTTGTCTTTTATTTTTGCTTGCACCAAATCATCATTATGTCATCTGTGGGTTGTTTTTTTTTTTTTTTTTTTTTTTTTTTTTGTTAGGAGGAATATAGAGCAGAAGGAATTAGCTGGCACAACATTGACTACATAGACAACTCCAGCTGCATCAACCTGATCAGCAAGAAGCCAACAGGGCTGCTCCATCTGCTGGATGAGGAAAGCAAGTGAGTAGGAAAATGCTGGCTTTGGAAATGAGATTTGTTTTTCAGTTAAAAAGTGTTTATCCTCCAGTTTTCTGAAAAAAAAACCAAGTTCCCAGAAAGGTGCTAATAGCTTGCTGGGCTGATTGGTGTTTCTAGTGTTGTTTCTGAGGTGGCAACACACAGAGTGGAGAATCAGCCAGCTGATCAAAAAGCCTTAAAAAATAATAATTAAAATTTCTTTCAAGAATTTCTTCCATTAAAGGGAAGGGAAAAGGTTTCCTTTGCTTCTCTCTTAATTTCTTTCCCTGTCTCTTGGGGTGAGATGATGTGAAGGTGCTGAACCCAAGTGCATGAGTTAAAGCAGGATGTGTAGGTGCTGTTATTGAGATATAATCTGGATTTATCAATTTTACTGATAAAAATTGAACCAGAGTGAAGTGAGGGCAATTGTCCATAGGGGCTGCGTTTCCATAGGGTTTCGTGGGCATCAAGGACTTGGCTCAGATTTTCACCCTTGGTTGCATCCATCTGTCTCAGGAGAAGTTCTTGGGAGAATGTGTGGCTTCTGGAGCTGCCTTGGTGTGGAAACTTGGGAGCAGAACAGTTCTCCCATTGGATGCTTGTGCCAGTTTCCTCCATGTAAAAGGCAGGGAAAGTCCAGATGGTTTTTGCTGTGGTCACCTCAGATCCACATGGCCAGGGGCACGAGGTCTTCTCCCACCATTTGCCTTACGGGTTTCCCCCCACTTCTTGTCTCATTGACAAGAGACCAGCAGTGATGCTCTCCCAGTGATATTGTACTGGGATAAAACAACTTAAATTGGGTAAAGTTGTGAAATACATCCCCATGCTGCAGATTTCCATGAGGTTTGAGGATGGAGGGTTGGCTTTCTCTTACCAAGAGGCTCTGCTGAAGCAGACACACAAGTGGAAGCTCAGAAGGTCTCTGTTTTCCCTTTCATGGACATGAAAGAAGTGGAAAAGTTTTCCTGTTAGGTTTGCAGCTTCTTCCTTTCAATTCTCTCCCCTCAGTTTTCCTCAAGCCACAAACCAGACACTGCTGGACAAATTCAAGCGTCAGCACGAAGGGAGCTCCTACATTGAATTCCCAGCAGTGATGGAGCCAGCTTTCATCATCAAACACTACGCGGGCAAAGTCAAGTACGGAGTCAAGGTCTGTCACCCAGCTGCTCCCCAGCAGTTGCTTTCATCTAAATCTGGGATTGGGAAGGAAAGCCCCAGAGGCTCCACAGAGATATTTTGGAGAGGACTTGGCCCAAGAAGATGGGAGGGTCAGGAGGGAAATGGAAAGTAGTAGGGACAGGGTCTTCCTGTTCTCCCTCACGTGGGAGAACATTTTGGGAAGAATTTAGAGGAGTGCAGTGACTTCAGTGCTACACCCCAACAATGAGTTTAAATTGATGGCCTTTCTGGGCCTGGTTTGTGTAGAAAACCCAGTGTTTTCCTCATCACTAGCCACTTGTAATACAGGTTATGTGTGCTTAAGTCTCCGCATCCCACTGCTACATGTATTGTCTGGAATCCCACGTGAATTATTCCAAAGTTGACCCCATTTCTATTCATGCCAGTTACAAGCAGAAGGAATTCCGGTGTGAGAAACAGCCTTGAGATTTGCAGCTACAAATCTCTCATTTTATTTCTGATGCAATAAATGCATGATGAGCATCAGAGATGATGATCATAAACAGGTATCTAATATGGGAGCAGGAGAGAGAAAAGAAACAGGATTCAATAATTGTGCTGGCCCAGAGATATCCTAGAAGATCCTACCTGTAGTATCATGTGGGTATTGTTTATTTTCCTCTTTCCTCCTCCTCCTCCTTGCCTAGGATTTCCGGGAGAAGAACACGGACCACATGCGGCCGGACATCGTGGCGCTGCTGCGGAGCAGCAGGAACGCCTTCATCTGTGGCATGATCGGGATTGATCCCGTGGCTGTGTTCCGCTGGGCCGTCCTGAGGGCCTTCTTCAGGGCCATGGTGGCCTTCAGGGAGGCTGGGAAACGATACGTGGACAAGAAAACTGGTATGTGTGCCCATCACCTGTCCTGGAGCCTGCTTTTCACCAGCAATTTGGGTCTAATGTGTTATTATCCTGTTTTAAGTAGCCTGACTCATTGAACCTGGTTTTGAACCTATTAGAAAATGTATTGAATTAACATTAGATTTTTTGCAGAAGTCACATTTAAAGGTACATTTGGATTTTAACGTATCATAAGGAAATATTTTCATTTTAATGCTTTAATTTTTTCATTTTTGTAGGATGCATCGATAGAAAAACACAAGTCATTCAAACAGAGACATACAAATTATCCAGCAAAAAAAGCAAATTATTTTTGTAATAATTCTTGAACTGTTAGTTATATCTGGAAACAAAAAAAGGCAATAAATCTTCCTGTGATTTGCCAAGCTGTTCACCCTTTCAGCTGCAGGAGAGCATGTCTCCTGTCTAGAAAAATTCATGGCTTTGCAGTCATCCAGAACCACGGATCACAGGGGCATTAAATTAAAGGAAAGTGATGGTGCATCATCATGCTGTGGCAGGCAAGACCTGGCTGTGCTTTTAGACCATTTCTTGGCGTAAAGCAATTTCGGAAAGACGGGTACAAGCTATTACTGTTCATTTCTGGGCACAAGAGGGCTTGAAATCCGTGATGGAATTAGAGCCTCAGCAGGGAAAATGTCAGCTGGGTTAAAATTAAAGGCAGAGCTGCACCATGAATTACTTTGTAATCAGTGAGGTTTGCATCATGGAGAGTGAGGGAGCCTGGGACAAGGAAGATAGGGAGGCAACGATCTAGCAGAAAGAATAATTTTTTTGGGAGCAAATCCCAGGAAGAGCAGCAGGCAAAAAATCAACTTTCCGGTCTTGAGGTTCTTCCTCTGACACCTCCTGAATGTGGTGTAAGAGAAGAGCTGATTCTCATGAGCCTGGGTCTGTCTGGCACATCAAGGCAGCATTTTTGGACAGAGTAAGCAAAGAGGGAGATGGCAGAGATGTTTGTCTTTGGGAGAAAGGCCACTCCAAAGAGATGGCTTCCAAAATCCATCTTTGCATTTTCATCTTGCATAAACCCCAGGCTAAACTCAAATGAGATAATACAGAATATTAAAAAAATCATTCAATCTCAGGAAGTAAGAGCTGATTTCAAGCCCTGCTTCGCTTTCTGTGTCTCTGGCAGCTGGTCCTGCACACTGCTGTACTCATCTCCTTGCTCCTGCTTTTCAGGCCAGAGTTTGTAGCAGTAAATGCTTATGTCTCTCTTGCTATATATATCTGTATCAATATATAGATATGATTATAGATATAGATATATATGTAACTGGATGAGACCAGGAGGTCTTGAGACAATTCTGAGACTCAATTCTTGTATCATCTTTTCTTTCCATACCAAAATTAACTAATACATGGTGATGGCTGAATTTCTAAACCTTCTCATGGTGCTGCTCCATTATCTGCCCATGTCCTTTAGCCTGTATTCAGATGGGATTGTGCTTTGTTCCCTCTGGGTTTTGAGTCAAAGAAAAAACAAACCCCTCAGAAAGCTGGATAAGGCTTATCTTGAACTTACCAACAATCCTCAGATCATTTATACCCTAAATTTTTATGTGCATCAAATTGGGATAAAGTCATGAGAAAGTCTCCATTGTACAGGCAACACTACTAGGAGGTGATTACCTAAATCTAAATTCCATACTGAGGTACACCTTATCTGTGGGAAAACCTTATCCTACAAGCAGTGGCAGAGCTGGGATCACTGTCCTTGCCCTCTTTGGAGAGCTGCCCACCATGTCCAAGCATGACCATCCAGGCTGGACAGGCCTTGGAGCAACCTGCAGTGTAAGGTGTCCCTGCCCTGGGCAAGGGGTGGGACTGGATGATTTTTAAGGTCCCTTCCAACTCAAAACTGTTCTGGGATTCTGACTTTGCCCAGGTCACACTCAGCAAGGTGAGATCAGTAGCAGGGTTTTTATTGTGTCCTGGTGTGACCTTACACCCATCCCCTGCTCCATTGTCCTCCAAAATCCTGTCACCAGAGCAGGTGGCTGTGGAAGAGGTAGACATGGACAGGAGGCTCAGCCAGTGTCAGGACAGTGTGACAGCCTGGTGTAACATGATGCATCCACTGCCAGGTGCTGCAATTCCCTTCCCTTCTCCAAAATAGTACAGGAAAACCCCAAATTGATGCTTTGCCTCTATGGCAGAAAACATTTATGAGTTATCAAAGTATCACTAAAATTCTCCCATCTTGATAGATAGAAGCAAAGAACCAAAGGCAGCACATTTGATGTTTATTTTGTTTTTTATCAAACCTTGATGGCTTTAATTAGCCTGATTTGAGCATCTGCCTGCCCACACATGTGGAGCTGCCAACAAAATGATGGTAGAGTAAGAAAAGCCTCTCACACAGTCATCCACATGCACACACTTAATATTTGTACAGATACTTTTTCAAGACGTGCTGCCTGTTCTTGGTTTCTGAGGTCCTTTCCCCATCCATCAGGTAGGTGAAGTGAGGGAGCAGGAAAATATCCAAAACTAGCTTATTTTAATTAAAGGCTCTTTGCATTCTTTGTCTGAACTCCAACTGGATCTCTCTTGTTTTTATGCTTGCAATACCCAACAGGGTTTTTCCAGAAAAATCCCTGGCTTGTGTCTAAGCAGCTCTGCAAAATTTGCTCTGCTTCCTTTCCACATCATCCTTCTGGTTGTCTCCTCCATGCCAAGCAGATGCTTCTGGAAGGATAATCAGCATTTTTTTCTTGCTGGCTTTGGGGACTCCTCTTTTATTGTGCTCCTGATACCTTCCTAGTGCAGCTTTTGGTGATTGTCCTCTTTAACTTGAAGGTGAAGAGCAGCAAAGTGGTGTCACTGTGAATTTTCTTTGGTACCTTTGTGTTTCTGCCTGAGTGATGCTTCTTAGGGTGCTGCCAATGCTGCTCAAATGAAAGATGCCAGGATCAAACGAGCTGCACTTAAGCTGAAGGGTGGAACTCTTCAATAATTTGATTTTTAATTCTTTTTATTACTAAGTTTATGAATGAGGACTGAAATGGTCCAATAGAACTGCGTGTTAGAACTGCATTTGTTTGTGAACTTGGATTAAAGGAACACTGTCAAGCTTTTAAGGAGAGAAAATGGGCTGATTGACTTTTTGTGCTGTCATTAATTCACATTTATTATGCAAAACTCTCTAATTCATAGCAAAAACTTAATGGAGAAAATGGTGCTATTCATACAAAGTTGGTTTTGCTGGACCTAAATCCTTGCTCTGATGAAAGTTTTGTGGTTTTGAGGCTGTGCCTGTCCTTGATGGGCTCTGCAGTTGGATTTAGCCAACAAGGGTTGCTCCTTGGTAATTTCTCCTTAAAAATAATCCCACTGGTTTCTGCAAATTTATTCCTGAAGCTGATCACCAAAAAACCACTGTCCTCAAAATAATTAACAAAAAGGCTGCATTTGCCAAATAAAGGTGACAGCAGCCAAAAGCTTGGTGTTTGAGGTCTCACTGGTGTTAAGGTGAGGAGGACATGCCTTGGCAGTGTTCCTGTGGAAAATTCAGATCAGTGCTTTCCCATGGTTTGATGTGTTGATATGAAATGCTCCCAGAGATGCTGGCACAAAGTGACTCCATGGTGACCTCCCCACACCTCACTGGGAGTGTGGCACCTCCTGGACGTGGCCAGCCATGACAGAGAGACATCTGTGTGTTGGCACGTTGTCACTGGTGTCACCTCTCCTCCACCCTGTGCTCACAGCTGGGCCATCACACATTGATGGTTTCTTCCAACTCAAACCTATCCTGCCAAACTCCAGACTCTGTGTTCTCTGCCCTCAGGGAATATGGAAATGGTGCTTAATGCAAATAATTCACATTTTTTTCCTTTGAACTGCCAAAATCTGAGCAAAATGTAGCACTGGGATGCACAATGAGAATTCCAGGTGGCTGTGTCATGGAGCAGCTGGACAGAGATTTGCTGGTAACACTGGGCAGAGGCACAGAAGGGATTTTAAAAATAAGTTAATAAAAGTAAAGATTTATCTAATAAGCCTCTTTTTGCCCAAATAATTTCGGAGTGATTATTAAGTGTTTATGCTCTGTCTAATGAAGATTCTAATTAGGACTGGGATGTGGTCCAGCCCATTGCTTTCATGCCACAGTGAGGAGGAAACCACAGTTAAATTGTGTCAAGCATAAAAACCTGTGACCCTCGAGCTCCTTTGGGCTTGTTCCTTCCCCTCTCCTGACTTCTGCTTATAAAATCTTTCTCTTCTCTCCATTTTTTTTTTTGTTTGTTTTTATTTTGCTTCCCAAGGGCATGATGATGCAGTGCCATGTGCGGTTTTGAAAAGTGTGGATAGTTTTAGCTTTCTCCACCACCCAGTTCATCAGAGGAGCTTAGAGATCCTGCAGAGGTGCAAGGAGGAGAAGTACAGTAAGGCTCCACCACTCACCCTCCCCTCTGATACCACACTCACACGTCCAGAAATGGAAACCAGGTGCATTCCATGTAGAAAGGATAAAAAACCAATGCCTGAGGAGCCCTCCATGATCAAACCAGGTGCCTCAGAGCAGTTTTGAACCTTTTGGGAAATGATTGGGCACAGTTGGAAGTCAAATTAAAAGCAAACCCATATCTCTTGAGATGTTGCAAAAATTGTTTTGTGGGCAATTTTCCCATTTACTCACTGACATTAATAAAGAATATTCCTGATACAAAGCTGGTACAGCTGGAATTCAACTTAATTTGGATTTCATTGGACTTCAAAAATACCTTTAGCTTGTGAAAATATTGTCTCTCAGGGCTTTTTCTTAAAACAGAGGCATTGACAACCTTATTTTATGGAATGATGCACTTGGTCTCCTTTTCTTCATCTTCACTCCTCTGTCATGTAATAAACTCATCCTGCATGACAACATGGACACTCTTGCCTGCATTACTCTATTTTATTTTTATATTTAAATAGATATTTGGTGCTCCCATGTTTAGATATATTATTTTCCTACCATTATTCTCTTCATTCATGTTGCCTGTTAAAGCTGACAGAAATAGAGCTGCTCTGCAGCCCAACTTGCTGAAACTTACTGAAATTTAGGTGTAAGTGGAAACCACCTTTTTTTTCTGTAGATCTGAGCATGGTAAGTACAGTAGATGCATGTTAAATTTTCATGAATATGGTTTTCCTGTTTCATAAATACAGTTTTCATAATTTTCATAAATATGGTTTTCTGTCAGATATCTCTGCTTCCTGCAGCATGGGGGGTTGGGCAAACAGTGGTGGTTTAGGTCTTAATTTAGGCTTTCGTTCTTAATTTAACTACATCATTTCCCCCTGCAAGTTCCCAACACTGCTATAAGAAAACATAAAGGGGTGATGCTAAATTTTACTTGATTTTTGATTTTATTAAAAGGTGTTGTGCCAATCTTACTGATACTACTAAGAAACTATTGAAAAGGAAGATAGTTATCAGCAGAGTAATTTTACTTGCAATTAATGAATCAATTGAACTTTAATTTTTAAGTTGGCTCAGCAATATGAGAGATTTTGGGGGGTTTAGTTTGCATTTCCTTAGGTGAGGAAAAAGAAATTCATACAACTCAAGAGATACTTCGAGCTTTAATTTAATGGGAAGCAGGAAGCTGAGCTCACTGTTGAGCTCAACACCTCAAAACCTCACTAATATAGATGAGTCCACACAATTTGGAATCTCTTGGGATAAATCCAACAAGTGGGTCTAAGAGGAACATTGCCAGTTTGTGAATTGGCATCTGACCAGGCAAACAAGTAATTCTTGTTCTGTATTCAGAGATCCTTCCCATCTCCCCATGGGGTGTGCTCCTGCTTCCCCAGGCTCCCAGCCTTGGCAAGCTGAAGTGGGCTTGGAGAATGTGGAATGTTCTGCTTCAGAATCCATCAGGTTTTGGGCCCCACAGGCAAGCTTGGCCCCAGGGACTTGGCTTTTCCCACATCCACATCATCCTTGAGACAGGAACCAAGGTCATCCCCTTGTTTTGAGCTGTGCAGTTAGCTCTGAACAAAGAGAGAAAACAAATGGGTTTGATGAGTTTATTGAGATTCCCTGTAGGTCCTTTGGTATTCAGCTTCTGGAGCCAACTGGTCTCCCTTCCCTTACCATCCACAGCTTCCCTAATACCACCAGTTCCTCCAGAGCAGGGCACTGGGTTTAGACACCTCTGAATCAACACTGGAGGTCTGCTGGTTGGTATTCATCCATAGGGAGTTGATAGGGCTTATCTAAAACTCTTCTCAACAAGATAAACACCTGTTAGGTCAATCAGTCCATTTTTCCAAAACACTCCTGCTGAAGGAAAGGGAATATGCTTCAAAAATCAGAATAATTTTCTGCCTGAAGTGTAAACCAGACCAGGCTGTGTCTGAGCCTGACAGAAGTGTAGGAAGGCAGATTTTGCTCCAAAAAGAAGGGTAGGCATTAAAAAAATCTTGGAAATACCAGTGAAATCCCATTTTTCATGGACTCATTTAGGCAGGAAAAGCCTTCTGGGCCTTAATGGGGGAGTATCCAGGCATATTAAAATATATTAATTTAATCTTTTTTAAAAATAGATCCAGCTAGACATTAGGTGCTTTCTTAGTCTAAAGCTAGCTACACAAAGTGCTAATGCAACATTTTAAGCTGATTCGTGGTTATTCCAATTTTTCCCTATTTACAATTGGGTTTCTGTGCTCTAAATCAGGACTTTGAACACAGAAATGCCTGTCTTGAAAGAGGTACAAGAAATTTAACCCAAAAATGGCTTAAATGGCAAAAAGAGGGATTGAAAAGAGTTTTGAGCTTGGGTATTGTTAAGCACTCAGATGAATTACCTGCCTTGCTTTCCAAAAACTCCAGTGCTGGAGATGCCAAACCTCCTCAGCAGGAGTGATTTGGTTGGTCCTGCCCTTGAGCACAGGCAGGGTTCAAAGATGACCTGGGACAGCACACCCTCAAGTTTTCTTTTCTTGACATTTCCAGAATATTTGATAACCTTTAGATGCAAAAACTTAACCAGGTGGACCATCAGCCTTTTCAGGGATCTCCTGCCCAATTCAAGATGAGCAGATTCTCCTGTTCAGCTCCAAGATGAGCAGTTACCACACCTTAACAGGGCAAGGAGGGTGGTGAAGGTCCTGTTAAAGGGATGTCTGTGGTAGGAATTCATCTTCTCCTCAGGAATTCCAGGGTCAGAACAGCAGGACAGGCTCAGGTCTCGGTATATTTGCTTTGTGTTCATCTTTCAGAGTAAAAAAATCACCAGGACACCTTTTAACTCAGCACCTGGGCTGCATGAAATAGTGGAATTATAAATATTGGGAGGAAGGGATATGCCACTGCTTCCTTCTGTCCTGCTACAAACCATAGTTTAGATTTTTTTTCTTTTTAGAAAGCTGTTTTCCTCTCTTTTTTTCCCACTGTAGATGTCTCAGGGTAGAGTAAAACATTTTTCTCATGCTGAGGTGAGAGCTGTGATTTTTTCTGTCTCACAGCAGTGATTTTGAGACAGTTATAAAATTGCTCAGCTGTTTTCATGTCAAACTCCACATTATCAGATCTTTATATTTTTGTGGTTTGGTGACTTGAAGTGTTTTGTTGTCTACAATAATTTTCTCCTGTCTTCCTAAGTGCTTGGTTACAAAACATTTCCACTTCAGGGCAGATAACAGCTGCTACTGTAACCGTGTGTGGCAGCTTCCTTGGCTGAATACAAAATAGATACTTTATTTAATATATTGTTTTATTAGTTATATTTTATTACAAATTAATTATTCTAGGTATCAAAGGATATAGGCTCAATAGGCAATCAAGCCTTTATAAAATAGTATAGAAGTGTCTATAATAGTATAAGAAGTGGAAAGGAATAAATGAAATATATTTCATATTAAAAAAGCACATTTACATCAAAATTGGGGGGAAAGCACATTTGCTTCAAAATTGATTGATTTTTACAGATTTTATGTATATTTTTAAATCCTTCCTTGACATTTCTGACCATTTAAGCAGCTACTGAATGAAACTCAGGTCTAGACTTGAGATACAGATCTGGGCCTCTTCTGCAAAGCCTTCTTCATTCCCATTCCAGAATTAACTTGCTTGTGAAGCCAAAGTCTTCATTTCTAAGGCATTCATTTATTCCTTGGACACTTCTTCTCTCCCTCCCTCCAAAGAGATGGACACGTGCAGCAAGTAGGAAATGCTTTATAGCATTTATAACTTTATAGCATTTCCTACTTTTTATAGCATTTCCTACTTGCTGCACATGTGCATCTCTTTGGAGGGAGGGAGAGAAGAAGTGTCTAAGGAGTAAATGACCATTTTTCCAAGCATTCTAATCATGTCCAGGTGTTTTGCCCATGCAGCTGGGTTATCCCATGCCCATTGGAAAGCTTGGGAATCTCTTGGACATGGAGAGCATGAGTGGCTGCTCCCATCATCTCCTCTTTGCTAGGTGGAACAGCATGTCCCTAGAGCACCCCCTGTGTGTGTGGGAGAGGAATGGGAGGCTGGAGCAGGCAGTGTCACTCACGAGGGTGATGACTCTGGCAGGGAGGTGGCACTGGGGAGCGATGGCATCCCTGGCACCCGGCTGTGCCCGGCATGTGCCAGGACACGTCAGCAGAGTCAGGCCTCAGCTATGGCTCTGCTAATTGTCTCTGGGGATGGCTCTGCTAATTGTCTCTTGGGTATGAGCCAGCTGGAAACGTCTTCCTCATGTGCTGCTTCAGGTATCACTCGGAAGAGCCCACGGACGCCGCTGTCAGACCTGCAGGGAGTCAACACCATCAACGAGAGGAGCCCACGGTAAGGATCCTGCCTTTACCTTGGTCTGGGATGGGAGAGCACTGTCTGTACCTGAAAATGACTGTATTGACATTTTTTCCATCTCACCTATCAATCTTAACTTCTCTTCCTTCTTTCTCTGCCGTGTGATCAGATCTAAACACCTTTCCTGACTAAACAGCAGCAGGAAAAGCAACTTCCCTGTGTCAAAGGCAGCAGTTGTTGGGGATGGGTGTATGAGGGGATAAGAAGCTTAAAAAATGAATGAATGTGCCAATATCAAGGAAATAGTCTTTCAAGGAAGACAGGTTTGGGTGCAGAACTGCATACAGCATGTGGTGGCTCCATGCACCCTGGAATGTGGAAAACCTGGAAGTGATGGAGTTTGAGATGGTACTTTGCCAAATGCTTGCTTGTTTTCAGGGGGTAAAAAAGCACATTTGCTTCAAAATTGATTGATTTTTACAGATTTTATGTATATTTTTATTTTTAAATCCCTCCTTGAAGTTTCTGATCATTTAAGCAGCTACTGAATGAAACTCAGGTCTACACTTGAGATACAGATCTGGGCCTCTTCTGCAAAGCCTTCTCCATCCCCACTCCAGAATTAACTTGCTTGTGAAGCCTAAGTCTTCACTTCCAGGGCATGTCTGGGCACTGATCCTTTTCCCAGCTACTCTTGTGCTATCCCTCCTCTCATCTTAGGAGGTCTGATTTTCCCAATACCCCTCTAAAGGCAGGCAGTGCCTCTCTGCTTCCCTCTGAGCAGGTGTGTGCTGGGGAAGGGAGTGATGGGAGCACCCTCAGCTCCTACAGCCACTGCTTGGAGCTGCAGATACCCAGGTGTGTCTTTATGGCGGCTCTGAGGTTAATGAGAAGCCCAGAACAAGTCAAGAGGAGTCTAAATCTGTCTCCTGAAATGGGCCCATTAAATCAGTCCTTGCATCTCAGTGCATTTCCCTTCCATACAAAATTAAATATCCCTCAAGGATATTATGAAGGCTCATTTTTAATGGCTTTAATGCCAAATGGCCACAACAAAAATTCGATACACACAGTTCCTTTTTTTTTCTAGGGGAAGAAAAGTGACTTCTTCTGCCTGGTTTTGTTCACCATGTGCTCTCTGAGTGCCATCAAGAATAGAATGTCCTTCTTCTTCTGAATTCCTCCCCTTTGAGAGAGGCACTGGCACCCTACTGAAGGAGAACTGAATGTTCTCACATCATTACAAGTCCATTTCAGTGGTTAGAGAACATGGAATTTACTTAAAATGGTGGGATTGAATTCATAAATTTGTGCCACTTCTCAAATTTGAGCAGAAATCCAGGTGGTACAAGAATGCCACTCTGTCCTGGGAAGGTAATGCAACCCTGGCTGTCCTCACCTCAGTCTTTGCCACCCTCCTTTCCTTTCTCATAATGCTGCAGCTGCTGCTGGGTTGGGTTGTGATGACAGGCAGTCCTTGTAACACTCAGAGCAGGGAAGGTTGGTGTCTCCAGAGGTGACGTTCCGTTCCCAGCACCTCTGATTGTGCAAGTTTCCCTCAAGATAACGTAATGTGAAACTTTGTCCCTTTGGAGATCTTCCCTTGGAGATAAGAGGATTCCTGCAGTTTCTCTATCCAACCTTTGGCACCTTTGGAGCATCTGTAAACTGGGACAGGGCTTTTCTGGACTGCCCAACTCCAGCTTTGGAGGCACTGTAGTGTGGGAGCTGGGGCTGCCAACATTTTCATAGCCCAAAATATTTTAATTATCTCAGCAAAGAGACATTGTAAAGGCAGGGAAACTCCTCCTGAGCCAGGCAAGGAGGAGGATGTGTTTATTTAGTGTGGAGCTCAGTATGTGGTCAGCTCTGGTTATGTGGCTGAGCCCCTACCAGCACAGCAGATAAATCAGCCTCAACAGCCAGAATTGAGGAACTCTGTTTTTCTTCCTCATACTCAGCAGCTGTGTCCTACCAGCAGCCTCAATCTGAGGCTTTATTTGCAAAAAAAAAGTGCTTCTGGAGCCATCCTAACTCCTGTGATGCCTCAATAATGTGGTCTGTGATCTTCCCTTGGGCATCATCAGTAATGGGTCCCCAAGTGTCACCTTTGCCTCTTCCTTGTGGAAGTACAAACCAGATGTCTCAAAAGATCCCCAAGGTCCAGCCTGTACTTTCAGAGCAGGCTGATGATTCTGATCCCTTTCATTGGAGCTGCTTTTGATCTGGAGAGTTGTGTCACCCTTGATGCATGTTGATATTTCAGGTAAATACCAATCTTGCACTTGTTGGGCAAGAGGAACTGAGCACAGGAGTGCAGGTGACACTCTGGAAGAGAGATTGGCATGAGCAGCTTCCCAGCAGATGGACTGGCAGGCCATTTACAGCTCCAAATTAAACAGGAATTGCTTTCAAAGCCATCTCATGATCATGTGGTCGCTGATAAGCCTGGTTGTGCATCCAGCCTACATCCAGGATAGCCCGGGGCCTGTTTCTAAAAGCAAGTTTGAGGCATGACATCACTCAGGAAGTCACTGTGGAGGGTTTAGGGAGCCAAGTGCTCTCCTCTGATCTCAGAAAAAAAGTGGATGGGTGGTTTGCACATGCTGGGTGGGAAACCAGGCTTCAGCAGAGCGTTCCAAGTGCCTTCCCCAGCTGCTGAGAAATGAAGGCCAGGCCATGCCTAACCAAAACCACTTGGGCTGGTTGGGATCCTGCTGGTTTGTGCTCACTAGGGACACTTTTATGTGCAGGGCTGTCTGAGCAGGTGTTGGTCTGGAAGCAGCTGGCTGGGCTAGGTGAGGGGATTGACCCCAAAATACCAAAATCCTGCATCTGTTGCCATCTGAATGTATCCATCCTGAAGTGTCCCTGTCATTTTATCTTTTGGGTTTTTCAAAACCATGTGGGAATTTCTAGGATTTTCCAGAGAGATTGGCTAGGACTAATGGTGTTGTACATCCCAAAAGTGGCTGTTTAGTTTTAGTGGTTCCCATCAACTGATTTCTTTTCCCACCTGCAAGCAGGAGGGTTTTGGTGATGGTACCTGAGATGTAAAGAGAAGAAAGGTGAACAGGAGGGATCACTTGGATATTCCAGCTCCTCACTAACCATCTGTGAGTGAAATGCTTCAGAAAGCAGGTCTTGGAGCACTTAGCCAGGGGTTTTGCTTTGCTGTGATTGATCCCTCCTTATAATAGTGGTCCATGTCAGAATGCTGATTTAATAGGATCAGGAAGGAATTTGGGAAGTGCTTAGATGAGGCAGCGAGGTGACGTTGCTCTGAGGATCTGGCTCCAGGCTTTGAGCTGGCTGAACACACAGCTTTACTTCCTTTAATTTTTAATTTCCATGTGGCACTTGAGATTTGCCTTTCATCCCAATCAGGACTTTAAGGCAAAGGGCTGCCTTGTTGTCAGCGCTCAGAAGTGGCCGGCACCCGAGGCCGCGTTTAAACCACCGTGTCCCTCAGCATCCTCATGACCTGCTGCAGCCTGGAGTCTCCTCCTGCTCCTTTTCCTCCTGTGTGAGATAACTTGGATTGCTTTTATCTCATATAATGATTTCTGCAAGGCTGATAAAACATTTAGAATTTAAAACCCCAACAAACCACAAAAAACCCGCGAAGCCAAAAGTGTTTTGGTGAGATGCTGCCCATGAGAGGCTTCATGTCCCCCAGACACCACTTGAAGGCTCCTCACTTCAGGAAATTGCTTGTCCTGATGTGTAGTTTGGTCAAGTATCAGTTTCCATCCCTCCAAGAGAGGATTTTGGTTCCTCTCCTTGTTTCCTTTAGCCCTTCCAAAGCCAGGTGAGCATTTCTGGAGACCGCAGCAGTTATGCTCTGTGGCAGAAGGGACCAAATTGAGTGACTGATTTGTAATTAGGTCCCAGAGAATGATTCTGGGTCAACCCATCATCCAGCTGGGGCTGACATCCATCTTTGTGGCAAATAATGAGTTTATTGCAAATTAGATTTGCTTTTTCTTTTCCCAATGGAATGATTGTGCGAATTTGAGGAGCCAGAGTCAGCACCTGATGTCATGGCCTTGTATCCTTCAGGCCACCAAAGGTATCTAGAGGTAACCAAAGGTATCTAGAGGTATCTGCAGACTCAAGGCTTGTGTCTGGGAGAGCTGGAAGCTGGTTTTGTCCTGCTGTTAATTTGTTCCTTTTGTGAATATTTGATCTTTGAGAGCTGCTTTAGTAGATGATGGCTCCGTGTGCTGTCTGGCACCAGGGACTCATCCCATGGGAGAGAACGAACAATGGAAAGAAAAAAGCAGCAGCTCGTGGGTTGTTTTATGATCTGTTTTTATCATGGAACTGTGTTTTTTATCTCTTCCTAACGGTGTCTGGTGTTGCAGGGATGCCTATGGAGTTGGCTGGAATGGCAGGATGGGGATGAGGCACAACAGGCTCACCAGCCCTGGCACCTTCCTGGACAAAGATGGGATATTTGTCAACACCACCAACAGCAAACTGCTGGAGAGGGCCCACGGCATCCTCATGTCAGTACCCAGGAGGGGATCTGGGCTTTATTCCTGGCACAATGAGCAGCAAGGGTGGTTAGGAGAATGTAAATAGCCAGGATATGAAACTCTCAGCATGCCAAGCAGACTTGGAGCTGTCTCCCAGCTGGGTCAGAGCAATCCCACTACATTTGACATGTCTGATTTAATTTGTCTCATTCATTCAGAATGACAGACAAAGGGAAGAAAGAGAAGGAACAAACCTTCTGGTCACACCAGTCTGGAGATACAGCAGCCATGTAGTGCAGTCACACTTCTAACATCTTATCAGAGTTTCCATTATAATTATCTGGGCAGGTGATTCACACTGCAGCCTCCTCAAAGGTTCAGGGAGCATCCCAGGGTGGCTGGAATGAACATGGGGTTTGGAAAGCAGGAGGCTGGTCAATCATTTTGTGACCTGGCATCTTCACTCTTCCCAAATTCCCAGCATGCCATCATTTCCAGTGTAACCATTCCCATTATTGGATAGACCCCTCTCAGTCTGCAGTGTGCAGGGCAGCCCCATTTCAGTGCTGGCACTGGCAGCAGCTGCTCAGGGGGATGTGGAGGGCTGGTTTCATCAATTCCTCCATTCCACAATTGCACTAGGGATTAACCTGAGCCATTTATTATCTCCTCAGGCGAAATAAGAACTTCAAAGCCAAACCCAGTCTCCCAAAGGTGAGTGAGAAGCAGCATTTTCCCCTTGTGTTTTGTGGGTTAAGGCTGTAGCACAGTCATGTGGTGCTGTTGGATATGAAGAAGACCATTGTGTCTACACCCAGACTTTGGTCAGTTCAGCTCTGTTCAGGGCTCTTTAATTCGTATAAACCCAGAGGATTTCAGCCCTGATTTCTGCTGGGAGAGAGATATGAGCACTTACATCCTCCTTGGAGCTGCTCTGTCTCATTTTCCCTCCTTCTGAGAAGGAGTATGTACATGCTAGTGAAATTTAATAACTGAATCTCTAAACTAAAATGAGCAAGTAAGTGATGCAGGAGAGCTGGTACCTGATAGACAACAACCATGTTACTTTCCCTCTGTCTTGGCTACATGTATTATATTTTAAGAGATGCCAGGACATCTGTTATGCCTAGAAGAATAATGCTTTTTGTGGTCCTCACTGATGCTGCATCCATGGTCAGGAGCAGAGCACCAAAAGAGGAACAAACATTGTTTTTACTCCTCTCCATGTCTGTCTTGCACCTGGAGAGGCACTGATGCAATTAATATCAATGAGCTGCTCATTAACAGTGAGGAGAATCATAGGATGGTTTATGTTGGGAAGGAATTTAAAGGTTTTCCAGTTCTACCCCCTGCCATGGGCAGGAACACCTTCCACTAGACCAGGGTGCTCCAAGCCCTGTCCAACCTGGCCTGGGACACTTCCAGGGATGGGACAGCCACAGCTGCTCTGGGCACCCTGTGCCAGGACCTCCCCATCCTCTCAGGGAAGCCATCCCCAGTGTTCCCTGTTGAGATTACTTCACCTAAGAAAGCTCTATGAGGGTAAAGGAGGGATATAGCAGATGGTGTGATGGTAATATCTGGATTTTCTATGGATTCTCTCTTTTTCCACAGCACTTGCTGGACGTGAAGTCCCTCAAGCACCTCACCAACCTGACGCTGCACGACCGCATCACCAAATCTCTGCTCCACCTCCACAAGAAGAAAAAACCACCCAGCATCAGTGCCCAGTTCCAGGTGAGCCCTTTGCTTTGATGGAGAGAGGGGAATCACCTGCTCCAGGCACACTCCTGCCCCATCCCTGCAGCATTCAGGCCATGGATCCCCCTGAGGGCTTGAGGGAACTGGGAGACATGGCAGGGATTTAAAAATAGAGAGAAATAAGAGTGAGGATGGGTATCATGGGGATGATGTGGTGGAGCAAGTTGGAACATGAGGATGAGATGTTGGTGCATCCCTGTCATCTGGTACATCATATTGTGGTGCTTTCTCCCCCAAATCCAGAAACCACCAAATCCCCAAATCACAGTTTTTGCAGTCTTTTTACTCTCATCCAGCATAATCTGTTCTGAGACAGAATGGGGATTTTAATAGGGGCAGAAAAGTCAGAATCATGCTGCATTATCTCCTGGTGAGCAAGGGAGTTCAGAGGAGGGATCAATCTTGTGTTGTCAGTCAGCAATCCCTAGGGTTGGTGCAGGGAAAATAATCCTCCAAGGACTTGGCAGTGCTGGGCTCACAGTTGGACTGAATGATCTTAAAGGTCTTTTCCAACCTGAATGTGGTTGTTCTATATGTGCAGCACGGCTTGGAAACTGCTACAAGACATGTGCACAAGCAGGTGGTAATAATAGAAAGCAGCTTTTCACTTAAAATCTGGATTCTAGGCCTGTCTGGCTTGGTTTTGACTTGTAATTTTGACTGCTTTGGGGCTTTTCTGGAGATGTGGTTTATATTTAGAAAATCACCATGTGTAGGTGTGGGTAAGATTAAATAAATAAAAATACATGCACACACATGTGTATAGATAATTTGCAGAATGCACATTTGTAAATTTATGTATTTAGACTTGTCTAATCTAATGGTATTCTGGTCAAAATTCACTCCTGCAGAGTTTAATTCATAGCCATGGAGGGGTTGAAACAGGGATGTCTAGGAGTGAAAAGCCTTCCCAAAACCCATTTTGGCTCCCAACAAAACTCTGAAAAGCCCTAGGGGGCGAAAATTGATTTTTTTTTTTTTTTTAATATTTTCACAGCATATTCAAATCATAGATCCCTAATCTCAGTGAGCACTTGTTAAAGAGAACAATTTTAAGGGACAAAGCAGCAGCATTGCTTTTTTAATCAAGAGCAATCTAATAAAATTGCAGTGCATGGAATTGGGTCACAGGCAGGAAACACAAATGTTTCCTAATGTGGTTTTTTTTCAGAGGAACGCTGCTTTGTGGCTAATACCTCAACCCCAGGCTTGCATCTGCTCCATCTCCTGTGGATTTCCACTATCCCTAGACTTAGGGTAATCTGTAGGGGAAATAGCTGCCTCAGAGTGTGCTCCAGGAGCAGGGATGGAAAACTAAACCAGCCATACCTAAAACTGTAGAGTTCCCCTTTAACCCACATGCAGGTGGTGCCCTGGAGACAGGGATGGAGGGGTTGAGTACAGTACAGGTGCTGAAGGAGGGGGTGGCTGCAAAGTTTTGCTGGCAGAGGGACAAAGGAGATGGGTCCAGGGTTAATCCAGTGACCTCACGTGTCCTTTGTGGATTCCTGACCAGCAGATGGCAGAGGGTGCCTGGACCATCTGCCTCACTCAGGATGGCATGAGGGAATGGAAATGTCCCCTCCTATGGGTCCTGCACATCCCATTCCCACCATTCCCAGCACTGGGAGCACTCTGCTTGCTGGGCTTTCAACAAAGGGGTTGTGTCCCTTGTGTCCCTCTCCCTCTCACTACCCTGTGTGTGCACAGTGGGTTGCTGCAGCATTGCTGCTGATTGAAAGCCCCCAATAGGCTTCTTTTGTGTAAAAATTAGTAATTTCAGATTTTAAGAAAACCAGGAGCATGCCAGCAGAGGCCTGCCACGTCATGGCATTCCTGCTGCTCCCTGGGACAGGAGCAGGGAGATTTGCATGAAGTTAATGTACATAACACAGCTGCATCACATGTGCGTGGGATCCATCCCTTGTCTCTTCCAAAATCCTGGATGTGAATGAACATCCAGGATTTTCATGTTTTTCTTAACATGAAAGGCTTCCCATAAAGATGTCTTTGAAATGATCAGAAGGAAAAAAAAGGCTTCCTGTGAGCTGATCTGTGGGCAAAATGCTTCTTTGTAATACCACAGCAGTTTATTAACTCCTGTATTCCAGAATTTATAACTCTGCTTATAGTAAATGGGACAGAATCTCTCTCTTTAGCACTTTACCAATGCCATGTTTGTAATGAGCTCAGCAATTAGAGAGACCCAAAGTATTTACAGGACACAGCAAAAAAATGTGGCTGAGGAGCCTGGCCAGCACCAATGGACTCAGCACACTCTGGTTTTCAGCCTGATTTTATTCCAAGAGCTTGTGATTCATCCCAAAAAGCCAAAGGTTTGCAAGGGGAAGGGATAACTCAGCATGACATCCCACTCTACAGCAGCTGGCTGTAGAGTGATGCCAATGTAAATTCATTTTTATGGGAGAGACTTTTAATGGTGATGAATAAATAAGGGGAAATAGAAAAGTGGAACCAGGAAACCCCTCTATTCTCAGTGATCCTTCAGTCAGGAGCATGCCAGCATTGAAGCTCTTCTCTAGAAACAAACTGTGAAGTGTTCAGGGTTGCAGGCTTCAAAAATATTTGTGAATTCCCAATTTTCCCTTGGCAAAACTTTCATTAAAAACAATTCATTTTTAGGCCAACAGTAAAGTTTTGACAATTAAAAATCAGGAGTAAATCCTGCCTGGAGTCACTTTTGATGAAGGAAAATTTGATTTGTGTTTAAGACACATCAGTGGTTGTTTTGTGCCAGGTGTAAATTCTTGTCTTGGAGCTCCCATTCATGGCTGGAAGAGGCTTGTGGTGTGGAGTGGGATGGGAATTTGGGCTCCAGGGAAGCCAGAGATCTAAAAATCCTGCCCAGCATTATATTTGATTTCTTTATTGAGGGCAAAGACAAAATCAGTCAAGTTGCTTGTGATAAAACACTCATTTGGGAGAACAATTTCCCATGTGCCTCATTTATTCATAATTAATTCCAATTTGTGTTGGTTTATAATTTAAGCATTTGGATTTTCATTACCCACTGTGGTCTCCTCTCCCTTCCCTGTGTCTCCTCTGCTGCAGGCATCCCTCAACAAACTGATGGAGACCCTTGGCCAAGCAGAGCCCTATTTTGTCAAGTGCATCCGATCCAACGCTGAAAAGGTAAATGCCATCCTGAGAAAGCAAGATCCTGCTAGAAATCAGCTTGGGAATCTTTTTTCCATTTTTACAGGGAGTTAGATAGGAAACAAAGCTTCAAATTGAGCTGAGTTTAATCAATTTGGGCGAGGGGAAGCATGGATTTATCACTTGGGTGTCACTTGATAAACTGCACTGGCTCTTCTTATATTTGTAGAAACACATATATGCAAATATAGTATTTTAATTTATATGAAAATACAAATATATAAATTTTATATAAATATAGTATTTTAATTTATATGAAAAATATATTGGTTTTAATAAATTTATTTGACTCCTTTGAAGTTTCTGACCAGCCATAAGAGAGATTTATAGAACCATGAATTCACTTGTGCTGGGTCTGAGCCCTGAAGCTTCCTTAAAATAAAGTTTCCATAAGTAAAAGCAGATACTTTTAGAATAAACTACATTGATCACACTGACTCATATTTCTTGAATTTGACTTTACATAATTGTATTATGGACCGAGGACACCCTCAGTTCAAAATGTAGGGATGCTTTGTAGATTAATCCTTCAGAGTTTTATCCAGGCATTTCAAGCTGAAGCTTTTTGCATTGGAGATTATTTACTTGCTCAAAACATCACCCATTAACTGTGCCCTTTGGGGGGTCTTTTTCAATTGAAATGCAAAAAAATCTTTTTTTTTTATGGCTTTATTTCTCTAGTTAACTGTTTGAAAGTCTCAGAAGCAAACAGGATTGAACCCCAGTGGGATTAGTTCAGTTCCTGGGGACCCACATTCCCTCCCTCCTGTAACATTGCTGACAATGTGTGTGTCATGCACATGTGCTACATCTGCTGAACCCTTCACCCATCCATGCACTTAAAAGCTTCAGTGAAAGGAAATATCTGCTCATCCTTGCTCTGGTTTTCCCCTTGCAGCTGCCCCTGAGGTTCAACGACAGCCTGGTGCTGCGGCAGCTGCGCTACACGGGGATGCTGGAGACCGTGCGCATCCGCCAGTCAGGATACAGCTGCAAGTACTCCTTCCAGGTTGGGTACAAAGTGCTTTGTCTTCCACCTCCTTCAGCATCATTAGCAGAGTTGTCTGACTGTTGCTGGTTCATTTTTTATCAGGGTAATTAATTTCTAGTTGTTGGAAGGCAGTGGATGTAACAGGCGGTTCTCTGCCTATGAGCCAATCTAGTCCTCAGGGAGGGGTGTGAGCCCCCTGCACTGTGATTTTTGAGCAAAACCAGTATGTTTTTGCAACATGGACTCCCTTTTGGAAAAAACTGTCTGATTTGCATGTTCTCTTCTGCATCTGGAATTACTGGGAGCAGTGTTAGCCCTGTTGTGTTGGCTGTGTCCCATCAGGAGGATGATATGCATCCTCTGAACTGCTGGAGTTAGCCAGCTTTTCCTGTTTTCTTCTTTTCCATGTGTTTGCCAGGTTTTGTGTACATGTCGGCCCTTTCATGCTTTGCTGGTGCTGATTGGTTTCCTGCTTGTGGCTGCTTTGGGGCAGACATCATGTTCTGCACAGCAGCTGTTTAGAAAAAGAAAAATGCTCAGCATTTTTTTGCCCAGAGCAGGTTTCCCAACCTTGCTTGGGAGGATCTGTCCTCTTGTACCTCCTTCACTCTTTGAATCCTCCCAGCAGTAACGGCTGGAGCATCTCAGGGATGTTTTGCAGATGTTGGTATCTGCCTTCCATAGTGGCTCTTGCTGGGGATTTGGAGCATTTTTTTGCTGGGGTTTGACCCTGTGGCTTCTGCAGAACCTCTCCTCCCACGCTGAAAAATGTTTGAACCTTGCTGGGTCCCTGCTTTGATGTCTTTCCCATCAAACCACAAATGTTGGATGAATCTTGGTGTTCCTCAGTGCATAAAATGTTATCTGTCCTTGTGCTCACTCCAGAGGTCCCGTTTCATGTGGCCAGTGGAGCTAATCTGTTATTTATGGGAGAAAGTAGCTGCAGGACCCAGCTAACCAAATCTTGGTGTTGCTTTTTTCTTTTCCTTCTCAGGATTTTGTGAACCATTTCCATGTCCTTTTGCCACAAGGGATCAGCCCATCTAAGCACAATATCCATGATTTCTTCCGGAAGATAAAACTCGATCCAGACAATTACCAAGTTGGAAGAACAATGGTAAATGTTCATCCTCAGCTCAGCCTTTAAGACACAGAAATAACACTTGCCTGTATTTCTGTCTGATAAATTAATATCTGTATATGGTTTTAATTAATGAAACTATTTTTCTTCTTACCAAAAATCAGTGATTTAAATGAAACTTTTAATATTGTTAACATAAAAGAGTAAGGAATAATATTGTTTTGCTATTGATTATAATGAGGCAGCCTCAAAAAACTCGTGTCCTCCAAAATCTCTGTGTGTGTTTAGACCTTAGCTTGATATGATGGTCCTCATTTTGCCTCCCCTGGTGGGAAAGCTCTGTAATTCAGAGCTTAGAGTCACAGGCTGTTGTGAAACTGCTGAAACCTGTTAGAGGTGCCTTCACAAAAAATCAGCTCCTCAACTTTCCTGGGAGCAGAAACCAGGAGGATTTGACTCGTGGTCCGGGAAGCTTTCCATGCTAGTGTTTTTGGGTTGTTTTGGCCAGGTTTTCATGAAGGAACGGGAGCGGCAGGTCCTGCAGGACCTGCTGCACCAGGAGGTGCTGAGGAGGATCACGCTGCTGCAGCGCTGGTTCCGCAGCCTGCTCTGCCGGAGGCAGTTCCTGAGCCTGCGGCACGCAGCCATCAGCATACAGGTGGGTGCTGCTGTGGATTCCCGTGCAAATTGCCATCCCCAAATCCTACAGACAGAGCCCGTGGGCAAAATCAGCTCTCCTGTCCAAGGAGGGAGCTTGCAAGCAGGATTGACTCCTTCTGCCATAATAAGTTGGGATTGACTCCTTCTACCATAATAAATTGGGAATGGGGGGAAGCTGGAGAGGTTGCATGAAGGCAGGTGCTGTCCTCGCATCTAAGTGGAGAGGTTGCATGAAGCTGGAGAGGTTGCATGAAGGCATGTGCTGTGGGAGGACAGCTCATTTGAAGAGCAAGTGAGAGCTGTAAAACAACATAAATCACTGATGGAGAATAATTGGGTGAATCACATGGACCCACTGGATACTTTGCTGTACTTCACACAGCACCTGTTACAAGGAATCCCCTGCTGTGTTTGCAGAGATTTTGGCGGAGCTACCAGAGCCGAAAGGAAGGCAAACCATCCCCAGACCCTGTGGTTCTCAGCAAAGCCGCTGTCATCCTTCAGAGCCACTGGCGCGGCTTCGTGGAGCGGCGCAGGTTCCTGCAGATGCAGTTTGCAGCCCACCTCATCCAGAGCTGCTGGCGGGAGCACGCCAGGCGCCGGCACGCCGCGGCCACCAGCATCCAGGCGGCCTGGAGGGGACACCACACCCGGCAGGCGTACGCTGCCCGCAGGAGCGGGGCCCTGTGCCTGCAGGCGGCGTGCCGCGGGTACCTGGCACGGCAGAGGTAACACCCTCGGGTAAAGAGGAACGTGCTTTTGGTGATGCTCACACTGGATGGTGCGAATCAGGGCACTGCAGTGACTTACACAGGGCAGTGTCCCCTCGTGTATCCGTGACCCTCTCCTGACCTGCCCTGCTCCTTTGTTTGCCCACGCTTTCTAGCAATTTAGCTGCATGTCCTGCTCTTGGAATAAGCAGAGCCTATTTCAGGTTGGAGCACGTAGGCAGTGCAAAGCCAAGGCCGTAAATACTCACAAGGTTTTTTTTTTTTTCCTCTTGGCAGCAGCACCAGTTTAAGTAGCCTATTTTTAACTCAGATTGCCTCACCAATCTGGTTGCTGCGCTGGCTCACAAGGACAAGGATACCAGAGCCAGCCGCTGTGGAGGGCACAGGCTGTCCAGCCATGCCTCAGCTCGCTGGCCAGGGGGCTGGTCACAATTCACTCCCCAGAGGTGCTGCCTGCAAGGTGTGGAGCACCTTAACATCCCTTGGAACATTTGGGAGCTGCAGGGAGCTCTTGGTGCCAGGCACAAGTCCCTGCTAAGTTGTTCCAGATGCAGTCCGGGCAGGATGGCGAAGATGGAGAAGCCAAGGGGGTGTGATGGGTTAAGCTTTTCTGGCTCTGACAGCTTATGAAGGAGCTAGACCAGGGATGGAGGCTGGACCTGCTGCCATCGGCACCAGGGGAGCTTTCAGGTGCGTTGGGGCAGCCCTTCAGTAGCAGAGATGGCAGAGGAGGAGGAGGAGATTTAAAACTGACTGTTCCTTGCCTTGTCTTGCACCAGATGTGCAAGAAGGGTTCTTGAGATGCTGGTGGTGGTGAGGTGATGGTGGTGGTGGTGATAATACACCACTGATGCAGTGCATTGAAGGGTCCTGAGTGGATGCAGGGCTGAATATCCTTGTTTTCTGTTTTTTCCAGGTTTAGAGCTTTGAAAGAGCACCAGTTAAAAGAGATGCAGCTGGAGAATGGCCTGGCAGGTAGAGAAGAGGATGGACTGGAAGCAGATGGTTTGGAAATCAAAGGCTCTGACCCATCTAAGTGGGAGGACAGCTCATTTGAAGAGCGAGTGAGAGCTGTGGAACAACGTAAATCACTGATGGAGAATAATCGGGTGAATCACATGGACCCACTGGATACTTCCCTGTACAAAAGGCATGAGAGAGCCAGCAGCCAGAGCGGGATGGACACCGAGGAGGAGATCATCGTGAGAGAGAGGCCCAAGTCACTGGAGGATCTCAACCAGAAGAAAGTGGTTCGTGCCAAGAGGGAGAGCCGGAGGATGCGGGAGCTGGAGCAGGCCAAGTTCAGCCTGGAGCTGCTCAAGGTGCGCTCCACGGGCGGGCTGTCCCCCTCGGAGGAGCAGCGCTGGTCCACGGAGCTGCTGCCCGAGGCACTGCATTCCCCTCAGGGAACCCCCGAGAGCGAGAGCTCCCAGGGGAGCTTCGAGTTGTTGAGCAGTGAAGATACCTCAAGTAGTAAACTCGTCTCCTTAGTCTTAGATGAGCATGATACTCAGTCATTTCCCATGGAGTCCCTGCCCAGCAGTCCCCAGGCTCAGCTGCAGGAGAAGCCTTTCTGTTCAGGGGATGGGAACCATGATTTGCCCAGCTGCAGAGAGACTCCAGCAGACACGGTGCTGCCTGATAGCCTCACCAGGAAGGAGCGTGGGGTTGGTGACCCCCAGAATGTTACCAAGGCTCACCCAAGAGAAACACTCCTTTCCAGCAACCTCCCCACTTTCTATGTTCCACCACAAGACAATGCAAAGGTGAAGATGGTGGAGAATAACCTGAGGAATAAAGCAGGGGAAAGAGAGGAAAGGACAGTTATGCTCTCCGAGGTCAGGAAGGACTCTGAGCCAGACCAGGGTAAATCCTTGGAAGAAGAAGAGGAAAAGGATAAATCCTCTACCAAGAGAGAGGAACGTGGGACAGCGACAGCAGCGCGGGCACTTTCTCCAGGTTCTGTCATTAAGAGACTGGAAAAGCTCAATGTGGAGAAGGAGGAACGGCAAAAGCAGCTTCAGCTGCAGAATGAGAGGGAGATGATGGAGCAGATTCGTCAGCAGAAGGAAATTCTGGAGAAACAGCGCAAAGCCTTCGAGCAGCAAGGGAGGGTAGAGGCTTTGCAGAGGACAGAGCAGAGCAGAGTGAAGGACCCTTCCCTCAAACCAGCCAAAAAACCAGACAGCCGGCCTCAGTCAGTGCTCATCCTGCACCCCCAGAGCAGAGGGGAGCACAGCCCCACCCCAGGCGTCGCTCCAGCACCAGCAGTGGACATCAAGGGTCTCACTGTTGGCACCAGGGGAAGCTCTCCAGCCCACAGTGTCCCCAAAGACCGGCCTGTCAGCATGTTTGTGGAGAGAAGAGAAGGTCTGGAGCCCCGCTGCCATTCCAAGCCAGCTCTGGACCCCAAGGACCACCCAGGCAGCCATTTCTCAAGGACTGAGCGCCTCCGGCAACCTCGGATGCCCAACCAGGCCACTGAGGAGGCGAGGGCAAGCTCCATGTTCTTCACACCAAAGGACAATCCCTTTGGCCTCCAGTGAGTAAAAAGATGGTGGGGTTTCTCCCGTGCTTTCTCCACAGGCTTTCTCTGCAGGCTGTCTCCATAGGCTTTCTCCATGGGCTCTTTTTCTGCTAGGGACCTTTTTGTACAAGGGGTCCAGAATGCTGTTTCTGGAGTCTGCACAAACCTCATAGTTAAACAAAGGGTTCTTGATCTTCTAGCAACGAGGAGGTCAGAGGGAAAGGAAAAAGACCTGGAATATGATTTCTCAGGCTCTTAAAACATTATATAATCATGGGCATGAGCAGGTGAAGAGAGTCAATAAGCAGGCTCACTACTGTTATTATTTACCCTACATGAATGGGGATAGGAGTTTATTTCTCAAGGTGAAACATGATGAATACATTCTTAGGATTTTTGGGTAGTTGGAATAGAAATTACTTGATAAGGCAGAAGATTCCAGGATTTTCCTTGTTTTCCATATAATTAATCCAGCAAAGCCATGTGGACACTGACCATTGCAGATGAAGAAACATCAGCTCTCCAGAGAGTGTGGGAATGAATGCTCTTTGGAGACTGTGTCATTCACATATGTAATTAACTACACCTGTAATGGACTTAGCAGTTGCTCAGCTCCATTGCTTTGCTTAACCTTGGGCTGCTCCAGGGCCTGGAGATGGCAGCAAGATCCTGGGACAACATTTGCTCCCACTCTGTTGTGTTGTTTAAGGTGCCTTGCCTAATTTTGGGGTGGTTTTGGCCATGTAGCTCAAAAAGGATATAAATCACTCTCCTCCTAAGTCCTGCTGCACCCTTTCCAAGGCAAAAGCTCCCAGTGAGTGAATGTTGTTAACTCAAGGTACCTCCAAGTGTAGTATTCTTGTGGTTTCTGTGCAGTTGTGACAGGAGAGGATTCCTGTTGAAAATTTCTTTTCCTGGTTCATGTGCAACATGAACAAGCAACAGGAAGAAAAAGACATTAAGAATTGCTGTATTTTAAGTTTTGCTCTGCAGCAGAATAGTCACATTTGAGAATCCCAAAGTACAAAGATACAATCCATAACCACCTTGCTGTATAAAGCTGGCAGCCAGAATGTTTTTTCTTCTTGTCTTTTGGTTTTAAGTTCAGTCCTGAAGAATTCCAATTTTGAAACCCCATGACCTCAGACTTGCAATTTAGTCTTGACTGCTTAGACTCCCAGGATCTGGGCTAGCACAGTAGGAAGGATTTTGGGAGAGGATGAAAGATCTCTGTTCTCTTGTGTTTCAGCAGAGAGGCAAATCATCAGTGCCTTTCCAAGGGTGAAACAGCACGGAAGCCATTTAAGATGCCAGGGTCTGGCAGAGGAGAGGTGAGTTGTGACTTGTTTATTTTCTCTTTCCATTGAAAAGGGCAAAAAATAACTTGGTTGGCCAGTTTTCCCTCAAAAGCTTCAAAGAAGTGAACTCTGAAGCACAAGGGCCGCCAGACACGGGAAGGAGGATATGGCAGCACAGTAACCTCCACACCTTCTCTTAAAATAAAAAGCCTTGTAGGAATAATTTGTAGCAGCTCTGGATAAAAGGATCCCGTGATCCTGATGGCAAACACTGTCCAACGCCGTCTTGTCTTGGTTTGGTTTAATGTCTCCGTTTCAGTGACACCCATGATTGTCCATTTTCACCGTCCTGTCTTAGTTTTTGTTCTTCCTGGTCCTTTGCTGTTTTCACTAGACATAATACTGCATCCCCTCCATGGGGTGCAGTGGCACTCAGAGATGTCTTGAGGCTACACGGGTAGAGTCTCCTTTTTACTTTAAAACCCTTCTTTTCGTTTTGTTTTGTTTTGTTTTATCCTTTGGTCAAGCAGGTGCCCAGACCGAGCCATAAAAAGAAAGCCCGCATGGCGCGGACGCGCTCCGATTTCTTGACTAGAGGTACTTTTGCTGATGGGGAGGGGGATACGGAGGAAGAGGATTACGATGGCAGTTTTGAGTTCCTTCTCTCCTCTGAGCACCCTCCTCACGCCGAGGCGGTGCCCGCAGCAGCCCGCCTGGGGCAGGCCTGTTACAGTGACTCCGAAATGGTAATTGTGTCCAATGTGGTGGGGGAGCCTTTCTTTGCTAACCTTAGCTGCACTGATCCCTCTACTGCTTCTTTTCCCACTCCCAAGGATGCTGTAGATGGGTACATTTGGCAAACACAGCAGGAAATCATAGATTCGCAGAATCACGGAATGGTTTGGATTGGAAGAGACTAAATCTCAATTCCAACCCCCTTCCACTAGGCCAGGGTGCTCAGCGCTCCATCCAAGCTCTGTTTCTTGCTCCTGGGTTGATTAGATATCCACCACACTTCCCATAGTTTTCCTGGAGCATTACAACTTGTATTGCACAATTACCTGCTTTGGGGGCTTTAACCTCATCCTCCCCTTGGAAGTTTTTGATCTAAAAATGGCCTATACACATCTGTAAAAAAAGAAAGTAAATATTGTTCAAAAAGCAACAGACAACAAAATTATGTAAATCCTGTGGCCTCTTTTACTTTTGATTTTTTATGCTTAGCCACAATATCCAATGGTTACTTGGTCCTCAGTTATCAGAGTGATGCTGGCAGACAGCAGCTCAGAAAAAGCAAAACCATGGAAATTGGGCAATGAAAGCATAACGAGAGTGAAATAGTGGGTTATGAAACAAAGACAACCAAGCAAAGTGTTTTTTCCAAGCACAGTGACAAGTATCCCTTAGCAGGTCTGACATGAGCCAGTGCAGTGGAGCTTTTCCATCTCAGACTTAATCTCCCACCCACATAAGCTGCTTTTGGAAAATCACAAACTGAGAGGTTCCAGGAGTGGAAGAGGCCGACAGATTCCAACCCGCTCATAATTTCTTTCCTGAGGTAGTGGAGATGTCCCCATAGGAGTGTGGATTAACACCAGGAATCCTGTCCTGCTGTGAGAGTTTGGGTGGAGTGCTGGCTAGGGCTGCCATGTTCCTCTCCTCCAGCTGCAGTGCAGGAAGTGGAGCTGAGTATAAAACCAAAGAAAAGCATGAAACCAAAAGACAGAGATTTATTTTGTGCCACAGCATTGATGCGTGTCCAGCAAACATCCCGTGCCATCCTAAAAGCTGCTTTTCCAAGAAAAGCAGGTGGCTAAGGAGGGCTTTTCATGACTTTTCTTTTAGCAGCTCTTATTATAAAGGATAAATTTTCCCAGGATAATTTCCTCACTGGAAGAGGGCAGAGATTTACAAATTCTATAAATATTGTAAGCCTGCTCTTGATAAATTTGCTGGAGGGTTGAGGCTGGAATACTGAAAACCTGATTGAAAGGCACTTCTCTATGGGCTGAGCTAACCTAGCTGCACCTTTATGCAAGTCCCTGCTTGTAGATTGGGAAAGGGAGGATTTTATGCAGTAAAATGTACTTTTTTACATAGAATGATAGGAACATTTAGGTTGGAAAAGGTCTCTAAGATTGTTGAGTCCAACCAGAAACCCAGCACTGCATTGTTTACCACCAAACCATGGCCCCCCATGCCATACCTGGGGTGCCTTGCTGTGCTCCTGAAGGCTGTACAATGCACAAAGGGAACTGTAGCTGCAAGAATTATTCCCTCTGGGGTGTGAAAAGTGCTGGTGCTTGGCAGGCTCCATCTTTGGGAGCATCCTGGGTCACTGTACTCCTTGGAAGTGCTCCTTGGGACTCTGCTCACCTGGTTAACAGCTCTCACTGCATGCGAGTAGCAGTAGGTGCCACCTCTCTCCTGTCTCTGCTGTGTCCCCCCTCTCCTCTGCTCTCCAGCCCTGGTTCTAACTGGTGGTCAGGACTTTCCCCCTGGTGTGCTAAGTTCTGCTTTCTAGGCCAACACTGCCCCTGGTGTTGTGTGCTCTGCACTACCCTCTGTCTGTGTGTCCTGACAATGTGTCCAGTGTTTCCATCTGTATTTTGTATTGCAGGTTTGGGACCAGCCCTTTGGCTTAGGGCTTTGTTGGGTCAGGATCATCACAAGTAGCAAAATTTAGGGACTGTTTATTGGTATTTATTAGCAGAGCCCAGTTGGGTGTTGCAGATGGCAGAGCAGCCTGTGATAAAGCTGGATGGTGCCTGTTGGGGTGTTTTGGGGTACAAACACAAAGGTACAGAGGGTGATGTCTGTGCAGACACATTGGTTGTGTCTTGTGATAGTCACATGAAGGCGAGCCTGGCAGCCACCATGTGCAGGCTGCTCCCTGTGCCAGTGAATAGCTCCTTCAGACAGCTCCTGCCTCCAGCTATGACTCCCAAAGCAGCCTCTGTCCCTGTCCTGCTGCTGGCTGGATGAAGGAGATCCCGTGCAGCCCCATGGAGCCGAGCATATGATGGGTCACCAGCTGCTCTGCCTGTTTGGCCCATTTTTTTCTCAGCCATCAAGTCACTGATTGTGTAGCCCAGCTGGTGAGTAGAAGCCCACTGGAATCCAGTGCTCCTGACCCACATCCAGGGTATTCCAGAGCATCAAACACCCACAGCATCTGCAGCTGAAGCTGAAACCCATGGGGCAGCAGTACATGAGGTGGCTGCTGCAGGTACAGTTGACTCCAAGGTTCTTTAAGGGCTTCCTGACAAGACCAAGATTGAAGATTTTTGGCTGATGAATAGCCAAGGATCAACCTACCATTCAGTGAGACACAAGTGGGAGGAACAGCTCCTGGCTGTTCTGCCAGCACATGATAACACCATTTTTGTTTGGTGCCTAAGCCTGAAGAGCTTTCCTGGAGCAGCTGCATAAATGGAAGGCCTTGGCTAGAGGAATCACACCAGAAATACCCTCTGGAAATATCCTTAGAGAGTGGGACCTGGATAATGAACCAGCTGTTTTGCTTCACCCTCCACACTAAAGCCATGAATTGACAAACATGACTCCAAGTATCTGCCACCAGCTGATCCCAAGCATTGCTGAAGAGCCAGCAATGACAGAAGATCTCTTGTCCTAAGCCATTCAGATGGAGCTTCAGGAAGTTTTTCCATGCAGCACAGAGTGCTGCTGCCTGCTGGGATAAGTCCCTTGGCCATAGTTACCTTATGGGTGGGTGAAACACAGGTTACTCTGTCAGAGGAAAAATACTTGGTCCCTTCCTCAACCAGGAGACAACTTCAGACTCCCAGTTATTGCCATTTGCCCTCATGATGCTTTGTGGTGTTCCCTAGCAGGGGGTTTTCTGGTGCAGATGCTCATCTTGACATCTGAGAAGGTTTCCCATCCTTTCCCTTCAGAGTTTCCTGGCAGATAACCTCAAACAGAAGGATCTTGTGCCAAAAAAGCCTTTTAGTCTTTATTTACTAAAGCTGGAAACCCAAAAGGTTGAAATTACTCAAGAACAAAACCATACTGGGGGGGCAAATATTTAACAGATCATTTTTAAAGCAAGTAGTAGGTTTGGGCTGGATGGAGATCACTTTTATAGGTTTTGAATTGCTTTTATCCCAGTATCCATGCACAATTTCTGTGTGATCATCACCTAAATGCAAGAATGACAGGAACAAAATCTCTTTCGTGGTTTAGGCAGTCCTGGCTTTCCCAGTGGTGATTTTGCCTTGCATGCTGCCATCTCCTGGCTGGAAGAGATGTTAGTCTGGGGGAGGGAGGGAGGGAATAAAACATGGAAAAAGAGTCAATATGGCAAATGTGACCCCCCTCCCTTGCAGCCTACTTTTTATAGAATTTTATTTAAATATTTTTAATACAAGTAAAATAATTGCTTTAAAACATAGAACAGTCAGTTGAGACATTGAGGTGATAGGAAAGCTACAGGAAACATTTGACCATCATCTCCCAAATCCTTTCATACAACCTGATTCTTCACTTTTCATTATGCTGAAAGTTTCTCCTCCAGGAGTCCAGTTCCCAAATCACAGCTGCAATTGGAAAATAGAACAAAAATTTAGATATTTTTTAAATATGGCAAGTCTGTTTCTGGGCTATTTCATGGGATCCTGTTAGGTTGAGTTACTGCAAATTCATCCCACCCTTAAAAATTACCTGAGGGCATTTTAAATGATGGCAAACCCGGAGATATTTTCTATTAAAGCTGCAAAATTTCTTTGTTAAAGAGTTCCTTTTGGTGTGTCCTTGGCACAAAGACTTTGGGGTTTTTTGTGTAAAGTGCTCAGCAAGAGTTGGAGGAGGAACTTCTGCTGGGACAGATCCAGGTGGATGAAGGTTCCCTTGGAATCACATCATTGTGGCTAACAGGACACTCTGGGTCGAGAGCTGGAATGAAGTCTGGATGAAGATGTGGAAGAGCTGTGCAGGCTGAGCAATAAGGACCTGTGGCTTGGTGCAAACTGATTTTCATCACCAACTGCTCAAGGAGAAAGAAGATTGGGCCTGGTTGGAAAGTTGGAGCAAGGGAAATGCCTCTCTTTCTCAGGAGTCATTAAAATATTTCTCTAGGGGCTCACCAGGACTGTAGGTTTTCAGCTGTCGGCAAATAGAAATAAAGATGTAGGAGGCAAAATATCTGATTTTTGATAGGGAAAAAAAATCATCTGATATTTCAAGAGCTGTCTTATTTTTAAATGCTTCGTGCTTGGAATCGTTACAGACCGTGCAGCGATTCACCTCCGGGGAAGGCCAGGCCAAACTGCACAAAACCATGTCCCAGGGGGAGATTGGGAAACTGGCAGCCTCACAGAAGAGTCTGACTCCAGATGGGAGGTAGGAATCATGGCTGGAGATGGCAGACAAGTCCTTCTCTGTCCCTCTTGCTCTCCAATGCCTTGTTGAGCCACCCAGGCTCCTTTGGAGCTCTACCTGCAGTGGGATGAGTTACCCATCCCACCTTTTCTACATGACCATGGGCAGGCCCAATCAATGTGTGTGTGGCTCACCCCACAATTAAGTGTTGGTGACATGGGCCACACGTCCTGTCCCACACCACCCAATCCCATGCATGCAACTGAAGTTTCTCTCTTTGCTGACGACAAGTAGCCGCATTTCCCTGGTAGAAGTTGCATGGATTTATCTCCTCAGGACTGTCCAGAAGATTGAGGTAGTTTTGGGTAGAAAGACCTTTCCTAGTTAAGGCAGTTCCTGTTTCCATGGCTTATTTCCAGGCCTCAACGAGCCAAGATGAGGTTTTGGGTGAAGGGAAAGCAGGGGGAGAAGAAGACCTCCCGGGAGAAGCTCGCTACCCAGTCTGAGCTGCTGGAGCTGTACGCGGAGCAGGAAGTCCCTGGCAGGGAAACCATTCCTGGACTGCAACTTGGTGAAGGTATGTGGTGGGGGGACATGGGACCAGGTGTAAGGAGAGAGAAACTGGGTTGGAAAATTGGGATATGTCCATGCTGGTTTATGTCTCTTAATTCATGGGTGGTGTCAAGCCAGAGCAATGGCAAGTAGGTTAGAGGGTGGGATCCATAATGGATCTCGAGGAATTCCATGTCACTAATCCTTCCAGCCACCATCTGGAATGGACAGATGTTTCCTCTCTTGAGGGAGGAAGTAACCGAAGCAGAAATGACATTTAATCTTCCCGTGAGTTCTACACTGTGCTTTTCTCTTCCACAGGTTTCTTCCAATGCCCTGTTTTAGTGTCACAATTATTTTTCATCTGCTCCTCAATCTCTTCCCCTCTTTTCATTGATCACCAGCAGAGTTGGGCCCTCACCACCTGACGCCCCCGCGGAGTCCGGAGCTGTCGGGCATGTACCGGCGGGAATTCAAGGAGAACAAGGAGCCCTCTCCCAAGGTGAAGCGCAAGCGCAGCGTCAAGATCAGCAACGTGGCTCTGGAGCCCGTGCAGTGGCAGAACGACTCCCTGCAGATCATAACCAGTGCCAGTGACCTGAAGAGCATGGATGAGTTTCTCCTGAAAAAGGTAACTCACTGCTCCATCAATCAGCACAGAGATCCAGGAGCAGACAGAGGCAATAAAGTAAAAACAATCCTGTGGGTAGCTGTAGTAATGCTAATAATCCATCTAAGGATGCCAGGGCAGGTCTAGAGAAGTTTCTGGTTTTCATGCAGGAGAAACCACGTGGTGATCATGGTGGAGCAGCTGCTTGTTAGTGCTGCTTCATCTCACACCAGCTCTGCTGCAGCAAAAGAGTCATGAGTGTAAAAACCCCCTTGTTTTCCCAGATGAATGAACTGGACAACGAGGATAGCAAGAAGGACACGCTGGTGGATGTCGTGTTCAAGAAAGCACTGAAGGAATTCCGACAAAACATCTTCAGTTTTTACTCCTCAGCATTGGCAGTAAGTGACCAGATGATGGGTAGGACTTCCACCTCCAGGAGAAAGGGGAGATATTCTGGGGCCTTCTGGTTGTACAGGTGTTGCCAAGCCCTCCATTTCTGGTTTGCTCATCCCAAAGGATGGATGTGCTTCCTTTGTATTCAGTCCCATGATCTAAATTTGGACTAACACTTCCTCATGAGCCATCTCTCAGGATACATTGGGTGTAGATTCCTGATCTTCATTACAGTTTTGCTCCCAGCCAAAGGGGAGATGACAAAGTCAATTTGTCACCTGTAGTGTCTGGAAACCTTTGTGTTACCTTTGCTGGTGGTGGAGATGTCTGATCCTTTTTTCCTTCTCTCTATCATATTGGAAGTTTCCCCAAGCAGCTGGAAGCTGGTGAGGCTGAAATAATTGTCTGGAGAAGAAAAAGTCTCTAGAAAAATCTGGGCTGTATAAAAATCACTTTTTTTTTTGCTTCTGTTCCCTGAAAAGATGGACGATGGGAAGAGCATCCGCTACAAGGACCTGTACGCCTTATTTGAGCAGATTCTGGAGAAGAACATGAGGCTTGAGCAGAGGGACTGGAGTGAGTCTCCAGTTAAAGTCTGGGTCAACACCTTCAAAGTCTTCCTGGATGAATATATGCACGAGTACAAACCCCTGGACTACACTGCAGGAAAGGTACTTGGCACTTTCCTTAAACTCCCTTGGAGGTTTGGGAGCTCTATTTCCGTGGGGTTGTGCCTCTGTAGACACCTGGGATCTTCTGTTGTCTTCTCTGCTTTAAGCTGAGCTGGACAAGGCAAGGTGTGACTCACTGGTTGTGTGTCACTGGGCTCAGCCAGCCCCAGATCACACTGGGCTGCCAAGGACTAGATGTTATCCCCAGGACAAAGCTGCAGCCAGCTGTGGATGGTTGGAAAGGCAGCTCTTGGTGCTTCTTTAGTTCTGAGGGGTTTGTTCAAACTTTGAGAGATGCTGAAAGAGATGCACCCTCTTGGGTCTCCCGACCACTTCCCAAGTGACCGTACACATCACCATGAGTTGGGTTGTAGGAGAAGGGGACATGAGCAGTGGCTCAGGTCTGGGTACTGTTCTTAGAGCAGAAAGAGCCTGCACTGTCACAGACCTGATCTCACCTCCTGCTCCACATTGTCTGCAAGGCCGACCACGGGATCTGAGGCTGGGCTGGGAGATGGTGTCTATTGTACAAATATCCCATCTCCTGGCTCTTCTGCTCCAAGTCCTCTCCAGCCTCTTCTGCAGGCAGGTTTTCTTCAAAGCATCATGTTTTCCTTGGGTCACTGCTGGTGGGGTCAGAGCTGGAACAGCAGCTACTCCCAGCTCCTAGATGGAGCTTCTTCCTCTTCTCCAAGGAAGAACTGTCCAGGGAAATTCCAAAACTGAAGTGATCCATTGGAGAGTTTTCTAGAGTAACTCTTCTGGGGCTGCAGGTGCACTGGAGGATGGGGCTGGAAAGCACTGGGCAATGTCAGATATGAGCCCTCTGTACTCTTTACTTGGCAAAATTGCCCAAAAACTGAGTTAAATCTTTGCCTCACCAGATGCCAAAAACTGAACGAAAAAAGAGAAGGAAAAAGGAAGCAGACGTGGTGAGTTAAACCTGCACATTAAAAAATCAATGTCCTTGGGGCCAGAATGTCAAGAGACCAGCTTGTGACACGTCCTGGGCTGAGATCTGAACATCAGCCCTGAAAGGACATGTTAGAAAGACATTTCAGGTCTTTGCTTTGCTTTGTTTGATCAGGGATCACTTGGGTTGGCTCTGAAAACACATCCCTCATCAGCCAAGACATAAATTGTAATGTTGAGGATTGTTAGAAAAGGTCTGAGAGGAAAACAAAGCCTTGCTCCAGCTTTCTGCATAAGTTTACAGTGTGTGTTTTACATCTGTGGGATCAGCCATGGAGGACATTACACCTCCTCTTTTCATAAGGGATGTGATGGTACTGGGAAGGGTGCAGGTGCAAAGCCAAAAAAAGGGGCCACAGATGCATAGAAAGCCTTAACATAAAGAAGTTGACCTGCCAAGCTCAGTCAAAGAGTTTCCAACCTGCTTCCATGATGGTTTTGTTCCCCTACAAGATAGATGTTGGTTTGGGTTGTTTATGAGGTTGCTGGGCTGAAAAAGAAACAAAAATACCAAATAAAAGCAAGAGTTAAAGTTGAAGAGCTGTGTTTATCATCTCTCCATTTTGCAGCAGGCTGAGCACTGGCTCCCTTTTCTCACCACCCAACCTTTATCCTCCAGGTGGAAGAGCACAATGGTCACATTTTCAAGGCAACCCAATACAGCATCCCCACATACTGTGAATATTGTTCCTCCTTGATCTGGATCATGGACAGGGCTTCTGTTTGTAAATGTAAGCACTCTTTATTTGATCCTTTTCTTGTGCTTCTATCACAGTGATGAGTTTGGGGATTTTGAAATGTGTTTACTGCTGTTTCCTGTAACCCCCTGCTCACATAATTTTGATTTTTGTAACACCTGAAGAGATTTAGGGACAGGTCTTAAGGTTCTGAAGTCAACTAGTAAGTCCATCCCAGCAGTCAGTCCTGACACAGTGAATGAACTTTGTGTTACACATCTTATCCCATCAGGTTAGTGCCCATCCCATAAGGTCAGACACATTTAACTGTCATGGTAGGATGAGGGGAGGATTTAATGCTTCATGTATGTAAATATGGCACCTTTAATTTAAAGGCTTCATTATTTTTGTTTGAGTGGATCTCATACAGACTTGGCCCCTAGAAACTGCAAATCCAGCATGCTTTTGACTTGGTAGTTCTGAGAAGTGCTGCTCAATTCCTATGAATTCCTGTTTTTCCAGCAGTGTGATTTTTGGCATAATTAAACACTCCTTTTCTCTGTTGCAGTATGTAAATATGCTTGTCACAAGAAGTGCTGTCTTAAAACCACGACCAAGTGCTCCAAAAAGGTAAATGTCTCTCAGTGCTTTGCTTCCATTAAATACCTTGAGACAATGATCCCAAGTTTGTATAAAAATTATTAGAGGATGCAAATCTTGATAAAATTCTGGACATGACCTTCCTTTCAGCAGGAGCTTACACCAGAGATCCCCAGAGGTCTCTCCAACCAGAGTTTTGTAGATATTTTGGGAATTATGCGGTGATGAGTCACTGTAGATCTGCCCAGTCATGCAGCAGATGTTGCAGTGTCGTTCCCTGCCTTGTAAGCACCCAGAATAAAAGGAATTTCCCTGGCTTTGTAGCTTTTAAGGGTTTGGAAATGTGGGGTTATTCTTGGAAATACAGGCTTTTTCTCTACAGTCCTTGCTTGCCACAGCTGAGTGAGGAAGGGCAGGTGGAAGATGTTCACTGCCCTCTTTAGAGGGGAATTGAATATTGTTTACTGGATTTAAGGGTATGGGGAACAGGGAATGAGTGCAGCAGGTGTTCCCAGCTAACAATGAATCATCCAGATTTGGTGGGGATATTTTAAATAGCTTATTTTGTGCCCAGAAGAAGGACAGAGAGTAACAATAATAATGAGTGGAAAGTTTTATCAGCTCCCTGGGAGGCTTCTCAGGGGAGAACAACCTCCATAATACACAGCCCCCAGAAAGCTGCATGAGGCCATTTTACCCAAAGAATAATCTGAATGTATATGTTGAAGATATGTGTGTGTGTGATTTGTATTCTGAATGTGTATTTGTATTCTGTATATATATATACATTTGTATTTTGAATATAAATAGAACTTTGGCTGCAGTCTTTCCCTTTCTGGCACTATTTCTGCAAGAACTGGGGACACCTCATTAGAGTTTGTACTCTAAAATCTGGAAAGTTCATTGAGATGTCTGATTAATTTTTTCAGACGTTCTTGGAGCTGTCTTCTTTGTTGTGATTTCTCTGCACAAGGAAGTTTTTGTGCTGCATCCCAGGAAGCAAGTTCACTGTGTCTTCATGGGTAGCTTTCCACTGGGCAGTTAGAAGTTCTCTTGGAAGGCTCCAGTTCCTCTGTGCTTGGTGAATTTGTGTTTTTAGGGTTGTTCTCATTGACAGGGAGCTGAAAACCATCAGTCATGAAAAAGAAACAACATGGGGACCTTCCACACATCTGCTCCTAAGGTTTGCAGGATCAGTGAAAGGATGACATTGAGTTGGAGAGAGAAAAATGCAGGAATGATTGTGAGGGGAGCCACTGCCTTGCTGAAGGCAGAGTTGCGTCTCACCTTTGGCTAGGGCTGAGAATCTGTGTCAATATTTTATTGGACCTTTGGACTTTTCCCATCCAGAATCTCCTGTGCAAGAGGACTTTGTTCACATTTGAATTTGCCAGATACCAACTCTCCAGTGAGGGTTTGCAGCTGGCAAAAGGGCCCTTCATGACAGTTTTACGTGGATTTTTTCATGTTCTTTTGTTGGCATCTTCTTTGTTCATTGGTATTTTGTAACTTGCAATTCTTCAAGTTGATTTAAACACCCAAGATTCAAATTTGCCTCTTCTGCTTTGTGAATCTTTGGGAGGTGAAATCATCCCTGGAGATGGTGCCAGAGGGGCAGGAGGTGGAGGAGGACCATGTCCAGCCGCTTTGGCTCTGCCAGGCTGGGAATTTAACTACAGTGGGGTTGGTTAAAGAAAGAAAATCCTAACTTTTTGCCTTCAGGTGCATGTCCAGAGACTGGGTTAGCATTGCAAGGCCCATATCCTGGCCTGTCCTGTCCTCCATTAGACTCACACATCTCCTGTGCCACCATCGTATTTTCTGAAAAATCCTCTTTGCCCAGGATTCTTCTCCTGGGAAGCTGAGAAGCCTCAGAGAAAAAGGAAAACAATATTATCTCATTTGTTTCTGTGTTTTGCTGCTTTGCAATGTGGTTGGAGATTGTTTATCCAACATGTGAATTGTTTGAACTTAATGACCAATCATGGTCCAGCTGTGTTGAGGCTCTAAAGAGAGTCATGAGTTTTTTCTTTATTATCTTTTAGCCTTCTGTCTGTATCCTTTCTCTATTCTTTATAGTATAGTTTAGTATAGCATTCTATAATATAATAAAGTAACATGAAATAATAAATTTGCCTTCTAAGAACATGGAGTCAGATTCATCATTTCCTTCCTTCGTCAGGGGACCCCGAAAATACCACACTCTTGTATCTGCTGAAGGACTCTGAATAATTAGATCCAAAGCTGCACCAGCATTGCATCTCAGAAGGATTTGAATCCCTTTTTCCCTTTTCATGCACCATGACCTGGAGCTCTCCCCATGGCAGTTTGGTGTGGAGCTTGTGATGGTGTTCACAGGGGTTGGAGGATGAGGGAAGAGACGAGGATCTGACTCCATGTTTCATTGATTTATTAATTTATTATATATATAATATAAAACTATACTAAAAGAATAGAAGAAAGGATTTCATCAGAAGGCTAGCTAAGCATAGAAATGAAATTGAATGAATAACAAAGGCTTGTGGCTTGGACAGAGAGTCCGAGCCAGCTGGCTGTGATTGGCCATTAATTAGAAACAACCACATGAGACCAATCACAGAGGCACCTGTTGCATTCCACAGCAGCAGATAATCATTGTTTGCATTTTGTTCCTGAGGCCTCTCAGCTTCTCAGGAGAAAAAAATCTTAAAGAAAGGATTTTTCATAAAATGTGTCTGTGATTGGAGCTGTCCCAGCTGACCAGCGGCGAGCAGGGAGTGCAGAAGGATTTCAATCCCTTTTTCCCTTTTCCTGCAGCACAACCCAGAGCTCTCCCCATGGCAGTTCAGCATGGAGCTGTCCTGGCTGACCAGTGAGGAGTGGGTGGTCCAGAAGGATTTCAATCCCTTTCAATCCCTTTTTCCCTTTGCCTGCAGCACGACCCAGAGCTCTCCCCACGGCAGTTTGGGGTGGAGCTGTCCCGGCTGACCAGCGAGGAGCGGGCGGTGCCCCTGCTGGTGGAGAAGCTCATCAACTACATCGAGATGCACGGGCTCTACACGGAGGGCATCTACAGGAAATCAGGATCCACCAACAAGATCAAGGAGCTGCGGCAAGGCCTCGATACAGGTCAGGGGAAGGGGGAAAAGATCCTGCCTGGGGAGGAAAATCTCCACAGCAGCAAAGTTGGATGGGAGGAAGGTGGAATGTTTCAGCATTCCTGACTCTGGGCTGTGCAAGGAGTGATTTCACATTGGCAGTCACAACTCAGGTCGCCAACTCATCGGGTTTTTGGGAGCAATCCATGGAAAAAAGTCATTCTAATTGGGGGAAAATGCTGCCTTATTTACACCCTAGCAATCATCAGTGAGAAAAGAAATCCTGGTCCCACCTGAAGTTATTTGCCCTGGAAAATGTATTTCTCTCTAATTTTACCATGTGGAGCTGAAATCATGTGCTGGATTTGTTGCCATTAAAGGCACATAAATGTACTTTATGATAGAACAGTTTGGGTTGGAAGGGACCTTTAAAGGTCACCTTGTCCAGCCTTGGGCTTCATATTGATCATTGTCTCTTGTTCTTTTCCTTCTTGCTTCATCTGGTGCCAAACCCAGACATCGATAACGTGAATTTGGACGACTACAACATCCACGTCATTGCCAGCGTGTTCAAGCAGTGGCTCCGAGATCTGCCCAACCCCCTCATGACCTTTGAGCTCTACGAGGAGTTCCTGCGGGTGATGGGTGAGGAGCTTCCCTCACTATCCCATTCCCTTGGCAGAGGGAAATGATGGCCACTCTGAGTGCCAAGCTTTTCATTCACTTTTTGGGGCCAAACCAGCTGGTTTTGCCAAATTGTGTTTACCTGGTTGCAAAGTCTGATTTTTTGGTTATAAAGGGGTTTTTATGCAAAATCTCAGGCATTTTGGTCTCATTTTGGTGCCTTTTGCATCATGGTTCAGCTAATTTCAGCCCCAAAGTTCTGTCTCTTAAGTAGTAACATTAAGTGTTAAGAAGTACCATTTTAAATAAGAGGAAGAAGTAGGAGCTGCCCCTAAGTGCTGGTGGTTTCTCCACAGGGCTCCAGGAGAGGAAGGAGACAGTGCGTGGGGTGTACTCGGTCATCGACCAGCTCTCCCGCACCCACCTCAGCACCCTAGAGCGCCTCATCTTCCACCTGGTCAGGTATGCTGGGCCTGGGCACCTTCAGGCAAAGGACCATGGTCAGGTGTCCTTTCCACCACAGCATCTGAGGCTTTTGCATCCACCCTGTCTCCCAGGAGGTGGCCATGGAGCTGTTTGTCCAAGGGATGTTGTGTTGATGAGTGACCTCTGCTGTGCTCTGGTCACTTTAGTTCCTACAGCCCTGAGGTGCCTCTCACTGCTGCAGGGACATGTTTTTGGCTGGAAAGGGCTGGTTATTGCCTTGGGAATATCTGAGATGTCTTGAGGATTGTCTTTCTCCCTCAAAGCAAGATTACACCATAGAAATATCATCTCCTCTCTTCAGCCATGACCACGTGCAAGAAGTGCAGTGGAGGTGCCTCCACCTCTGACTTCTCTCTGAATTTGTTTTTTCAGGATTGCCCTCCAAGAAGAGACCAACCGCATGTCAGCCAATGCCCTGGCCATTGTGTTTGCCCCCTGCATCCTCCGCTGCCCTGACACCACAGACCCTCTGCAGAGTGTTCAGGACATCAGCAAAACCACCACGTAAGAGCCTGGGGCTGGGTGAGCTGGCTCCACCACCACATCACCATTCACATCTTGGTAACCCCTAGGATGGTCAAACGGCTCAGAAAGTGAGAGCTTTGGCACAAAGGGACAAACACATAGTAATTTATGCATCTAAATGCATCTGCATAAAGATATTTCAAATCCTCTCAATCCCCAAGAAGTTGTTAAATGAGGATTTTTAAGTGATGGAGGATCCCCAAGAGTGGATAAGCTTTTGTTCCTGCCTGGCAGGAAAAGGTGGAGCTTGTGCTGACATGGTTTTATAGTTAATGCAGTTCATTTTTGGCAAGCAGATCTTGATTACTTGATTTTGGCTTTTTTACTGAAGGAGCTGAGTTGTTTGGTCTGCAGCAATAGTGATATTAATATATTTAGATTTATTTATGGTGTTTGCCATAACTGAAAAGGTTTTACAGAGAAAAAGTGAAGTGCTTGCCCAGATTTGGTTTGGCTCATACTAAGTAGGTGTTAAAATAGATAGTGGAGTCAATTACAATAATGAAAACCCTCCAGTGAAGGTCTAGGCTTCTGAAAGGGGTAGTTTTACCTCCAGGAAGTATTAAAATTGTTGAAGACCAGAACATGTTTAAATACCCAGCTGGCAGGAACATCTGTCCTTTAACAGGATTTCATTGTAGCTTCTCCCTCACGCTTCAGCTCCAGCACATCCTCTCATTTTATTTCAAGGAAAAGACTGTGTTTTTCCCCAAACACCCTCCTGGCAACATTAAACCATCAGTTCAGTTGCACAAGCTGCTGCAGTTACTGTGTGCAAGGGAGTTGGAGTCAACCTGCCTTCTCCAGGTTTGTGTTCCACCACTCCCTCTTCCAAGCGGGGTAGATTTCTCTGGTGGGATCCTTGTCCAAATTTAATATCTGTATGCTGTTCCTCAATCCATCCCTGGCCTGTGATCACTCTTTTTAGGAGAATTCTCACCACCCTCTGGCTTCCAGCTGAAGTTTCTCCTCTGTGCTCTTCCATCAGGGCAGATCTTCCAAATAATCCTTTCCTTTCCATAATAAAACGAGAGAATGTGCTGCAACTAAGGAAGAAGCTACCACAAAATCCTGTTGAAGGATAAGCCAAGACAAGACAGAGCAGCTCAGATCAAATGGCCTTCCTCCTCCCATTTTGTCTTCTTTTGGGTTTTTTCTTCCTTAGTTGTGTGGAGTTAATTGTCATCGAGCAGATGAACAAGTACAAGGCTCGGCTCAAAGACATCAACAGCCTGGAGTTTGCAGAGAACAAGGCCAAGAGCCGCCTCTCCCTGATCCGCAGATCCATGGTGAGATGCCAGAGCCCTCTCTGTCCTCTCCTGTCCTCTCCTTGCCCCTGAAGCCACCCTACCTAATCTTCTCCTGCTTATTCCAGCCTCCCAAACCTCTCACAGACTCCCACACCATCTCCACCAGGACAGGGACCCTCAGCCCTGTGGTGGCTCCTCACCTTTGCAGGAGGTGGGAACAGTCCATGGAAACATTGTCGCTCCTGCTCAGATGTTCCTGATCAGCATTTCCACCTTCATTTGAGCTTGTTTGGTCCTGAGTTGAGTCAAGCCTTTCAGTGACCGGCTCAACATCACCCCATGGGTGACCTGGACCATTGTTTTTTGTGCTCAGTCACATTATCTGAACCCAAAATGAGTTGCCCAAAGGCTCTCCCTGCTCCCGCACTGCCTTTTTGGGAGCCTCAAACCCATCTCATTGAGCTTCCGTGCTTGCAGGGGGCTGGCAGGCTGTGGATGCACCTGTGCTTGGCTTGTTGGGCTGCGGGAGAGGGACGGACCTGCTGCAGCACCATCAGCACAGGCTTGGGCTGAGGAGCCAAGCTTGGACCCCCTCTGCTTGGACCTGCCCCTGTGATGCTCAGGGACACGTTGCTTCTGCTTTTTGGGGATGAAATCCAAGCAGGGGCTGCCCAAGATTGAGTAGGTGGTGCTGCAGAGCTGCCCCACTCATCTCAGTTAACAAAAAAAAAACCTCAAAGTGAGCAAAGCGGGTTTTTGGAGGGGCGGCGGCATGTGCACTCTAACCTTCTGCTTTCCTTTTCATCTCCTCTCCAATCCAGAAGCCCGTACTAATTGCAGTTAGATTTATGAGCATAACCCGCAGTTCAATCCCGGTATGTATCACGGCAGTGCCGCGTCCCTCGTTGTGTGTCACCGTCGCTCATTCCAGCTCTGTCCCACCGGCCATTGTCCCACCGCGCCTCGGAGCCGCCGTTCCTCCAGCAGGGCCCCCCAGCACAGGGGTTTGGGGCTGGCACTCGGCCATCCCTGCACGCAGCTCCTCAGAAATACGCTCCCCACCTCTCTTCCCTTCCTCCTTACTTTAATTTTCTATTTTATTTCCTTTTTCCATCCTGTGCTTCCCTCTTTTTTACTTTGCTTGACTCATCCCTTCCCTTCCCACCTCGATTTCTCCTCGCTCAGGATGCGTTTCAGCATCAAGTTGCTTTCACAGCGCTGCTGTTTCTGAAGATGGTGAATAAAACCCTCAGCTTGGATGCCTTGGAGACCACGAGGCATCCAAAGGTCTCCTCCACCTTTGTGGAGGAGGAGCACCACCACCCTGAGCACAAGGTCAGGACGTCCAGGTTTGAATGAGGAGGAGTCCAGCAAGTCCTGTATTCCCTAACTCCATCCCAGCTTGAGTTTGAGTTCTGTGAGATTGTGACAGGCAAGAAAAGCAGCTGCAGGATTTTGGGAATGTTCATAGGGCTGTTTCCTTTCCTAACCAGCTCAGTCCATGATGAAAGCTCCCTCAGGTTCCCCCCATTCTTCCACATCCATGAGTGTCAGGAGGTGGAGAAGAGCAAAATTTGAGCTCTGCTCCCCTGAGCACAGCATTTCTCAGGGGCTTAACTCCACGAGGCAGTGGGATCTTTGGGATCTGGGGGCTTTTGGCTAATAGGATTCAGGGAGCTGTGCTTCAGCTCAGGAGCCCACGTGAAAAGTGTCATCAGAAGAACACCGGGGCACAGGAGAGGCTTTGCTGACAAAGAAAGATCTCTGAGATGTGGCGTTAAAAGATGAAAGGGCTAAAATTGAGAAAATCTGGCTTTTAAATAGAAAAAGGGAGGATCCCTTATCCTGAAAATCTTCTCTGAGCACATGGGTTGTCAGGAAGAGCCAGGGATGCTACAGTTGTGGGGGTTAAATAGGGGAAGCAAAACTGAGCTGCAACAGGCTCTTCAAACCCAAGGAGATGCAGGTTCTTCCTGGGTGATGGTTGTCAGGGTTGGGCAGGGTGATGGACATCTCCTAGTCCTGGTCGTGTCAGGATCTGGAATGTAGGAGATGAGAAGTCTGGTCATGATAACAGTTCAGATAAAAGCTGTTCAATATCTGCCATGTCCCTCATCTCCAAGAATCCTCCATTTTCCTCTGCTCCATGGAGCAGATCTGTAGAGCTGGTCCCCAGAAGATTAAAACAGTTGCATATTATATCTCTCCACCTCTACCACCACCATGTGCATCCTGTTTTGTTTTCAGTTTCAGTATTTAAAAAATGAGATAGTTCTTCAGAGCTGCATTAGATCAGAGTGAGTTCAACTGTGGGCACAGAGATCCACATTGATTGGATCACTGGATTGGATTGGATCAATGGACCACTGGAGGTGGTCCTGGTTCTGGATCTCCTCTAGATGAGACATGGCATGGCATGGACAACATAATTAGGTGGGAGTTCCTGTTTGCTGAAGGGGTCAGTGAGACCCTTGTGATGCTCAGGAAATACCAAGGGTGGATGAGGGAATGATGTGAGACTTGATCCAAGGATAAAATGGGTTTTATCAGGTGCCCTGAAATCAAAGCCTTGGTGATGCTCCCACCCAAAGCCACCATCAAGCTTCCCATCGTGCAAGCTGTGGGCTTTGTGGGACCCCAGCCTGGTGCTAGCTGGGCTTGCTTGGACCTGGACCAAGTTGCACTTGGTCCATCAGCATCATCCTCACCACTGTCTTCCTCACCACCTCCATCCCCAGCCCCTCCAGTGTGTTGAGTCCTTCTGGTACTTCTCCCAGCCTGAGGGCCCGGGGTGCGTCCGGCGGCGGCACACTGAGGACCAATGCCTGGGGCCTTCTTCTTCACTCCTTGGGAGAGCAGTGTCGTTGGCACCTGAGTGTTTGCCACATCCCCTCGGCTGTGGTGGTGACACCTTTGTCTCTCTTCAGGGCAAAGGGCGTGTGCGGCGCGGCGCCTTCCCCAGCCCCGCGTCCCCTGTCACCGGCCGCTTGCCCTCGGTGACGGACGTCCCTGAGGAGACCCTGAGCAGCGAGGACGCCATGGAGATGGAAGTGACAGAGCAGCAGCAGGTGGCCATGCAGCAGGAGGAGAAGGTGCTGACTGAGCAGATCGAGAGCCTGCAGAAGGAAAAGTGAGTCTGGCCGAGGGTCCAAGCCATGTCCCCAGCCTCTGGATGTCATGTGGTTGATAACTGCAGACCTCCACCCCTCCACGATCCCTCAGTGCATGTGCACCCCTTTCTCCTCTCCACCTTTTTGGTCCCGTTGATTCAGTGGGGCTGGGTTGGCTTTGCAGGGAGGAGCTGACATTTGAGATGCTGACACTGGAGCCCCGCGCCTCCGACGATGAAACCCTCGAGTCCGAAGCCTCCATTGGCACAGCTGACAGCTCCGAAAATCTGAACTTTGACTCCGAAGGAGCCATCTCCGATCGCTCAGGTAAATCCAGGTGTTCTTGGGTTTATCATGGAGTGGTTTGGGTTGGAAGGCACCTTCAAAGGCCATGGGCAGGGACACCTTCCACCATATTTTTCTGTTGCTTTGGGAAGGGTCACTTGGGATTTTCAAGTTTATTTAAAGTCGACAGTTTAAATGCATGCAGTGACAGAGGTTAAGAGTTCAAGCACATGGCCCTGGGGATGTGTGGGAGCAGCCAGGATTGGTGGGGAGGTGAGCATTTTTCCAGCACTGCCACATCATCCGGGGTGATGCTGCCCCCACTGAGATATGGTGTCCTGGCTTCAATGGCCTGTGTCCCCAGGGAGCGGGGCGGTAGGATACTGGGTGGTGTGTGGGTGCTGACCATCTGTTCCTCCCGCCCCTGCAGAGAGAAGTGTAGCACTTAGCTCCCTGCGCCCTGCCAAGGCCGAGGGGCCGAGCCGGCTGCGACGGCACCCCAGGATGCGGCTGGACCCGGCGGAGCCGACCGACACCCCCATCTCCTCCTCCTCCTCCTCCTCCCAGTCATCCACCTCCTGCTTGCCCCACCTGCCCCGGAAGCGCTTCCAGATGTACTCCAAATCTCCTTTCTACCGGGCAGGGGGACACCATGGCGAGCCCCCCGAGAGCCGGGCGAGCCCCGAGGGCCTGCCGGGGCCTCTCCATTGTCCCGAGGACCGGCCGCAGTTCACCACGCGCGGGACCTTCAACCCAGAGAAGGGCAAACAGAAACTGAAGAGTGTGAAATCTTCCCCCCCAAAAACCAAAGAGCCCCCGGACGGGGGGCCTGGAGGGGGGCGCAAGAGGAACCCTGAGGCCGATTGCGCCGCCGCCCAACCCCTTGTCCTCCTGGGGAGCAACGAGTTCATGGTCTGAGATGCTCCACCCTGGAGCCGTGTCCATGCCAGGGCATCCTCCCCATTGGCAGAGCTCTGATGGCTTCCTCGTTAACGCCAGGAGATGAATTCTTAATTAAAAAGGCCGGGAGGCAACGGTTTTAACGGTGGCCTTAATGATTTAGGGGAGTTGAGACCTTTGGGTGGCCGGGGGTGGCTGGGGATGGGAGGCAGTGACCGCTCCTGGCCCTTCCCCTCGGAGCATCCCACATCTGGGAGCACCCGCCGCCAAATCCTTGTGCCGAATCGCCATCGCTGCTGGTGGGAGCAAACCCAGCCTCACAATCCCACGGGAGCATCCCGAGCTGCTCCACTGCAGCCCAGCCCTCCGCGCTTTAACCACCTCATCCACGCCAATGCCAAGTGCATGGAAAAGTGTTTAAACCTGCCAAAAATCACCTTTTCCCTTTGGTTTTTTTGTTTTTTTAACGAGACCTAACTGTCTTTCCTTTTTTTTTTTTTATTTTAGTCTTTTCGAGATCATCAGTATTAAAAAATAATAATAATTAATAATAATCGAGGACTACTTGAAGCGATATTTGTTTATATGCTGGTTCCTGGAGTTTTGTGTAAATATATATTTTTTTAATTCTTTATTTTTCCCCAGAACTTCTTTTTTTTTTTTTTTTACTATTATTATTATTGTTATTATTATTTTTGAGTGGGAGAGGAGGGGAGCAGTTGGCTGAGCCATCCTTGGTGTCCCCACTGGTGTCACTAGCCATCACTCAATAAAACATGGAGTTTTATTAATCTCAGCAGGAAATCCCTTGAGGTGTAATTATACCATCATAACCCATCATAGGACTAATTAATGATGCTAGTTACTGACTCAGCTTCTCAGCTTGTAATCCTTCCCCAGTATCATCATCACCTTCAGTGGCACCTGGAGAAGCTCCAGGTACCAGAAAACCTCTGGAAAGGCAAAATCAGGAGCCCCAGGGCAATAATTAATTTACAGAGGCTGGATCTGTCCTCCTAGGTGGGCTGGGGCTTATCCTTTCCTGAAATGCCACAAAAAATGGGGGAAATAGCAAAAAATTGAGTTTTCCTGAGTGTTTTGTCTTTTCCCGGCGTGACTGGATTTGGCTGAGCTGCTCCACGGTCCCCTCTCCCCCTGCCCTTTCCAGGGATGGTTTATTTATTGGGGTAATTTTTTATTTGATATTTGAAATTTGACTTTTTTTCATGTTATCTTTAATTTTTTTCCAACGGGGGAAGTGACAGATGCTGCAGGGAGAGTGGGAACAGCATCGGCCTCGGCGCTGCGTCCTGGGAGTGGGGCAAGAGCAAGTCAATCACCCCATCCATGGGGGAAAATGGGATTTTCCCTGTCCCAGAGGGGAAAACAGAGCTTTGGGGACAGACATGGGTGCACTGGGGAGACAGCTGGTGACCACAACAGTGGAAACTCCTGGGGAGCCGTCCCAGATTCCCTGGGAGCTGGGATTGCTGCGAGCGCTCGGTGCCAATCCAGCCTTCTGAGCCTCTTGAGCTGAAAACCCCAGAATTGCCCTTAAAATGGCCAGGGGAGGAGATCCTGGGCATGAGTGAAGGGTCCAGCCTCATCCTCAGGTTTCTCATCCCTGTGGGATGAGAGCAGGGATGTCACATCTGACTGGGGCAAATATATATGTATATATACATATATATACACATAAATACATATATATATACATAAACACACACATATACATGTGTGTGTATTTATGTATGTATATATGTGTGTGTGTATATATATGTCTATGGATCTAATTTCTTTCGGGATATATTTATTTTCCTTATATATATTTAATCTCTATATAAGGAAAATATATTTAAGTGATATTTATATATATAAAGAACATATATAATAATATATATATTCTATATATAAAGAAAATATGCACACAAAAGGATAAATATTCTCTGTGTAATTAAAAAATACATAAAAGAATATTAAGACTAAATGCATTTATGTATTTTCTATTTCTTATATATAGTACATATTTATATATAAATATATAAGATATTCTATATATAAAGAATACATATTTCTTTATATATGCTTATATATTTATGTATAAAGAAGTATATAAAGGAAATTAATTATATATTTCCTTATGTATATATATTACATATTTCTATATATAAGGAAGTATATATAAAGGAGATATGTACTATATGTAAAGAATATTTATTACTTTATATATATTTTAATGTATTTCTTCTCTATGTAGAAACATATTAAATGTTATATGATTTAAACATATTTTAATATATGTTTAATATGTATGTTTATATATGTTTCTTCACATATATTTATATATTTCTTTATATAAAGAGTGTATTTCTCTGTAAAGAAATATATAAAGGAAATATATAGTATATATAAAGAAATATATTTTCTCTCTATTTCTTCATATATTTAAAAATGTGTGGAATGTAGGGAAAATATATTAAAAAACAAACTTCTTGACATAGATAAATGTATGGAATATATATAGAATATATAGAAAATATGTTTCTTTATATATATATAATGTATTTGTGGTTATATGCACAAAGAAAAACACATGTAAAAGGAATATATCCATATATAAAATCCAGCTGTGGCAGGAGTGAGCAGGACCGGAGGGACAGTGGCGCGTTCCAGGCTCCCCTTCCCCGGCAGCTCCCCCGCTCCTTCCCAGCCCTTCCCCGGCAGGATTTGGGTCCCAGAGGGTTTCCAGAGGGCTGAATGTACTGACTACTGGAGGGCTGCGAGGGGAATTATTGTTATTTTTCACGGAAAGTTTTCTAAGTAATTTATAAAGTCGCTGCTTGTAAACTAAACAGAGTGTGTATGTAAGAGGATATATTATCCCGCGTCGCCCGCGCTCGGAACCTTGTACAAACTGACAAAAACGGACAAATAAAAGTGTCATTCTGCAAAGGCCAACAATTCCCAGTGGGACATCGTTCCTGCCACCCCCTGCCCGTGTCCCGGGGCTCTGGGGCTTGCTCCATTTGTTCCATGGGGTTGAGAAGTTGTGGATTTTCCCAATCCCAGTCATGGGGATGGAGGAGCTGGGATGGAGAGCCAGGGCTCCAGATCACTTCCCTTTGGATTGTTTGATGCTGCTTGTTCACATTCTCATTATTTATGTGCACAGAGTTTCTATTTTAGTGGTTATTCACATTGGTTTTATTTTTGTATATACAGATTCTTTATATACAAAATATTTTAATCAGATAATTTTTATTTGACTTATATTTGGACAATTTTTCAATTTTTCTGCATTCAGATAATTTCCAATTATTTCTATTGGATTATTCAGATTATTTCTATAGATTAGTTTTAGGTAGACTGTTAATATTCAGACGACTTATTTTATTTTCAATTCATTTCTATTCAGATTATTTCATTTTAATTCTGTCCGCATAATTTAATTCAGTTGATTTCTAATGAGATTCATTATGGTTCTCTTATTAATATGCAGTTTGTTTATTCTCAATTTATTTCTATTGATATTATTTCAGATTATTTAGTTTTATTTTCTTTCTATTCAGACTATTTAAGGAGACTTCAAAGCAGCTATTTATATTGCTATAATTTACATGCATTTGATTCTATTAAGATTATTTAATTTCATTTTATTTGTGTTTTTTACTATTTAATTCCCATTTTATCTAGTCAGATTATTCATACTAATCTACTTAAATTAAGATAGTTTTTTCAGTTATTTTCTATTCAGAGTATTTCAGTTTATTTAGTTTCGTTACATTTCTATTTAAATTATTTTGTTCAGATTCTTTCTAATCTAATATTTTCAAACGTTATTTATATTTATTTTATATTCAGATAATTTCAGGTCATTTATTTTCATTTTATTTTTATTCCTATTTTTCTACTATCTTCCTTATATTGGTTATTTAATTCAGATTATTTATACTAATTTTACTTATATTTAGTTTATTTCTGTTCAGATAATTTCTTTTCAAGGTACTTATATTCAGATTATTGATTTTTATTTATTCCTATTTGGGTTATTAACACTCAGCTGGTCCCCCCAGTCCCCCATGCAAGGGGACCCAAGTCATTGGCACAGGGACTCTGGCTGCAAAACTCTCTTTATTCCGAGTACAAAACGGGGGACACAAGTGGGAGACCCTGGAATGCAGGGACAAGGGTCTGTCACCGCGTGTCACCCGGGCTGGGGTCACCCCTGTGCAGGGTCAGCCCTGGCCTGGGGTCAGCCTGAGGCTGTGTCAGTCTGGTGTCACCCCCAGGTGTCACCACCTTTGGCTGTTGTCACCCTGGCTGGTGTCACACCAGGTTGGATCATCCCTGGGTTGGTGTCCCCGAGGCTGCCCCCGGGTGGCAGTAGCTCCTCATGGTGCCAAGGTGCCTCTGCCTGGGTTCTTTCAGCATTTGGGACACCATGGAGATGGACCCAGTGAGGTGGTGGCAGTGCCCTGGGCACGCACTTGGGGACATCCCCCAGGGAAGCTGCTCCCACCTCCCAGCTGTGGCAGCGTTCCACAGTCCTGGACATTGCCCCAGAGATGGGACCATGGGCACCTTCAGAGCCCAGGCTGAGGAGCCCCAGGCTGGGGGTGACAGGGTGCCAGCGCAGGGTGACAAACAAGCCAGGTGACAGCGGGAAGGGGAGTCAGTTCTTGAACATGTCACACAGCAGCTTCTCCATGGGGGTGTTGCCGATGGTGCGGCGGAAGAAGAGCAGCTCCACGCGCTCCGAGGAGATGAAGCGCAGCGCTGGCAGGAGCAGCAGCAGCTTCCCAAACCTGGGAATGGAGCGGTGGCCATGGGTGGATGTCCCACCCTGGTGGCACCCTGAGGAGGTGGGGACAGCAGTACCTGACGGGTTGCCCGGGGTAGTGGGAACGGTTGTGCTGGCCCAGCATCACCTGTGACTGGTCCTGCAGGTTCTCCACCTGCTCAGGGTCCTTCAGGCCACGGGTCTCTGCAGGGACAAGGGGGTGACGGGCTGGGGGGGGACACGGGGATGGCCAGTGGTGGCTGCTGGGGGTGGCCTCACCTGGTTTGAAGAGCACTACGGCCTTCATGCAGGCAAATTCTGTGGGGTCAACAGCCAAGGCCTTGAAGCGGCCGAGGGTCTCCTGCAGCGCCCGCACGTCCAGGGTGGCCGGCAGCAGCTTCCCAGGGCCCGGCTCAGGGACAGCCAGGAGCGGGCAGCTCTCCAGGGGCATGGACCACTGGATGGCACAGAGCAGGAACAGCTCACTCCATGCTTCCTCCAGCAAGATCACCTGGGAGAGCGGGGAGAGCCCCAAAACCCCTGTTACCCCCAAAGCCTCCAGGACCTGTAGCCACCACAGCTCGTTGGGCTGATGAGCACCTGCAGGGGAACCCTAAGAATGCTGTGGATATGCTCCAACTGGCTGCTACATTTTTTGGGGTTCCTGTTGCCCCATAGGCAGATCCCCAATTCCTCATGGAGATTGCCAACCCCACCTGGTCACGGAAGGGCAGGTTGGAGAAGACGGGCAGGTTCTTGGCCCATTTCACAGCCATGAAGAGGAGCCGTGCTGAGGTCTCGTAGATGTTTTCGGGGCTGGCTGCCGGGTACGGCGCCACCTGGTACTCGCCAGCCGCCCGCTCCGGCTCGCTGCCCGTCACATCCACCGTCTCATCAGCTGCAGGGGTGGGAGAGGACACTGGTTGTCACCACACCGTGGGGACATCCACCACCCAGCCACCCCCTCTGCACTGGCAGCCACCCACCGTCCTCGGGCTCCAGCTTGGCGCAGGTCTCGGCCGTCATCAGGCTGGCCATGAAGCGATGGTTGGTGGGCGGTGTGGGTGCTCGGGGACCCGGGGTGACAGTGGCGCCAGGACCACGAGGAGCCGGACAGGTTGATGGGGGAACCTCACATGTGGTGGCCACGTGCTCAGGGGGCAGCTCAGCATCCAGCTGGATGCTGTCCAGCTGGACCTGGGCTGTGCTGCGGGGCTGGCGCTCATTCTGCACAGCTGGGCAGACAAGGTGGCATCAGCACCAGCCACCCCGCTGTCCCCCCTGCTGTTTGCCATTGTGTGTCCCTCCCATCTTACCGTCCTTGTTCATGCCAGCCTGCAGGCACTTCTTGAGCCGGCAGGCCTGGCACTGGTTGCGGTGAGCCTTGTCCACTGGGCACAGCCCTGTCCCTGCCTGGCACCTATGGGGAGAGGTGGCACATGGCTGCAGCCCCTGAGGTGGCCCCTGTCCCCAAGGAGCGTCCTCCCCCATTGGTACCATGTCTCCCCCCATGGGTTCCCTCCACCCACCAAGTGCCCACAACCATGGGTGCCCTGTCCCCAAGAGGTGCTGTGTCCCCAGTGGGTGCCCTGTCCCAGTGAATGCTCTGCTTTGATGGGTGTTTTGGCCCCATCAGGGGGCTCTGGACACCCTCTCCACAGGTGCCTCTCCCCCTGCATGCCTGTCCCCTGAGTGGTTTTAAGTCCCCCTGGGTCTCTGCCCCACCCATTGCCCATGCCCTGGGGTCCCTGGCCTGCTGAGTGTCCATCCCAGGGTACCCGACCCCACTGGGGGCCTGCCCCAAGCTCCCTGTCTTGCTGGGTCCATCTGCAGTGTCCCTGTCCCACAGGATCCATCCCTTCCCTGCTGGGTGCCCCATCCCATGGGGTCCCTGCTCTGCTGGGTGTCCCTACCCTCATAGGTGCCCATTTCCCCCACTCCTGCCCCACTGTGTCCATCCCCTGCATCCCTGGGTGGCCATTCCTGGGGTCCCTGCCCTGTGGGGTGTCCTTTCCTCTATGGTGTCTGCCCATGGGACCCTGGTTCTCGTCCCTGCCCCTCTGGCTGCCCCTCTGTCCCCCCATTTCCCTGCCCCTGTTCCCACCTGTAGATGAGCTTCCTGCGGACGCTGCGCTTGAAGAAGCCGCTGCAGCCATTGCAGGCGTAGATGCCGTAGTGCTTCCCACTGCTGGTGTCCCCACACACCTTGCACAGCAGCACCGGGCTCAGGTCCTTCCCAGGGGCTGGGCTCAGCCCTGTGGGAGGGGAACTGTCACATCTGGGTTGACTCTGGGCATCCCAATGTCCCTTGTCCCACCCACAGCCCCTGCTGCCTCCCAGCAGCCTGGAGATGGGGTGGCTCCTGTCTGCTGGTTCAGCCCAGGGACATGGATGGGGACAACTCAGGGACTCCACGCAGGGTACAGCATCTTCCCACAGCCCAGCGATGCAGGATGGGCTCTCACAGGAATTTTGAAAATTAAAAAAGGGATGAAACTGTGTTCTTAGGGAGGGGGACACCAGGCATCCCAGAGAAGGGCTGCAATCAGGGATGGGAGGAGTCCTGGAGAAGGGACAGCTCTGGGGACGTGGGACACCCCAGACAACAATCACAGCAGGGAACTGTGGGGATCCTGGTAAAGGGCCAGGGACCAAGGGCATCCAGGTTTTTACAGGGGATCCCAGGAATCCTGGAGCAGGGGCATAGCTGGGGACCTCAGGGATCCTGGAGAACAAACACAAGTGAGGACCATGGAGAGGGTCGGGCACTGCAGGCATCCTGGCCTAGGGAAGGACCATGATAGGGATTCAGCATCTTGGAGAAGGATGGCAGCTGAAGAGCCCAGGCATCCCAGCGGACCATGATGGGGACCCTGGGCATCCGGGATAAGGACCATGAGGAGAAGCCCAGCCATTCGGGAAAAGGTTGGCAATGGAGAACCCAAACATCCCAAACAACTATGATGGGGACACTGAGTGTCTTGGAGATGAACCATAATAGGGACCCTCAGATATCTCAGAGAAGGACCATGATGGGGACCAAAGGCATCCAGAAGAAGGCCTTGATGATCCCAGGCATCTCAGATGAAAACTGCAATGGAGGACCTCAAGGTGATTGACCACTATGGGAATTCCAAGTATCCCATAGGATACTCGGAAACGAGCCCCAGCATCTTGGGGCGTGAGCACAGTGGGGGCCCGGCCACCCCAGAGAAAATCCCCAGGTGTCCCCCCGAGTCACCCCCGGTGCAGCGGCGCCGCCTCTTACCCGTGGGGCTCTCATCCAGCCCGGCGCTCACCACCGACCCCGCCGGGGACGCAGCCATCCCGGCCTGTCCCTGTCCGTCTGTCTGTCCCTGTGGATCCCCGCGGAGGCTCCAGCCAGGCGCTGGGGGCTCGGGCAGCTCTGCGGCCAGAGGGGCTCCTGCCTTGCTCTCTTCAAGGCGGCTTAGCGGCGGGCGCTGTGTAAGCAGCCGCCTCTTTGTCACCCTCTTAATCTTTAGTGTCTGCGCGGGGCGGGGGGGGATCAATCAGCCACGCGATGAAGAATTAAAAAGGTGCTGAGCCCCAGCCCTGTAACCCTAAACCCCGCGACACCCAAGCCACCCCCCCGCGCGCCGCCGTGGAGGTGTCACCCTGTGTCACTGCCACCCCCGGCACTGCGGGGCCGAGATTGCGGCACAGGAGGGCGATGGGGCCGGGGCTGGGGACCCCCCGTGTGCGTCGTCCTCCCCTTGGGACCCGCCAGGTCCTGTAAGCGCATAAGCCCTTCACTAAGGCGGTTAGAGGGGAATAACGAAAAGTGGTAATTAAGGGGGGTAATTTCCCTGCCCCCAAGTAATTAATTACCGGCCCTGATGGCGAGGGCAGGGGGGATGCTCGGTAGGATCCCTGCTGGGCCTCAGCATCCCCTCCCGGGGCCGGGGCCCTCCACGGATGTTGGGGCTGCTGACACGGCACAGGGTGGGGGCCAGGTGGCCCCGGGGTTATGCAACCACCGCTAAACCCTCGCGGTGACAGGGCAGCACAATTTGGGATTTGTGGGCTTTAGCCGCTAAACCCCCTCGCCCCGCTCAGGGGGGTGGCGGGTGGCACCGTCACGGGCCCGGCCTGTCCCCAGCCATGGGCCAGGCTGAGGACAGGGGGTCCCGGCCTGCTGTGCCCCTTCCAGAGGGGCTCAGGGGTGTTGGTGCCCTGAAGGTGTCCCAGGGGACAGGCCCTGGTGGCAGGTCCCTGCTGAGGGCTGGCGGCAGTGACTCCAGTGGATCCATGGGGATCACCCCTGCGGCATCCTCGACTGATGCGGCTCCATCCCCCTGCCTGCAGCGTTCCTGCATCCCCTGCCTGCAGCGTTCCTGCATCCCCCTGCCTGCAGCATGGCTCCATCCCCCTGCCTACAGCCTACTTCCATCCCTTTTGCCTGAAGCGTTTCTCCATCTTGACAGTCTGAACTGTGACTCACTCTACCAGCCTTGCCTGCACCATGGCTCCATGTTCCCACGTGCAGTGACATTCCATCACCCTTCCTGACTGTATGGCTCTATCATCGTTCCTGCCTGCACCACGGCTCCATCCCTGCCTGCACCATGACCCCATCCCTGCCTGCACCACGGCTCCATCCCTGCCTGCACCATGGCACCATCTTTGCTTGCACCATGACCCCATCCCTGCCTGCACCATCCCTGCTCCATCCCTGCCTGCACCATGACCCCATCCCTGCCTGCACCATCCCTGCTCCATCCCTGCCTGCACCGTGACCCCATCCCTGCCTGCCCCACAGCTCCAAGCCCTTCCAGCCCCCTCCCAGCCTGGGACCCCCCATTTCCCCTGGGTGCCCTGTCCCACCCACAGCCCCGTGCTGACCCAGATCTCTGACCGCCGCCATCTGTGGCAGGGGCCGCCTCCTCCTCCCGCGGCAGAATTATGACGCTGGGCTAATGCAGAAGGAGCAAGCTGTCACCTCCCTGCCCGGCCCCTGGGTGCCTCCACACCTCTCACCCAAGGGTGGAACACTCCTGAGGATGCAGGAACCCTGGCATACCGGGTGCCAGCCCTTCCGTGGGGACACGGGCCACCAGCACCAGGGACAGCGGGGAGGGCCAGCGTGGCGGTGCAGCTGAGTTAGGCTAATTTACCATCCCCTCCTTGCCGTTGGGTAAAAGCCAGCTCTGGAGCAGGGATTTGGGAGGGGGATTAGCTGGGCCAACCATCTGCTGCCAGCCAATCATCAGCACCCCCAGGAAAGCCAATAATTACAAAAATATGGTTTCCCACCCCGTTTCTCCATTGCACCCTGATGGGCGCTGTGCCTGTGGTGGAATCCCCATGGAGCAGCACCCTGTCCTCTTCCCAGGGATGAGGGCTCCATGAGCACCCAACTGGGCCCTGCTGGGAGCCCAAGCCAGCCCAGCCTGTTTGGGTGAGACACGAGCAGGCCTGAGGCCTGGAGGGGCTCTGGGTGTGGGTGGGGGTGAAGGAGCAAACGTTAAAGCCCGAGGCGGGGTCGTGACTCGGCTCGGTCACAGATGCTGGGGCAGATGCCACAGGATTACCCAGCCTAAAACCTTGGGATCTGCCCCCCTTCCCCCCAGCAGGCAGAGAGCGTTTAATTACTAATTTACTAATTACCTAAAGATGCTGGCAATGGGCTGGAGAGCTGCGGTCAGGAGCAGCCCCAGGGCTGCAGTCACCCTAATCCCACTGGCTGTGGGGAGCTGGTGGATGCACCCTGGCCAGGGACAGCTTGGCTGGGGACACTGAGTGACCCAGGGAAGCACCACTGTCCTGGCAGTCCTGCTCTGCTGGTGATGGCATGGAGTGGTGGGGAATGGGACAGGACAGTGGGGACAAGGAGGGAGACAATGGGGACAAGGAGAACATGATGGGAACCAGGAGGAGATATTGGGGATCGAGGGATGCAGTGGGGACCAGGAGGGGATGATGGAGACCAAGAGGGGCCAATGGGGGAGGAGGGGAGATGATGGGGACCAAGAGGTGACAACAAGGATCAGGAGGGGGTGATGGGAACAAGAAGGAGGTGATGAGGACTGGGAGGCAATAATGAGGATCATGAGGGGACAATGGGAACCTGGATGTTTAGATAGTGACCCTGAGACAACGACAAGTGGGAAGAGCAGGAGGTGACAGCAGTGACCAGGAAGGGATGATGGAGACCAGGACATGGCAATAGGGACAATGCAAGGATGATGGGGACCAGGAAGGTGTGACATAGATCATGAGAGGGCAGTGGGATGCAATAGGGTGATGGAGATCATGAGGGGATGGTAAGGACTGAGATGGGACGCTGGGGACTGAGAGGGGAGGATGGGAATGAGAAGGGTGTGATGGGTACATGTGGGCAAGACAACAGAGACCAGGAGAGGATGGCGGAAATCAGAAGGGGACAAGGCCAACAAAAGGTGACATGAAGTTCCAGGAGGGTGGCTGTGGGACCGGAGGTGGCTGGGAAGGGTTAATGTGGCCGCCTGCACTGAGCTGGGCCCGGGCCAGGCTCGGGTTTCACCTGTAATTAGCTCTTGTTTATTGGAGGCTCCTTGATAAATGATTCTTTGGAGGTTGCCCGATGACAGAGGGTGACAGTCACCCACCTGAGCCCTGCTAAAGCCTTCACTGACCCCTGGCACCAGGATTAAAGTTTAATGTGACTCTGGAGCTGACCCCGGGCATGCACCATTCTGGGGTGACAGGGCTGGGGACAGGCTGGTGGCCATCCCTGGGACATGGGGCCGGGCACAGGCTGATGGCCTCACAGGGCCAGAGGGTTTTGGCACCCAGAGGTGATTTGTCATAAGCCTGGTGGCCAGTGGTTACCAAGGCATTGTGGCCACAACGGCTGTTTCCTGCCTCCTTTGGGGTCACCCAAGAAGTTTGTGGATGAAATGTCACACCAGGTTGGGTTTGTCCCCTCGGGACTGGCCCTCCAGGATGGGCACGGTGCCACGGTGCAGCCGGTCGGGGCACATTCCCAGAGCCGTGTGCCACTGCCAGGAGCCACCGCCGTGCCGGGGGCGGGCCGAGCTCCTGCCCCGCAGGCACCTTCGCAGCTGCGGCAGCTCGGGAAGCACCGAGGGGACCCTGGAGGTGACCAAGGTGAGGCAGCAGGGCACAGAATGACCCCTGAGGCTGCAGCCTGGGTGACGTGTCACCACAACTGTGGGGACAGAGTAGACCCCCAGGTATGGGGTACCTGTCCCCACTCCTGGACATGGTGTTTTCTCCTTGCAGATGAATCTCCTCGCCCAGGTAAAGGGGGACCCGGCAGGAAGGACACCTGCAGCCAGGTGATCCCAGCCCTCTGCCATGGTACCCAGGGCCCTGGTCCCCACAGCTGGGACCTGCCTGGTGCTGACTCTGGGCTGGGGGGGCAGGCTGTGGCCTGGGGGGCTGGGCTGTGCTGGCAGAGATGGGGGGTGGCAAAGGACAGGGGTCAGAAGGGGACGGGTCCTCGTCTTGCCCTGCCCTCTCTCCCCACAGGTGAGCTCCCTCCTTCAGGCCCTGCAAGTCCCGGACTGGCTGTTCCTCCAGCCCTGGCACTGGCTGGGCTCCTGGGTATGGCAGGTTTGGGGGTGCTGGCATGAGAACCCCAGCCAGGTGCTCGGGCAGGGGGTGGCAGCAGCCCAGGCCAGGGCTGAGCCACGCCACACGGGGCTGATGCAAGGTGTTTGTCTCTCCAGGTGAGCAGCTCCAAGCAGGTAAGTGCTGGCATTGCCCCTGTGCCCTGCACTGCCATCTCACTCCTGGCATAACTGAGCCAAGTCCTGCCCACCCTGCCTTTTCCTTGGCACCCATGGGTGCCTCAGCACCTGGAGGAGGCAGCCCCTTCCCAAAGGGTTTCCATCCATGGAGACCTGAGACCCAAGCTGTGCTTAAGCCACCAATGGTGTGGGATGAGCCAGCAGGTCAGTGACATTGCTGGTGTCCCCAGGGCACCGGTGGCCCTGAAACACAGCTGGGTCCCCAGGCAGTGAGCGGGGCAGTGACCACGGCAGGGTTCTTCCTCTGCGAGGGGCTGCTGGGACAACACTTCCACATCGTCCCCAACGGGGTGGCTGAGCCCCAGCCTGGGGACCTCTTCCTCTTCCCGCTGGCCTCGGGGGGCCCTGGCTGGTGGGGCGCCCACGCTGGCATCTACTGCGGCAACGGGGAGATCATCCACCTGGAAGGTGAGCCCTGGGAGCTGGCATGGCATGGGACATCTCCATGGAAGGGCATCTCCATGGAAGGGACACGGGGTACAGGGCCCTGTTTGCCCCGCAGGCAGCTCAGGGGTGTCCCCATCGGGCGTGGTGGCCAAGCACGGCAAGAGGCACCTGCTGCGGACGCGGGGCCGGGCGCGGGTGCTGCGCAGGAGGGGCGCGCTGGACGTGGCCGCGCTGCAGCGCCGGGTGCGCGCGGCCATGGAGCAGCCCCTGGACTACGACGCCGTCTCCTGCAACTGCATCCACTTCGCCCTCGCCCTCCTGGGGCTGGGCCACCTGGCTGGTGCCATGGTGGGTGCCGCCTCCAGATCAGGTGCCACCAGCCTGGGGTACTTTGGCATCTGCTCCAGACAAGGGGCACCAAACCTCTCCTGTTTTCCCAGGTGTCCCCAGCGCTGCAGTGATGGAGGTGATGGTGTGTCGCAGACATGTTTTGTGAAAAATCCTTTTGCCAGGATCATTTCTCTTGAGAAGCTGAGAAGCTTCAGCTTCTCTGTGTTTTGCTGCTTTGGAATGTGATTTGGAGAATTGTTTAGCCAGCATGTGAAATTGCTTTTACTTGATGACCAATGACAGCCACCTGTGTCAAGGCTGTGAGCAGTCACAAGAATTTTATTATCATTCCTTTTCATTCCTTCTGATGAAATCCTTTCTTCTATTCTTTTAGTATAGTTTTAATACATAATTTTCCTTTAATATATATAAAAAAATAATAAATCAGCCTTCTGAAACATGGATTCAAGATTCTCATTTCTTCCTTAGTCCTGGGACCCCTGTGAACACCACCACAATGCGGAATATGTGGGGCTGGAGCATCCTCCCCTGGGCACCAGAACTGCACCAGTGGTTTGCCAGTCCTCCCGTGTGGCAATAAACAGTTGCATGGAAACCCTGTGCCAAGCCTCTTTGATGTGTTGTTTTCTCACTTTTCCCAGAAGCTGCTGTCAAGGCATGTCCCACCTTGACACCTCTTGAAGGGAGAGGCTGCTCTTTGCTCCCTGTGGCCTCCTGAGACAATCATCTGCCTCTTCCACTGCTGCCATCTAATTTTGAGCGTAAAAATGAATATTCCATGGGCTGATGGGTTGGAAATGGGCCAAAAGGCTGCATCAGGTGTACCCCAGGGGTCAGCTCTGTGTCCAGTCCTGGTCAAGCTCTTCATTACTGGTCCAGTTGATGAGGTGGAGTGTATCTGCAGTGAGGGGGAGCATCACCAACCCATGGGGGTGCTGGTGTCAGAAGGGGAGTGCTGGGTCTGTGCTGGGCTCTCCCTGATGAGAGACACAGGGACACGCTGGAGAGACACCACAAGGGTACACCGAGGCTCTGGAGCATTTCCCTGGGAAGGGAACCTGAAAGAGCTGGGAGAAGGGAATGTCCAGTGGGATTTTATCACTGTTTATTGCAGGGGGGAAGAAAGGGGGAATCTTCTCTGTGTCTTCTGAGGGTTGGGGTCTCCAGGAAGGTCTGAGGTCCAAGCAGGGCTGGGGGCCCTGGGAGGGCTGGAGTGAGTGTGCTTCTGTGCTAAAGATTAATTGGTGTCCATTAATTAGATGCTTTATTCAATTCTGCAATCTGAACCATGGCCATTTTCCCTCGCTGCCCCATTCCTGTGGGATGGGGTGAGTGCTGCCCCATCCACACAGCTCCAGGGCTGGTCAGTTGCCTGGAGAAACAATAATGGGAATATCTGCCAATAGTATAAAGTACCTGGGAAAAATCAAAGAAATGCAAACAGAATCTCAACTATAATAAATAATGATAACTTATGACTGATATAATTTATAGTAATATATAAAATATATCTATATGAAACATCGTAATATGCATAGTCATATCTACAATAATATTTGTATTTAACATCTGTAGTATAGTTAATATATGATCATATATCTAGTATATAATTCCTATCATGTTATTGATAATAATATTAAGTATAAATTACAATATCTATAAGAATAATATAAATTAATACCATACCTAATATATATAATAATTTAGATATCATACATCACATATACTACCATGTGGAATATAGATCATAAAATATTAAATTTTATAATATAGTAGATAATACATAATACAATATGTAATATGTACCACATTAAATACTATATAATAGAATTCATATAATCTGCAATATAATATAACATATAGCATAACATATAGCATATATAACATACTGCATATATTATATAATATATAAACTGTAGAATGGTTTATGGATTATCTATAACACAGTATGTTATAGATATGCCATTGAATATAGCAAATATATAGTATTGCATACTTAATGAAATCTGTAATGTATTATAATGCAATGTAACATATATGGTATACAGTATGCAGCATGTAATAGAGTCTATAAATTATATGTAATGTATGAATAAATGTATATTATGTATACTGCACACTGTATTACATTAAAATAATAATAAAATGTAATACAGTAGGATTTAATAATACATATTATAACAGCCGAACATATAGCATTCTTTACTATAATGTAATCTATTTTAAACACATCTAATTATAACCGTACACAATCATGCCTATTGCAATAATGACAGATTTTGGTGGTTCTGGACGGGTATGTGTGTGGCTGTGAGCCCAGTGGCTGTCACTATGTCACAGCCGTGTCCCCAGCATTGCTCTGCTGAGGTGCCCCGTGTCCCGCTCCCAGACCCGCGCAGGTGCGGGGCCGCAGGGACCCCTCCGGTGCACCCGGGCTGCCCTCGGGCCGCGGTTCCCGGTGTGGCGGGGTCGGTGCGGCCGGGCTGTCCGGGGGCCGGGCCCGTCCCCGCCCGCGCTGACATCAGTTCCCTCCCGCGTCCCCCCCGCATCCCGCATCCCGCATCCCGCCCGCCGCCATGGCCGCCAGCCCGGCCTACGGCGAGGAGAAGGGCGGCTCCTCCAGCCTGGGCGAGCCCGAGTACGGCCACGACCCCGCCAGCGGCGGCATCTTCTCCTCCGACTACAAGAGGTGGGGACAATGCGGGCGCAGGGGACAAGGGCGAGCCGGCCCGGGCGGCCGCCGCTGAGGCCTTGGCCGCCGGGCTCGGCGGGATGTGGGACCCGAGCCGGGCTGAGGCGGCCCCCGACGAGGGGACAGGGACAGGGACGGGGATGGGGATGGTGATGGGGATGTGGATAGGGATAAAGATGAGGACGGGGACAGGGATGGGGCAGGGAATGCGGTCACGCCGCCGCCACCGTCATTGCAGGTTGCAAAGGCCGGAGAGGGTGGGAACACCGCGGGATTTGGAGATGGTGCGGCTGGGGGAGATGTGCGGGGATCTCCCCTGCACCTGCCTCCCACCCTTGGGCTGGGGCATCCCGGGCACGGTGTTCCCACCACGGGATCTGCTGGCTCCTGTGGCTCTCCTGAGCTGACACCCCCGGCCGCATCGAGGGAGGGATGTTGGGAATGTCACCCTGCCGTGGGACAGGCTCCTGCGGGGGACAGGGGTGAAGAGGAACGGGGGATGTGCTCCTGGAGCTGCAGGAATGTCTCTTGGCCCTCCTGACCATGTCAGTGTCCCCCACTCTGGTACTGTCCCCCGCTCCCTGCTGCCCCAGCAGGAAATCACTGAATCACCGTTTGACAGCATCACGCTCTCTACCGCGGCTGTGTCCCCCAGCCCAGCAGGGCCTCCCCATCCCTGCCCCTCTGGTGGTGTCCCCCCATATGACAGTGTCCCTCCTGTCCTGATTCCCTGGTAGTGTCCCCCATCCCGACCTCTTGGCAATGTCCCCTGTTTGGGAGTGTCCCCTCTCTCCCTGTACTCCTCCCTTGTGCTGCCGAGTGTCCCCCATTCTGGATGTGTCCCTGATCTGTGATCTGCTGGCAGTGTCCCCGTCTCACTGGGTCTCCCCTTCCCTGGACCCCTGGCAGTGTCCCCTTCCCCCTGATACTCTGGCAATGTCCCCCAGTATGACAGTGTCCTGCCAGTCCTGAGCCCCTGGCACTGTCCCCCACTCTGGATGTGCCCTCCATCCATGACCTTCCAGCAGTATCCCCATCTCATGGTGTCCCCCCCTTTCCTGATCCCCTAGTAGTGTCCCTTACAGTGTGACACTCCCTACCCCTGGCTGTGTCCCCAGTATGACAATTTCCCCCAGCCCTGATCCACTGGCAGTGTCTTCCAGTCTGGCAGTGCCCTCTATCCATGACCCACTAGCAGTGTCCCCATCTCAGAGCATTTGTCCCTCCCATGCGCCCTTGGCAGTGTCCCCCAGTTTGTCCAAGTCTCCCCCTCTCTGATCCCTCCTTGGCAATGACTCCCAGCCTGGAAATACTCTCCTGCTCCCATGTCTGCCAGTGTCCCCTGACCCCCACTGGCATGTCCCCCACTCTGGAAGCATCCCCCAGCCCTGACACCCTGGCTGTGTCTCCCCGTCTGTCCAGGTTACCTCAGTGATCTGCCATGAGTGCCTCCCACTCTGGTAGTGTCACCGCCCTCACGGCAGTGTCCCCTTACCCCTGACCTCCTGGCAGTGTCCCTCACACCCACAGTGTCCCCCACACCCATAATGTCACTATAATCTGCATGCTGCTCTTTGCCAGAGCCACACCAGGTCTGTCACCAGTCCTGTGAGCCATCCATGGCATCCATGGCACATGGGACAAGACAAATGCACCAAGTGTGACCC